>NW_027103836.1:2867665-3411539 GCF_902728285.1 Clytia hemisphaerica | reverse complement strand
TAATCCACCTGTATTTGACTTTAACTTCTTCTCTGAATTTTTTCCAGAAAAGAAGTAACATGTAATTTCAAATTTGATATTTTGATAACTAAATAACTCAAATGATCCCTCTTTTCCATTAGAAAGATGCGGAAGTTACTCATAGGCAAAATGATCCGGGCCGCTATTTCCCGCATTTTTTATCGCTTTTGTTTGAATAATTTATGAATCACGTGATCAAAACAAACTTTCGAAAAAAAATTGTTTTCCACAGCAGAGTTCCAAACATTTTTTAGCTGAGTGCATCCCAAGCAAAGACAAACGAGAATTTTTTTCAGAAACATTTTCATACAAGGAATGGTTCAAGACTTTTGCAATGGCAAGTCGAAGAAATAAAGACTGGGCTTTTGTAGACAACAAAGACAAGAAGAGCAAGGTACTTATCTTTTCTTTTTTTGTTTTGCATTTTTTGCAAGCAGCTTTTTTCTTCGCCATCCAAATTAAAATCTAAACCAAATTTTAAAGGTACGTACTGTAGTGTGTAGTAGTCAAGTTAGCATATCATCATGAACTTCTTTGTTTTCCTCTCTTCAGCTCTTCTCTTCAAACCATTTATAATATGATGAACTGCTAGCCAGGCTAGCATAGCAGAGTAAAGGCATTATTTTTGTGTACATTATTTCAAATATCCATTGATAGAAGCTATTTCTGATTGTGGTCTAGTATTTATTCAATAAATACAGTAGTGAACCAAATGGCTAGCTAGATTTTGCAATTGTTTAAATTGTGATTATAGTCTAGTTCTGTTTGCTTGTTTACAACCCAAAGAAATTGCTAGCAGATGGATTTTGTTTAATATTTTTATGGGGAAATTTTCAATACACAATAATTTAGATCATGGTCAATGATGCGGTGGCATTGCACAGACAAAACATATTTCCTTGTAAACTTTAGGCTAGGAATATTATCCTAGAGAGTTTTCAAATTGGGCAGTTCCAAAAAAAAACCATAACCTCCTGTGGATGACAGAGATTTTTCTCTTTTTTTCAATTGGAAATCCTAAGAAAATTAAAAAAGGATAAGGAAAATCCAGGGTTTTTTCTGGTTATTCCGTCATCAGTATTGGAAAATCCAGAAAATTTGCTCTATTTTCGTATTTTCTTGCCAGGTATAGGAAAATCCAAGATTTTTCCCTAAGAAATCCTGAAGTTTCTCAAAGGTAGACTGTTACAAAAAATCATTTTTTCATTTTATAAAATGGAAATTGTGGATGAACAATTTTTAATTCTACTAAAATTTTTATGAAGTGAAAAAGTGGATTCAATGGCGTTTACTATTTTGACAATTTTGTAATCACAGGAAAGAAGTTCATAGATAGAATTTAAAGTAAAAGTAAATTCTCTTACACCTATTTCCACATCAATTTTAGCTTTGCTCTTGCTGCTTTTGTCTGAGAAATTTAACAATTAAATTAAAAATTTATATAAAAAGACTTGTGATGGATATCTTAGTAATAGTGAATAAGCCATTAAAACCAGAGTAAAATGAAGTTGATATATTTTTAAAAAGGATTTGGTAAATAATTGAAAATAAAACTTTTAAAAACTTTATGAAAATTCCTTTGAACCTATTTGTCAGCCATGACAAATGCATATGAATTTTTCAAAGTTTGTTTAAAAATGTCATAACATTTTGGTCAAGTGCATTCAACATTTACTGAAACCACATTGTATTATGCTATGGAAATTCATCAAATTTTTCTTTGAATCAAAACAAAAACTGTTCATTTTTAAAAACTCTATTTTTATATTATTTGTCATTCAAAGATATATGACTGTCTATACAAAATAAGCCACTTGTGAATATATTCAATTTACATTATATTTCATAAATACATTAATTTAATAGCTGCATCACTTTTTATTCATTTCAATAGTTTTTAGAAAAAAATACTAAAAATTTTAGTTTAAAATCCCTAAGAAAAAATCTAACTAAGAATAAGAGGTACCTGATGATGAGGAATGAGTAATCAAAACAAAAGCAAACAAAATTTTCTCTAGATCAGCCATAGAAACATGTAGATTACAAAATGATTAATGAGATCTATTTTTTAATTTTCAATGTGCACACTATCATACTATGATAAAGCTAATTAAGCTCTCCATGCAAGAAGCACAACCCACTGTTGGCTATTCAACACAACATGCATTAATTATATTTAATTAATTCAATTACTGTGTTGTTTAATTATGCATCACAGCTTGATAAGATAAAAACTGTTATTTGTTTAACATGATTTTGAATAATTGTTAGCACCATGGGTTTGATAAGTGATTTTTATCAGGTCAAGGTTGAAAAGAAGTAGCGTGGTCGGACAAAACAAGGATTAGTAAATTTAGGTTTATTAACTAATTTTTGATCAAATTAAACACAAAATTTTCTTTCTAAAAAACTTGACTGCTTTATGTTGGATACATTACAAAGCTTGTTACGAATATGAATTCTCTCTAATTCCTTACTAAACCTTGAATAAAATTGCTGTAATGTAAAATAAAGGAATCCTTTAAAGTTTAGTAGGCTTTTCTCCTATAGGTACTTCTTAGGGCATTTCCAATATCACAGATACTGAAGTAAGTATACTCCAACTTACCTGAGTAAGGTAAACATAACCAAATCACTTCATTATTAAACATGAGTGTGTGGCTGAGAAAAACAGATTGTAAATTTTGACTTGCAGTGAAATAATTTTATTGACATTCTGCCAATAAAAATGAATTTAAAATTGTTTTGTCTAGCACTTTTTTTGCCACCTCTACTTTTTCAAAGTTTAAAAAAAATATCCTTTCTCACAGATATTCTATAGTATTGTTAATTTCACTTTCTTTGATTGATTCTTTGGAACAAGTAAACTATTAAACAAGGTTTAGTTGATAGGATAGAGAGTATAAATTTTAGTTTTAAACTTATTGCAATAATTTCGAAGCTTATAAGAATTCAGAAATATAAAAATAAATTTAGAGTAACCTATGTGTATAATATTTTTACCATAGAAATCAAAGAATCAACAACGCAAGAAAGATCAGCAACGTCGTAATGAGTTCGAATTCATAAATGCTAATTCTTCATCTGATGAACATCAATATGAAGTTATCCCTCAAAACAAAGTTCGCACCTTTGAAAGTGAACCACTTCAAGTGTGTGAAGACTACTATACCAAGCAAAACAATAACAATGAGTTGACAGATGCGGATATTGAAATTATTTCAACCAAAGATCAACCATCCAGCTTGTATGCTCAGGTATTGATTGCTATACTTCAATGTTGAAATTGACTACCTCAGAGGACTCACCTCATTTTCATTTTTGTGAACTGTCTCAAAATGCTATAGAATAAAAAATATAAAGGCCTTTCACTGCACTTTGAGTAGATCTGCAGTATCTCATTTCTGAGAAAGGATAGGTTGTTTTCCTTCCATTGAATTTGTGTGTTATTTTTTTAATATTTTGTAGTATACAAAATGGAATAGATTAATAACCTATTATGTTATCAAGCACAAGTAAATCTTTTGAGATTTTGAACATAAACAATGCAATGAATTTCTCTATTTTAGGCTCTTCTTAAGAATGCAAGTCCGAATGATATTATTGATTCTGATGAAATCGAAGATGCAGAAGATGTGTTAGCAGTGGAACTCGGCCAAAATAATGATGCCATTATGAATGATGGGGAATCAGCAAATGTTGATGTTGAAGATTACGGTATCGAAATTGTTGGTGAAGGATCAGCTATCGATCTTGAGATTCTACAAATGAAAAAAGAAAGTATCTTGAGAGGTTAGAAAAAATAAAAATGTCTATTGAACAATTTTCTTTTAGAATCGGAGTGACCTTATATTAGACAAACCCCAAAAATATGATCCATTTATAATATAGAGTTAAAAAAGACACCCTTCCCTTCTAGTCCTAATCTAATCTCAATGCTGGGTCATAATGTCAGTCGATGTAATTTTTTAAGACTGTTAAGTGATTATCTGGGAATTCATTCATGGTATTTCATTTAGATTTTTCGAAAACAGAGCAAGAAAGCTCCAAATCGAAACCCAAAGAAGTTCAAAAGGTAGTTAAACAAGACAAAAAGAAGAAGAAAAGGAAGAAGGCTGACCAAAAACTAGTGGAAGATGAAAAGATTAAAGATAAAGAAGAAGTCATTGTGACAAGCGAGTCTGATGAAAATGAAACTCTTACAAAAACAGAAGAATCAGAATCTGATGATTTTACCAAAGTTGACAACAAAGAATACAAGCAGCAAAAGGTACTTTATGCTTATCTTTCATTTTAAAGTGAATTGTGCTGCTCAAACTTGTTAAAAGGAAACGAGTTTGGAATGAATGTCGTTCTGACTGTTTTGAGACCAAGAAAATTTTGACTTTCACAGCTACTACTTACTACTTCCTTTAATACTTTTCCAAATTATAATCTTTTTTATACAATAAACCCTGCCTTGATTAAAAACTAAACCTATAATTGACATTTTTAGAACTTTTCTCTTCGTCTCTAGCTCATTTAAAAGACATCACTTCTTAAAGAAATATTAGACTGTCCCCAATCCCTTATCCAAGAACGACTTTTTTATGCGTTCAAAAGTCTATGATCTATAAAACACACATTGGTCAATCACCATCAACCGATTTTAAGAATGATAAGCAATTGAATTACCAACAAATTGACTACAGTAGAGTTTCTTTATCTGGAACCTCTACAACTCAAATGTCTCCTTTACTCGAACAAGTTTTCTTGTTCCTTCAGTTAACAATGCCTTATAAACCTTACTCCATAAAATTTCGTTAACTTAAACAAATTTGTATTCCCCATGCGGGTTCGAGTCAAAGAGACTCCATTGTATTTATATTTTGACATGTGTCAATATCATTTCAGTATTAACTTTACGTGGGCTATTCCTTTTCTGCTGTACCTAACTGTATCGTTAGACTTTGTGCCTATGTTTTAATTTCTTTCTTCTTGTTAAGCTGACAGGTGACTCTAGAGTGGCAGGAGATGCTTACTCAAGGTACCGCACCTGATCTCAGACTTCAGTCTTCAGCTTATCACTTCCTTTTGTGTCTTGTGCATTCCTTTTGTTTTTTACTTTTTTTATTTCTTTCTTCCTTAATGCATATTGGTTTTTTATTACACATTGTCATGGTTAGTCGCTAGTTTGTATCTTCTTCAGTGTATATAACTTCACTATATTCTTTTTTTCCCCTTCGATCAGGAAACTGAAGATATTTTGAACGATGAAAATGACATCATGACAATGAGTACCTATGGGTTAGCATCACTTTTCGATTCTATGTACATCAAGAAAGATGTGACGGAAGAACGAGAAGAAATTGTGACAATCAAAACAACAACATTGGTTATATTATTTTGTGTATCTATTGCTGCTGGTATGTCTGTGGGAACTGGTGAGAACCGTTCATTTCTTCTTCCAGTTTAAAGGTTTTACATAAAGTTTTCCCGTTTCATATCAGACACATTTTTCATATCAGGACAGTGTCTGCCTATTGTTACATTGTGCTGATATAAGCAAAAAAAAGGGTTTTTTTTTTACTCTTTCTGACCAATCTTGCTCCACATCCGTACCAATGTCCGATTTGAAAAAGCTTCAATTTTATTGATGAGCAAGCAAACGATATCAGTCTTATTTTAAAAACAAAACCTTTGATTTCGTCTTTTGTTTCTTTACATTTTAGGAATTGGATCTTTGTTTACTTTCCGATTGATATCCGAACCAGCTGACGACCATCGTAATTCATTGTTACCAACAATTGATGGACAACCACCTGGTATGATTGCAATTGTTTTAATTCATGATATGCACCACTGCAATGACTTTACGAAATTATGCAACTTTTCTGTTTGTTTTTTCCACCCAATACGTCACTTTTTCTATTGTTTAAGTGAAGTATTGGGTGGAAAATTCTAAAAGTTCTCAGAAGACTCTCCAGTGATTGCATTTGTTTTAATATTAGCTTTGCCGGATAATTCAATCGGTAGAGCATCCCCCTTACAATCCAAGGGTTGTGGGTTCGATCCTAGTTAATCCATCTCGTAGCTTAGACGGCTGCCTTGTTCTGAAACTAATGTTAAGATGGTTGAAGCTTTTGAGCCTTCAACTTTATAAATAGGGTCAACTTCTTATGTGAACTCCTCTGGGAATCATATTTACCACAGCAATATTTTGAAAACGATGTAAACGTTGCTCGTGACGTAATTTATGAAAGGCCTATTGAAGTATAAGATGGGAATAGTTAAAAAAATCTCCTATCGAAGATCTGAAACTATGACTTTTTAACCTTGGATTACGTATCAATTGGCTTTGAGTAGATATTTTTTTAAGTATTTTCTATTATCGTTTTCTATAGAAGAATTCATCTACATTGATAACGAGTTTGAAACTACCAAAGATTCAATGAAACTACTGCTAGCCAAGAACAGAGAAATGGAGCGCAAATTACAGACCATGAAAATCGGTTACGAAGATTACAAGAAACGTGCTAGTCTGTACAAACGCATGAGTTGGTATTGGAAAAAACGAAGCAAAAATCTGGACTTGGAATTACAAATCAAGAATTACTTGCTTGGTGGAGACGATTCATTTGTTTATGTGGTTGAAGAACATTCCTCAGAATATCATAATACCACTGATGAAGAGCTCCTGACCAATTTAACAGACCAGATCAGTCACCAAAGACGTGATGCTGCATACTGGAGAAACAAGTATACATCCCTAAAATTATCTAAACTTCGAACATGCGCTAAGATTGGTCAAGACCTATCCACAGAGAGCTTCTCGTTCTCAACATGTTTGATTGCCTTTAGCAGTGCAATCCCTGACCTCAATATTGGATCACCATTCGCTAGCCTTAGAAAACCAGTGGAGAGGCTATCAAACCACGTCAACAAAGCATGGATCAGCTTGAAAAACAAATGGAAAAAAGAAGTGAAAAGTTTTCCTCCTGACTCTGCAGTAGTCAAGAAGAAGGCTCGAAATGTCCAACGTTTCCGTAAAATGTTTAGCTATGGAAATATCGTAGCTGATGAGAAGTTGAAGCAAACACCCGTTCAACCGCCACAAAAATGCACCTGCCCACCGCCCTCGTCACCCTCCAAGAGACCTTCTTTCCCAAAACCAGAGGAAAGTCTCCGACAAGTCGATAACAATGACGATCCAACATTTAAGAAAGGTATTACAATTTATCTTCTTAGTCTGCTATTTATTCTGTAGGTATTATGTATTTTTCTTTGGTGGACTCTTTTACGAGAATACAAAATCACCCCTATCCGTTTTTGTGTCAGGAAAAATTAAATTATACACATTACACCAACCTCGTCCACATGTATCCCAGGCTTTATTTACGTTATTGATAAACGCTAGAGATTGTTGTTTAGCGCTATCAGTAAGCATATAAAAGCTGATAATACACAGGGAACGAGGTCGACATTGAACCTGTGTACGACCTAGAAATGAGAACAGAATTATATGAATTTTACATAATGTGAAAAAAATCCTCACGTGACTTGAAGATAGAATCACTGTGGCCAATAATGAAATAATTTCAACCATCGACATTGGGCTTTTCCAGAAATAGTCGATGCCCACGATTTCTGTTCAAAAGTGGATATGCAGGGGGTAAAGTGTCTTTTCAAGTAAAAGATACGATATTCAGGTGTAAGCATCTTTATAAGAGAGGATATCCAATGGGGGTTGAGCATATTTTTAAGAGTGGATATCCACGGGGTCTTCACTAATAAAGTAGGATATCCAGGGGGTTCGATACTTCAAAAAATCAATATCCTCAACAGTAGGGGTAAAAAAAATTTTCTGGAAAAGCCCATTCTGTTCTTTTTAACCATTGACATTCTCTTCTTTTACCAAAGGTGAACCAACCAATGAGAATGAAGAAGTTGCTTTTACAATCAACATGATTCAATTCTCAGATGGTGCAAACAGTGAACCAGTAACACAATGTGTTTGGGCTGACATTCGTGAAGATCTCAGATGTGACAAAGATGCTGCCAAAGTCTCAGCAGAACAACCTGCTCAAGAGAATACACCAAAGGCACCAGAAACTTCACCAGAAAGTTCATCTAAAGATCCTTTCGTTCCCGAAGCTGATGACAATCCAGAATGCATCCAAGTTTTCCAAACTACCAGGAAGATTTATGAAGAAACAATGATCGGTAATCACTAGCTTTTTTATATACTTTAATCGGATTAACTTTCGAGAGATTAAATTTTGCGATTTCGCGATTTTTTGCCATTTTCGCGAAATTAAAACTCGCAAAAACGTGTGAGATTCCTGACTCGCGAAATTAAATCTAGAAAATTTCGCGATTTTTTTCGCTCGCGAAATTTGATCCGATTAAAGTATGTGACCTACACTCTCGTACTTGACATTATGGACAAAATCATTAACTACAAGGGAGTCACAATAACTCCAACACGTTGGAGAATTGAAATTCGAAATATCGAGTTATGGAGACTGATATATAAAGGTATTGTTCAGTGAAGAGACAAGAAAACTTGTTCGAATCGAGAAGAAATTCGAGGTTCGGAATCTGGAGGCTCCAGTGTAATATTGAATAGCGCTTTGTTATGCAAACGTCATGATTATCACTTCTCTCATTTGGCCGAAATTCAATCCCACAATCCTTTTCATCTTAAGTCAAAAATCGTGAACGTTAATACTTTTTCTTTGTATTGAGTGTAATTTGCGTGCAAGTGTAATAAACTCAAAGGGTGATTTTGATCAAACAGAAAAATGAATGTCTATTTTTAGATTAGCTACGGTATGCTATTGGAGACACACAATTACATGTACTTAAACCATTTCCTTAATGGAAGTGCACGTTAATATCTTTTAGATTCTTTTTAAAACACATTGGTACTAAATTTTCATACCCCTGCCTTATCTACATCCTATACATATCCCCTTTTCATCTTCTCCCCTTGACACTCTTTATCTTTCCATGAACAGATATGAAAGACATTCAACCAGGTCCAGATTGCCACAAAATCTTCATGGATGAAGATCAATATGCTGAATTCCTCGAAGAAGAAAATCAGAAAAAGGTAACCAAATTATTATTTGCTTACCTTTTTTTATAAGAACAAAAGCCTGGGTTTCTTACAGAAATAGGTACCCGAGCAGCTAGTCTCGATTCTTCCAGACTACCATACAGAAAAGAAATCTTGTGAAGAAAAGGCTGTTTGATTTTTTGGAATCCCTTGTATGTTTTTGTGATATAAAATTTATATTCAGCAAAGCATGTCTTTTTTCAGGTGGGATATGAAAAATATCAGCAAAAACAACACGAAGAACATCAAAAACAAAAAGAAGAAGAAATGTTCGGCCATGACCAACAAACGACCTGTGAAAAGGAGAATCCGCTTGTAGATTTGTTGACTGAGCGAGGCGCACGATGTGATAAAGAATGTATAGCTGCAGGTATTAAGTCAGTCGAAGATCAACTAAGAGCTGAAAAAGCAAAGTTGAAATTGAAATTAGACCAACTCATGGGCATGTTCAGGTGAGGAAAATTTTCCATAATACAACGGAGTCTCCATAACTCGAAACTCTATTGTCTTCTTAACTCGAACAAGTTTGCTGCTTCCTTTCAGTTAAACAATTTCTTAGAAACTAGTCTCCATAATTCGAGATTTCCAAACAAATTTGCTTTCTCCGTGAATTTTCGTGTTATAGAGACTCAATACACGGGTTTCGAATTAAATTTTTGCTTAGCTTTAGCTTTGATCCCATGTAAATTTGCACGAAAAATATCAAGTAAACAGAACGAAAATTGGCCGTGTATCAAGCAATTTTAGCTCATTTTTCCATTTTGACAGACTTTATGGGTCATTATGAAAACAAAAAACATTAAAATAAAAAGTCAATCGTTTAATCATATTTCTTTTATTGAATTTAAAATAGAAAAACCTGAAATACTCCGGATTCAACAAGCGATATCTTAAGTTCCATAAAAGCTATTATCATCGGACAAAAAGTATCGGACAGAGCTACTAATCTATTTTCTTATTTTTGAATAACGATAAGAAAGGGTTCAGCTGTCTCTGTTAGTGCCGATTTGAACCGGGTTGGTTGAGAATCGGCATTTTGGTACAGTCAAAAAAAAAACATGTCCATATATGAGTGCCGTAAAATGTCATTTCCGGGAGTCGCTTAATTTTATAACAACTTTCAATGTGAAAAATTGATTTCTTCTCCATTTCTATAGACTCTACAAGTCGAAATCAAAAATGGTTTTGAAGAAAGCTAAGCGAGACTTGAAACGCAAGATGGACGAGGCAAAAGAGCAGCGACGTGAGCGCATTCGACGATTGAAAGCACAAAAACTGGAGTTGAAAATGAAATTGAAAGAAGTGAGAGAAAAACAAAGAGCGAGACATCAGGATGAGGTAAATGGCGGGCGAATCTTCCCGAAATATTCTACAATACAGTAGACTTCCCCTGACCCTAACTCGTATCATTCGAATTAAAGTTCGAACTTATTCTCAGTTCCCTTCAAGCTTGAACACTTGTAAAGCACTTTCTATGATTAAAATCTTTCTATCGCTTAAACAAATTAGTCTTTTAGTTCGACACCCATCTTCAGTGATTGGGTTGCTCTAGGGGGAAGACGAACCTTTTCGAGTCAAAAAATCTCTAAATTGTGTTTTGGCATCCACACAAATGAATGCTGGCAACACTTGGCAACTGAAGAAAAAATTCAAAGAAGCCCTTGGAAAAATACTTTTTATTACTTGAAGTGACGGTGGACTTTGGGTAGTCAGTTGTATATCATAAAGGTTTTCGGCTCAAATATCCTTTTCAAAGAACAACAACAATATTTTATTTCTTCTTTATTTGAAGATTAATGAACTTGAAGATCAGAACCATCAACTCAAAAAGCAAATTCATCAACTGGAAAAAGAAAAACGTCATTGGGAGAGATTCGAACGTTTCAATTTACGTCAAAACTTGGAAAATCTCGAAGAATCGTTGGAACGTCAAAAAGAAGAATATGGAAGCAAAATTAAGAAGATGAAAATGAAATTCAAGAAATTTGTTGAGCAACAGAAAACAAAAGAGAGGAAATGTTTTGAAAGAGAAGATGAAAATGAAGAGGAATATCAAGCCATTAAATTGATCAATGATCGGTAAATATCTTTATAACTTTTTTTTTAAATGCGTACAATATTCCAAGTTTTTCCGTATTAGCCTGATTCAGAATTAAACGTTTTTTGCTAAATAAGTTGTCATGTCATGACCTCTAAGCTTTAAGTTATAGCTCATTGGCTATTTTTTTTAGATGGAGTAAGCTTTGAGAACTATTTTAACAGATTTTAAGCTTCGCTTCAGGCACGGCACACCGGGTACGTCGGTAAAATAGCTTTAAAATTTTGCCATTCGCCGTTCCAGATTTAAAAAGCTTCCGTTGTACTTGCACTTTTGAAATTTTTCTGGAATTTCTTCATCTTTCGTCCTGTGGAAGCTTACAAAATAGACAGTCCAAAGCTTTAGGGATTTTTACACTGATCAAAGAAAATACAATAAAGCCTACCTAATTTTTTGTCACTACTTTAAGATTACAACGAAAATTGGATTACTACAAGAAGCGACATAATCAATCACAAATCCAATTGGATAAAATTAAGAGATCTGCTAAACAAGGAAAAGCAAGAGCTGAAAAGAAGCAGCGAAAAATCCGTGAAAAACAACGACGAAAAGCTCGAAGTTTAGAGAAATTCCGACACGGCGATTCTTATGATGATGAGTTAGTCAATCTAAACCTTCCAATTATACCAAGTGTGTATTGTCCAGACCAGAATAATTGCATAAAGAATGAAGAGGAGAGTCAAAACTCCGTGGAGGATTTGAAAGATTTGACAACTGGGGAAACTGTTAGAAATCCTAACTTTAAACCATCAAAAACCAAATCTGCGTACGATTATCTCAAAGATTTGACTAATGGTGAGTACGTGAAAAATCCAGAATATAATACAAAACTGAATGTTGACATTGAGTATTTTGCAGAACAAGAAACAAACAAGGTTGTAGAAGAAGCTGAATTCAATACAAACACCAAAGTTGAAATTGAATATTTTACAGACCCGAACCCTGAAATTGAGAAACCTGAAGAGATCTATCGGATCAGGAGTTATGCAGAAGAACCAAAATCAGAGCAAACAGATGACAAAAATACGGACCAGATTAAAAGTCCAGAGGAAGAAAGAACTGACCAGGCTGAAAACAAAGCAAGGGGTGGAATCGATAAGGCGACGTTGGTTGAAACCACGTTATCGACAATCGAGGTCGACGGGGAAGAGAAGACGTTTACCGTCATGAAGTACGTCAACGGGGAGGAAGAATATTACGTGGTACGTAGCGAAGAAGAGGAAGAAGAGCATCAAAAATCCTTCACACCCTACCCGCCGAAGCCAAGCCCACCCAAAATGTCAAAACGCCGCCCTCAAAAACCGACACCCCCTAAACGATTTCAAGAATTCGAAGAAAAAGTTCGAAATGTGAAATCGGAACGAAATGTAAGTGTTGAGGAAAACATTGCATCTTTTGATGAAGAACCTGAAGAGGAGATTCCTTATCCCTCCTGGTACATCGGGCGATCAGAAAGCCGCGCAGATGAACGTGACCATAACGACGTAAGAACAAATTTTCTTTATGATTGATTATCTGGTTATAACACCCCTTTCTCAGTGATCCATGATAATTTAGCCAGTGAAAAATAAAATAAAGGGACTAACTGCCAATGGACACAGGGCTTGAAATAGTATCATATCCCAAATTGCTCCTTGTCCGAGCAAAGCTTGGTAATTGGGCATTATCCAACCCACTTCAAATCTTTATTTCGATCCATTAGGGAATGAAAAATAACTTGTTTTCGTGCATATAGATTTAAAATTTTATTGTTTACAGCTTTAAAATCAAGTGGTGGTTTTAAAAACCATTCTCATTGGGGGAAAGATTCGTCGTCGTTTTCCAATGGTGATGAAATTTAGGCTTTTTTTCTAACAACGGGCAAATTTCGGACGATTTTTCCAGTCGAGGTATCGCTTGTTCTCTGACACGGTGTGCGAGATAGATAAAAATTTACAATCGATCGTTAGATCGTTTGATTGTCTGCTTTCAACATCTAATGATTGGCTTTTCCTATACTCGCTCTCTTAGGCACTCGAGCATCCAGGCTGTGACTAAGATTATAGATTTGTTCACTATGTAACTTGCTTTTTATCACTCGCTACGGTTTAGGGCTTTAGGGATGAAGTACTTTTCCGGATCAAGATTTTCCAATATGATGGAAAAAGACTTATTTACTCTGATTACTTCTATTGACAGGTTTTTGACGAAAATGGTTGGTATACTGAAATGATGCATGGACGGGCCGATTCGCGTGACGAAGAGGAAAAGAGAGCAGAGGAAGGGATGAATTGGTATTTTCAAAGTTTGTTGGACAAAGAAGAAGAACGAACGAATTGGTATTTGAAAAAGAAACGGGATGATTAAAAGTGTAATAACTACACTGTTTTATAAGAACATCTAAATTTTTTGAGTTTTAAGCTTAATAAAAATGTTCTTGATATGTTCTTAATTTGACCGCTTTTTGATTGTTTTTGTGAAATTTTCAAATCGAAGTCTTATGTTCTTCTGCGTTATAGTTTGTTCTTATGAATAAAAAGTATGAGCCTGTAGAGCAGGTCATAATAAAAAATTGAGGTCAAGAAGTGATCAACTTTTTGAGAGTTTTTTCTTAATGCTAAAATTTTTCCATTCGAAATTTTGACCTGAAGCAATACTTGTTTTGTTATTTATTCTGATGGCTATACTATTCTATATAATCGCTAGAATCTTAAAGCTTTTTTAGAATTGCCTACTTTGCACCATTTATTTAATGACAAATATTTAGAAAAAAAAAAGTTTTAAAATATTTGTAAAAATTATTCTTTTCAAAAAAAAAATCTGTATATTTATAATTTATATCACTTTGTAAAGTTTAGATTTGTAGAATATTTTAGCATTGTTTATGGAGAACACTTTTATTGTAGATGTGTAGGTATTTATGTAGCCATTATTATACTTTGTAAATCTTTTTATTTATCCCTCACTCCTCCTTATATATAAATATTGTTTGTTTGTTGTAAGATTTTGAGAAGACATTGTAAATAATTCAAGTTTGTTGTTGCAGTTTGTTGAAATATCTTAAAAGTACTGTTGAATTCTTAAATTAGAGATTATTCAATGGAAATGTTCAGTTTTGGTTGGGAGGAATCATGGCCGGGGGGGGTTTCAGGGGGTACCCGATTCCGCAATTCCGCCAATTTTTTCTCCAATTTCCGTCAAACCGTCTTAAATTGAACCAAAATTCCGTCACCGAAAATTCCTTTGAAATTCAATATTTTTGTCGAAAATTCCGCAAATTTTGAATATCTTTTACCAATTCCGAATTTCCGCAAATTTTTTTGCTAAATTCCGTTTTTCCGCACTAAAATTGTCTAATTTTCCGTCTCCGTCGGAGAACCCAATTTCCGTAATTCCGTCTAAATTTTCGCCAAATTCCGCCACTCCGTCCGAAAAAGGGCCGATTCCGCTCCTCCGCCAACCATGAAACCCCCCCCATGGCCATATGTGGAAAGGTAGAATACTGGAATGCACGTTTTTATAAGACCCAGGGGGTACTAGGGCAAAATGGGTTACGGGGATGCGCTGCTGGGTCAGGGTACCTTTTTAACCTCCAAGAGTCCAAGGTAGGGTCGCAAAAACACCAAAATAGAAAAATCAGTCCCTCGTAGGGTGCCTTTGTTGAAAAATTTGGGGAAAAAGTAGAAAATTTTGGAATTTTAGTCCCATTCAGGGTCACTTTTTTCGCAAATTTCGGCAAATTTTGGAAAAAACGAGTCCCCCACGTAGGTTCCATCCAGCAAGGATTATTCGTTTTTTGCTGCTTAATTTCTGCTGACAACAAAATTTCAATGGATGATTGGAACTTTTCAAAACAAATATTTAAAATCAAGGTCTCGTGGCTGGATGGAATAAAAGGGGGGGAGGGTAATTTGAAGACATAATTTTTAACTAATATCAATTTCAACAACAAAAGTGAAACTTTAACAAATGATATGAACACGTAAAATAAGAACCAATACTAACAAAAGTGAAAATTTTAACAAGTTTAAGGTCTATCTACACTGTAATAAAAGATTTAATTATTCAAATTCAATTAGCGGGGGGGGTCTTAATAAGAGCGGGGGGGGGGGTGGATTTTTTTTGCTCTTAACAATTAGCGGGGGGACATCTATTCGGGGTAAATACTTCATGAAGTCAGTCATATAGTACATGAAAGATGTTATCGAGTTATTTGTCAGTTATCCTTTTCTCCTCTTGATCCATGATCCTATTCTTCTTCTGATCCATGATCCTATTCTTCTTTTGATCCATGATCCTATTCTCTCTGCTATCCTTTCTTCTTGATCTTATCCTTTTCTCCTTCTGATCCATGATCCTATTCTTCTTTTGATCCATGATCCTATTCTTCTTCTGATCCTTTATCCTATTCTTCTTTTGATCCTTTATCCTTTTCTCCTTTTGATCCATGATCCTATTCTTCTTTTGATCCATGATCCTATTCTTCTTCTGATCCATGATCCTATTCTTCTTTTGATCCTTGATCCTATTCTTCTTTTGATCCTTGATCCTATTCTTCTTTTGATCCTTGATCCTATTCTTCTTTTGATCCTTGATCCTATTCTTCTTTTGATCCGTGATCCTATTCTTCTTTTGATCCTTGATCCTATTCTCCTTTTGATCCGTGATCCTATTCTCCTTTTGATCCGTGATCCTATTCTCCTTTTGATCCGTGATCCTATTCTTCTTCTGATCCTTGATCCTATTCTTCTTTTGATCCTTGATCCTGATCCTCTTTTGATCCATGATCCTATTCTCCTTTTGATCCCTGATCCTATTCTTCTTTTGATCCTTGATCCTTTTCTTCATTTTCTTAATTTGATCCCTTTCCTATTTTGACCTTTTCTTAATGTGATCCCTTTCTTAATTTGATCCCTTTCTTAATTTGATCCCTTTCTTAATTTGATCCCTTTCTTAATTTGATCCCTTTTACATTTTCGCGGATGGCCCTAGACGATTTTATCGTCCGTACAAAAACTCAAATCGCGGGAAAATTTAATTTATTTCACGCATTCCCCCAAATTAGTACTATTTCAAGCCTTAAAACAGGTTTTTTGCTTATTTAATAACGCTTTTGGCCAAACCGCGACCGCGAAATTAAATTCCCGCGAAAAAAAATAATTTGACCAACCACGAAATTAAATTCCCGCGAAAATTTCTTCCCTTAAGGTAACTGAGTAATACTGCCAGATAAGGCTGCTGAAGAAAAATTTGCGCGGCGGTAGAATGAGGAACATACTCTCTACTTATCTGATATTCTGATGGCGTATTGGCGGCTGCCCACGCTAAAGCTCTGAAGGAGCGGGCCAATATACCATCGGAGACCTATAGTATAGTCATCGTTTGATGTACTGCATCACAGTCGTGTCTAGCTGTCCTTGCACTTTTTGCTTGACTATCGGTTGCACCCAACTGAATTTAGCATGAAAATCTCTGCTGCCTGAGAAACCTTACAGAAAAAAAGAAAAATGGTAACCCAAAGGTTCCAGATGTTCAAATTTTCCCGACCTTCAGAGCTTTAGCGTGTCGGAAGAAAATTTCTACATCGAGTACCAGATAAACTCTCTACCACTGTTAATTCGCCCGCGCGGAGACTCTCGACCACGTGGCTTTTTGTTATTTTGTTATTCGGGATAAAGATTTCGTCTTGGGCTATAAGATAGCCTAGGATGGCCCTTTTCGGAAAATTGTTGCTAGTTTAGTTTTCGAGTGATTTTCTCACAAAGCCATACTTTATAACATCACTTGTATATATCACAGATAGTCTTATCTCTGTCACCCATATGCCCTAACTCTACCACCCCTTTTTAATTAGCAGCCAATATCAATTGGCTCTCTTTGACCTTTTCTCAATCTATACGATAAAAAGATCAACAACAAAGAGAACAAGCTTTCAAAAACAGGGGTTACGGAGTTAGGGCCAGAGTGACAGAGATAGGGCCATCTACGGTATACTATACTAATGGAAATTTTAATAGGATGTTTTAAACATTTTTCAAGTTTACTGGCTGTTTTTTGGAAGAAAGGAGCATTTTATGGTGATAATAAGATATTCTAACCGGATTTGATTGAATTGAGAGTTGTATTTGAAAAACGCGATAAAAAATATGTGTTGGCAAACCGACCGGCTCTATTTTTTAAGCTTTTAGGACGTGAAGATAACATATTATTGATGGTCATCACGCTAGACATTAAACCAGATGAATCGTTTGTTTTAAAAAACATTGCAGCAAACAATACTGTTCGAATTATTGTATCGCGTTTCGTGAGTCGCGATGCCTTTTTGAAAATGTACAAAGAGACACCACCTCACTTCGAAGACACAACCTTCACCACTCACTTCGTTCGTCAAAAAAGTGTGATGGACTTTTAAATCCTTAATTCGATCCCTGCTGTATAATCTAGTGTAATTTTAGTCCCTACCCTTCTAAAAACCAAAGAAAACACCGATCGTGGTTGCACAAGCTAAAAAGTCTACTAATAGAGTTCCCAACGTAAAATCTTAGTGAGTTTGTCCAAAGATTTTATCCTTTTATCCCCGTGAATTTTCCAAGTCCTTTACTCGGGAAATCGGGTACTTTAATCGTAGAAATTTTAGCGAGACTAATTTTAGCGTATATTAGCGAGTCAGGGAAATCTTGAGTTTTTATTGGATTTATTTTAGCGAATCAAAAAATTTCGCGTGGATAAATTTTAGCGAATATTTGTATTAGATTATTGACTGAATTCGTTTTCTATCATTTCTTTGCACTGAAACCCTTCTTATTGATAAAAATTTATTAAGGCAATATAACCAGAAATTCGCGCGGATAAATTTTAGCGATCTGTCGATTCGGCGTGTTTTAGCGAGATTTATTTTGGCGAAAATAGGGTAAACTCGCTAAAACGCTAAAATTAGTATCGCTAAAATTTCTACGATTAAAGTATATATCGGAATTTTGTTTGTATAGCCTGTACCTATTCTAACTCATTCAACCGATAATCATTCGAAAGACACGGTTTAATACAGTCTATTGTTGGTGTGAATTGTGGTGAAGTGGGCGGTTAAAACTGAGCACTGGAAAATAAACGGAGAAGAACGAGAAAGCGCATCGTTTTTAAGAAAAATTTCTCTTAAACAAAGTGAAAAAAAAATTTTGAAAATGTGATTTTTTGGTGTTTTTCAGCATTTTTGAGTGAGTTTAGGCCAAAAATTGAGAAATCTAAAAAAAAAAAATAATTTTTGCAATTTTTCTTTAACCCTTTGAGTGCCAGGGTCCTTTTTTCTAAGTTTTTTTTAAAAAATCGCTAGTTCAAACTTTAAGGGCTTATATCTCCTGATCTAGAAGAAATTAGAAGCTCGTATATAGCTCGTTGGATAGCTTAGAGTCTTTTCTTTCTTTTGGGCGCCTTCGGCGCCGCCCGATTTAGGAAGGGCGTGGTGGGCGGCGGCCAAGGGGGGGGGTAGGTTAGGGAATTAAAGCAGTCAGGCCCGCTGCGCGGACCTGACTGAACTGATGAAAAGGTGCCCCAGTGGTAAAATTTCAAATCAATTCACTAGAAGACAGAATAAAGTAAAACAGGGCCAAATTTGGAGGTTCTTGGATCACTCGTTGACCAAATATAGTCAAAAAACGGTCAGAATCTCAAAAAAGTGAATTTTTGTCAATTTTTTGCATTTTTTTGACTTTTTTGCTTAAAATTTCGCTGGAAAGACTCACTTTTGAATTTTTTTTTGCTTGACCATAAAGGACAATCTAATTCCTACGAGTTCGACCAAAAATAACGATTTCTAACTCAAACTGGGCATTACAGGAGGGCTTCGCCCTCCTATATAGCCCATGTCGTATATATACGACATCGGCACTTAAAGGGTTAAACAAGAAGTCATCAGTAAATATTTTGATCTTGGAGACAATATCATCTAGGAGGTCATTAATGTAAATTATAAATAAAGAAAAGAGAGGTCCAATGATAGAGCGAAATATTATCCCATTAAAGTACGCTTTAAATGAAGTGTGAGAACGTAATAAAAGTGATAAAATGTAATAATTAATATCAAAAATAATTACCGCAGGAAATTCGAAAAAAAGAAGTTTATTTCATATGGCCTAAACATCGTTCGTTTTCCGCTGCCTCGTTTTGAATAAAAATCGCTAGCGAAAATAACCAAAAGCCAGTAGAAAAAGGCTTCACTTTCTTTCTTAGAGTATTTTAATATAGATTTGAGTATTCCACTTTCGTTCCACTTAATTGACAGTTGATAAAACTGACCAATCAGATGTGGTCAATCAGAGCATTTCTTCAAGATCTTTCTCTACTACTCTCCGTCTACTTTCGAATAAAAAAATAATCAAAATAGACGGGTTCCCATCCAGGACCGTTATATGAGGTGGAGCAACAACTTTGCGGCCTAAGCTTCTAAAAAAATGCTGAAGAAGTAACAAATTCTTTACTATTTTTTTGATTTTTATTTTCCGATTTATTTAACGTTAGTCTTACATAGTAATCAAATTAAAACCTAATACTAATTTATACCAACTGGTAATAATATCAACATAAAGAATATAACTAGCAATTAGCAGAGCACATTCGGCACGCAGTGGCCTTGATGGCTCCCAATGCTCCTGAGCAAAACCTTCAAATCTTATTAAAAACAAAGATTCCATGCAGTCTGATCAACTTCATAAAAAAAAGCATTTACATATTTATAAAGCCGCTTTTATACTGGCTCAACTATACAGACTAAAGTGAGATGAGGATGTTGAAAATAAAATTTAACGCTATTTTTTGTGCAGTTGATCTGACTACGGACTTGTGAATTTAAATGGACGTTCAACGTCTTTTGTTAAAAGTTAGTTTCTTTCAACCATCCGTGTTGGTGTTAAGTATGGGTCATAAAAGGAAACAATGAAATTAAGCGAGATGTCACTTGGGATTAGTTTGTTCAGAACTGCAAAACTAATGTCAAAAGTCTCAACTGTTCTATATTATATAGATGATTGCAATGCTCCATGAGGTTATTAACTGACACAATTTTTCCGACATTAAGTATAAAATCCGACTAAAAAACTCTGACCATGTGAATGATTATAATTTCTTTAAGAATATTTTGAATGAACAATAGGCGTTGAACGTCCATTTAAATTCAAATCCGTGAGTACACTCACATAATAAAGTAAGCTAAAAAATGCATAAACAATAAAATAGTAACAAAAAAAGAAACAGTACTAAATGACAAAAAGAAAGTGGACTGATGGGTACTTTAAAAAGAAGAAACTTTCGCCGAAAGAAACTTTCAAGCGCATTACGCCTTGAGTCCAGACCATTTAATTTTGGGACCCTTCACAAGAGGATCTGTCTGCGGGGCAACTGCAGCCAATTTAGGAAACTAGCCACTTTTTTTTCGTGTGGCACCAAAATTATCGGAAAACTTGGAATTTGGACGGATGTTATGTAACTATGTAACTATGTCGTATTTATTCTCGTTCTTTTGTGGCAATGGCTTATAGGAAACAATAGGCGTTGAACGTCCATTTAAATTCAAATCCGTACACTCACATAATAAAGTAAGCTAAAAAATGCATAAACAATAAAATAGTAACAAAAAAAGAAACAGTACTAAATGACAAAAAGAAAGTGGACTGATGGGTACTTTAAAAAGAAGAAACTTTCGCCGAAAGAAACTTTCGCGTATCAAGAAATAGCTGATTGTGAATTATATACGATTTAAAACCTTTCGTCGATCTTGATTAATAGCATTTTGACTGTTGAAAAGCGAATTTTCATGTTTAATTTCCAATCTAAGTATCACGATAATAAGTTTTCGTGATATTTGAAAAATAAGTTATTTCTTCGCGAGAATAAAACTTTTGCGAATGAGCTTAATGAAAATTTTTCTCGGAATAAACTTTATCGCGAATTTGGCCAATACGCGTAAAAAACACGAAAGTTTCTTCTTTTCATGTATATTTTAACAGTTTTGTTTGACACGTTGTGTCAAAAGATGCTCAAGGTTCTATCAATTACCGTTTCATATACAAGATTTTGCCAGAAATCTGCTTTTCAGATTTATTTCGAATGTTAAGAATTTCACGGCAGTTTTCAAAAAGCAAGCGGTACATTTCATGGACATTTTCCACTGTGCTCTGGACTTGCATCACCTCAAGCGTGTTGATAATGCTGTAAATGGTGACAGTTTCAAGTTCTGTCCACGATCCTTCAGGCATTTCGGCTCCAAGGAACACTGACGTTCTCTCCCTTTCATAGCAAGTTGCATGTGGCTGTTTTTTTCCAAGTTTTGCACGAAGTTCCTTTTTTAAGCAAACCCCGAACGGATTTGAGCAATTTAAACACCTGCACATACTTCCACATGCAGTGCCAGACTTAAAGCACCGACATTTTGTCTTGCGTTCTTCTTTGTCTACGCACCATACACCATCGCCACCCTTAGAAGATGTGCCACATCTACAGCCCGTGTCGGGTTTTTGTTGCATCTCTTTATTGTTGCCACATTTGATGCACCGACAACGGACTGTGCAACGGACACCATTCTTTAAACAAGGGCATCGGCTTTTTCTGTCTTCGTTAGAACACGACAACTTCTCAGAATTGCAAGAACATTTTCCCAAAAAATCTAGAATAGAATGAACAATCTGATAAAAAACTTTTTTTCTTCTAAGGTATGTATAACCATAGAGGTAATAAAAATATAGATGGAGATACCACTCCTACTATTCTATTGTATTGTATCGTTGATAGCAAACTGTTGCTTTGTTGCTTTGGGAAAAAGCCATTAATTTTGCTTTCGCTCATAGGAATGCTGAGTTGAGTCGAAGAGAATTTTAATAAAATCACGCTACATTTTTAATTTGTTCATTGTGTGATGACAGTTTTTTTTGATAAAACATAAGAGAACCTTGCAAGAATAAGCACAGAACATCGAATTTGAAATGTTCGCTGCTCAGGGAATCCTCGGCAAATTTTGTCAATTTTTACATATTTACTAATGCCAATCTTTCAACTATATTCTATCAAAATTTTGAGGCAGCTGCTATTTAAGCGTGTATACCAATATGCTCCGACACCTACTATACTTGAAAGATATTTTGAATCTGTCTCGAAACAGTCGTGTTGTTCTTATTTTGAATCTTTCGATTCCCTTTGCGTTAGTCCCTATTTGGAGGATTAGTAAATAAATGAATTTATTTTCGATTCACAGATGAGAAAATAAAATAGAAGAATGATTAAAAATTTATCCCCGGATCAACTTTGCCATACTTATCTTTGCCATGTAGTGTAAACACCCTCATGCTATCTCGATTTAATCTTACCTGATTTAATGGATTCAACTGTTGTGTATGAATAGTGCTGTTCAGCATAATTGTAAGCCAAAATAATTGGTTGATCAGAAAGTTGTCTCATGGGAAAGAACACATCCACTGCCATGTCTGAAAAGGAAGACAATACAACGAACGGTACCCCAAAAATGTTACAACATGCATCCACGACGAAATCACCAATTCCTGAGGCAAATGTTCCATTTTTCAGGTATTGATGGAGATCGGTATCTTCTTGCGTAAGAAAATCTTGGTATTTCTTATTGCACCTCATTTCCATAACAAACAAAGACCTAAAATAGAAAAACATTGAATTTCATTCGGCTTGAACTTTTATGGATAAACGAAATTAAAAAACAAGTTGGTAATCCTAAGGAACTATTACGTAATATGACGTCAATTGAAAACCCAATGAAAGCCAGCAATTTTATTATCGATGATGTAATCAAAAAGTAGCCAATTACAGGGTATTGTTTGACGAGTGATACAAAAATGTCGAAAAGCGCAAAGAATACCCTGGGATACCATCTTGCTGATGAAAACCGCTATTTTCAAGATTTTGAGACAAAGAAGCTGTTAAATTTTTTCCCCGAAAATCCATTTTAAGTTCCAATGGAGACCATCTATACCAAAAATAAATTTAAAATGTAAAAGAATTCTCGAATTTAGAATCTCTAATTTAAAAATCTCTCTCTTCTTAATCGCCAATTTTCTTCGTTGCGATTTGAAGTAGAAATGATTGGCCTCTAACAGAAAATATTTTAATTTTAATGGCCTATGTATATACGTTACTACTTAACATTTAGACTAAGAAAATTCACTACGGTCAGAGCCCTTAAGAGAACAGTTCTGAGGCCCAATTTTTTTCAAAAACGGTATTTTTGTTCCTTATTCCTTGTCTTTTTTCTGAAGACAGAGAAAATATTCTAGCATTATATTCAAAAACTCAAATTATAGACAGTAAAGAATAGGCGTAAAAAGTAAACAGAGGTGTTGTTTCTCGTCGAAAAATATGAACAGAATTAGAACAACTTGAAGCTAAAAATGCAAAAAAATTTGTTTGAGTTTGAGCACCAAATCAAATTCAAAGAGTGTAGGCGAATATTAGGGCGAAGTAACCTTACCGTAACGTTAATATATCTTCCTCCTCGCTTTTAATCAACGAGAGTTCTTGCATCCTTTGTTTTTGCTCTTGACTCATTTCACTATACATTCCATAAATACTTCTTAGAATACTTCTGAAAAGGCAATCTCCATCTTTGATAACCGTACCAAAACTTACGCCAAAAGCTGCGCAGTTTCGTTTCAACCTTTCTTCGTGCAGATAAGTATCTTCAGATTTTTCGTTTCTCTCTTCTTTTTTCAGCATGCATTTAAGTAATGATACGACGCTAAAGTTTCGTTTTGTGCACGATTGCTGAATATTGCATAAAGCTACATGAAGATGTTTGATTGATTTCGCTAGGTTCAACAAACTTTGCTCTTCTGCCAAGTCTGGGTTGAATGATTTTTCTAAAAGAAGAATTTTCATTTTCTAGGTATTTGAGGAATCTATCATCAAGTACTGAAAAATCTTCTGCAGAATACAAACTTACAAAGAGTTCTGTTTAGCATTTTAGCATTTTAGGCCTACTTTAAACGATGTATAATTTTTACAACTTATAGGTTTAGCCTTTCCACTGTTTAATTGGGAACATTTGGATTAATTCTGAAAATAAAATTACTCTTTTGCTATATTTATAATTACCTGATCTTGATAATATATTTTGAGCCGATGTGCCAAAATCCTCACGAAACAAAGGAAACCGTTTGATTGGTCGGACCAAATTGATCTTTTTATTCAATTTGTGAGTAATAAACTCCTTTCTTTTGTTGAACGAGTAGAAAAGTACAGTAATGATTGCAATCATAAGTTCTGGTGATACTTTTGGAACCCCACTGAGACAGCTATAATTCAAAAATCGGTGGAGCCTTTCATTAGTTTCAGTTCCATGTCCTGGCTCAATATCTGAAACGCAGGCTTTTTTAATATGCTCTTCAGCATTTTTAATTGCCTTTTTCATATCTTCTTTCTTCTTCGGAGGCAAATCATCGATATATCTTTCATTCTCTTTAAGAAAATATTCAATATTGTTTATCATTCGTTAGGTTTTGGCGTGCAATCTTTTCGAACCGCACCACGATCATTAAGCGACCTGAAGATCAATCCCATTTCACTCATGATATTTTTGGCTTTAGGTGTTTTTTTTTCTGGAACTGTTGTCGTCAATCGCTGTACAATGTGAAAAATATCCTCTTTAATAGGAATATCATCTCCAAAGATACTTTGGTAAAAATCTCGGCATTCGCAGCAATTATCCACGATGATATACGACAGCTTTGTTGCTAGGCGCTCGTTAATATTTATCAAAAGATCTTTCAGTTCAGCGTGACCAGTTGATTTGGTCAATTTCCAACCAACGATGTTTTTATTTCCGTCAAGAACAATGAAGAGTTTAAATCCTGCATTTACAAACTTTCCATCCTCTTCTCTATGACCACCGATGTTCTTTCCAACTTTGAAGGTATGGTTGGTGGAAAGCAGATTTACGGGCGTCTTTTCATAAACTGCTGCCTCGTATTCATCCTTGCGGTCTTTATAAATGTCCAAAAAGATTCCTGCAACCTATGAAAAATAGCAATTTGCTTAATTCATAGCATTTAAAGAAGAAAACAAAAGAAAGGGATTAGAATATCCAGGGGGTTCCAAAATTTTCAATATCCTAGGATATCCAGGGGGTAAGAATCTGAAAACAAGGATATCCAGGGGGTAGGGGTTCAAAGTTTTCAATATCCTAAGATATCCAGGGGTTAAGAATTTGAGGACCAAGGATATCCAGGAGAGTTCAAAATATTCAGCACGGATATCCAGGGGGGTTGGTGTTAAGAAAAATCGACATCCTCAACAGTCGGAAAAGCCCATTCTTCTTCAATCAATATTTTTTGTTAGAGTTTACCATTGGTAATTTTCATATTGTTTTACATACCTTATCACGACTTGGAAATGATGACAAAGGAGAACTTAAGAAGTCTCCATCCGTATTTCTTCGATATCCAACAGCCCTTTCATACTCTTGAAAATGAAGATTGGCTATTGCCCCAGCCATTTGCTGAAAGTTCATTCCGTGAGTTATGTGCTCCATTATGTAACCAATAAGACGCAAAGAATACATACTGCGGGCATAAATACGAAAATTCACCTAAAAAGAAATAATAACGTTGATGGGTGTATAATAATAAAACTCGTTACAAGAACAGGGGTACAAAATTAAATTTGAGTTTGAGCAATCAAGAACCAGCGGCAAAAAGATTTGTCACATGCCTTGTTACACTGGAAGTCTTCTATATACGGTGCTTTTGAAATATTTTGCTAAATAGTAATGTGTTTTAATTATGGTGTGTCTTTGGTCAATTAAAAAAAAAATTATGACGTTATAAAATTTAAATTAATATCAAATTTTTACTCATTTCGCTTTCTCACCATCTGAAAGGGTGTGGCCCTCAAACCAAGATTAACAAACAGTTCAAAGGGGAGGGCGTACGGGAAATTGGAATCCCGATATACCGATTTCAATAATTCTTTTTCCTTTTTCTGTTCTTTTTGGTATTCCTGTTTTAGTTACTGTTCTTGTTCTGTTCATAGTGGCCCTTCGTGGAAACAATTCATTAGCTGCCTAAAAGCTATTAAATTTTTCGGAGCATGCCACTTAAAACATATGTTATTATTATTATTATTATTATTATTGTTATTGTTATTATTACCGATCATATTTTCAATCAAATACCGGTACAGTTGAGCTAATGACGATTAGATTTTTCAAATAGTTCGGACATGCGAAAATCATAGCATTCGTCGTCAGAGAATACCAGACCAGACCACGTAAGGGTCAGTTTTGGAAATGTTGATGAGTGCACTGTAAAGGTAGTAAAAGACAGTGTTCTTACAAAATTCTCATATGTATGGACTCCTCCAATATGGATGGATGTATTTTAGTACTGTAATACGTTGTGTCATTGGCAAATTTCGAGTTGTGTATTTGATTTTTCCCATTTGTATATGTCTCAAAAGAATGCCTTAGATGAAAGTAAGTAACCACTGGAAAATTAAAAAAAGGTCTGAAGAGAATGCATGTAAGGGTGTATTTTTGTCGATTTCTGCACTCTAAAAGTGGCAATTTCTTAGTTTATTTCTGCACTGTTTCACTGTTTTTATTTAAAAGAAAAAATTCAGAATTAATTGACTTTTTGCCATTCGATTATCTCCATAATCGGTATTCGATTAAGACTGATTAACTTCATAAAAAATAGCATTTAATTTTTTTGCCACATCCTTACTCAACCTCTGGGCTGAATAAGCTCTGCGCTCGGGACACTCTTAAGCGTCAGTTATTTCCAGTTCCATAAATAAATCTAACTTTTCATACATGATTTTTAATTTTCAATGGGAGCATCTCCATAACTTCGTAAGACAGTGATAAATGTACGTGTTTCTTCTGTTGGCAAACGTATCTTCGCTGTACAAACAGAACATTGTTGTAGAGACAAATTGCAAGCCTCGGATTTCTGTTGCTCACACATGATAAAACGGATTGCCACTGTCCGAGCTCAAAAGGGGATCCACACTGAGGACAACTCAACTTTATTTCGTATTGCTGCATCGGTGACCAGATCATGATTTCACAATAGTGACCAAATTCTTCTGCCGTTGGAAAAAACGGTGTGCGATATCTACCATTAGTCGGACTCCGCTCAAATTCATCTAATAAATCGATCAGCTTCTTTTCTGCTTCTTTGTCAATTACAATTGACATAATTTTACAAATTGATATCATCAGTACCATGATTTTTAATTTTTTGTTTTTGAACATTTTTTTACCTGTGAAAATAACAGAACATATCGTTATTATTCTAGTCGTCTAAATATTAGATTAATTTTTATAGATTCTACACTCATAAATCTATAAAAATCCCTCGTTGGCAAAATATTTCTGAGTGATATGTTGAAACCTTTGAACCCGGGGGGGGGGGGGGTACTAGGGCAAGATGGGTTACGGGGATGCTCGGGTGAGTTAGGGTATGTCTAGATTTTTGAATATCACAAATCCCGAATCCGCGACCAATAGCACCCATTCTCAGGTATTCACTTATTGATTTTTAGATGACCTATACCTTAAGGTGCCATGACCCGGTTGTTACGTAATTAAATATTAACCTAAAAATTAATTATTAAAGAAATTGTGAATTATGACGTCATCAAATTATGACGTCATAAATCGTAAATTAGCTCTAACTATCTCAAGTGAGTTACGACATGTCCAAAGAAAAAGTGGACCAGTTCCACTCACTTTCAAAATGTCAAACATAGCTGGAAAGAAGCGCCATATGATGTAGATCAACGTGATGGGTGTTAGAAAAATTTAAGTTGAGGCTATACGAAGTTATAGCCCAAAAACCTGTATTATGACGTCATAAACATTACATAACATTAAGTCATAAAACTAAAAATTTGAATATCTCGTGAACTAAAAGTCATATAAACGACAAATTTTGACCACAAATAACTATTAATGTAAGAAAATTTCTGAGTTAAAAATCTTTTGAAAAATGATGACGTCATTTTTTATAGCCAAAAGTCGAAAATGGCTTAAAAATGCTGACGTCATCATTTTTCAGGAGATTTTAAAAATTTTAGTTCTAGAGAATTACGATATATTTGTTCTGTCAAAATTTCATATTGATATCATTAATAGTTTATGAGTTATTTAAATTTTAAGTTTCGTGACGTAATGTTATGTAATGTTTATGACGTCATAATACAGGTTTTTGGGCTATAACTTCGTATAGCCTCAACTTAAATTTTTCTAACACCCATCACGTTGATCTTTATCACAAGGCGCTTCTTTCCAGCTATGTTTGACATTTTAAAAGTGAGTGGAACTGGTTCACTTTTACCTTGGACATGCCGTAACTCACTTGAGATATAAGTACATGTCAAATCTTTGTCAAATTTGGACCAAAGATGCATCTTAATGGTGCCGAACTTTTCAATCAAAAATTTTTAAACAATTTTGATGACGTCAGCAAAAAATGAAAAAATCGAAAAACGCAATTTTTTGCTGACGTCATCAAATTTTTCCAAAATTTTTTTTTAAAAAGTTATATTTCAGTTAGATACATCTTTGGTTAAAATTTGGGAAAGATTGAACATGTATTTTTAATATTATAGCGATTATACGATTCATGACGTCACCAAATTCGATCAAGTTATGACGTCACGATTACAATTTCTTTAATAATTAATTTTTGGGTTAATATTTAATTACGTAACACCGGGTCCTGAAACCTTAAGGTAT
The DNA here is from genome assembly GCF_902728285.1 of Clytia hemisphaerica. Classification (NCBI taxonomy): domain Eukaryota; kingdom Metazoa; phylum Cnidaria; class Hydrozoa; order Leptothecata; family Clytiidae; genus Clytia; species Clytia hemisphaerica. Next base: position 3,382,592 of record NW_027103836.1, on the reverse strand, counting down.
AGAGGTACTTTAGAGCCCTAAGTGGATCTCTGAATCTGGCTGCTATTGGTAGCGAAAACTTAGGGTAAACTGTTAGGTTTTTGAGACTTGCCCTAAGTCACTCGAGTGCTCCGCTGGTCAGGGTACCTTTTTTAACCTCCACGAGTCCCAGGTAGGATCGCAAAAACACCAAAATAGAAAAATCAGTCCCTCGTAGGGTGCCTATTTTTGGAAAATTTGGGGAAAAAGTAGAAAATTTGAGAAAATTTTGGAATTTCAGTCCCATTCAGGGTCACTTTTTTCGCAAATTTCGAGTCCCAAGTAGGGTCCATTTTTCGAACCTCAGCGGAGCACCCCCGTCGGTCGACAAGGGTAGTACCCCCCCCCCGGGCCTTTGAATATACAGTATGTGGCCCCCAAAACGGCGATCAAATTTTAAACTTCTCTCAAATCTAGAGGAAAAGAGATTTTACAAAAATTTTTGCTGCATGAAAACCTTTAACATCTCTACTTTATTTCCTGGAAGTTCTTTTTCAAAATTTTCAATTTTAACAATATTTTTCAATCGCTTAAAGATAGGTAGCTTTTTTCTAATGGACCCCAAAACGGAGGTTTGAAATTTTAGCGATTTCTCGAGATATCTTTAAGATATGAATACAAAATTTTGACCATAGTTTTGAAATATGATTTAGAGGGTCTTGGGCATAAATTTGTTTGATAAAATTTTCACAGTATACCCCTGGTTGTCAAAATGCAGGTTTGGGGCCCCCAAAACGGAGGTGTAGCTAAAATCAAATTATTAAGCCCGGTGGTAAAAGGGGGAAAAATTATGAACATATTTGTGTTTTCCCTTAAATTTACGACACGATGGATGTAAAATTTATGATTTTTATGAAATATTTCAAGATTTTCAATATTGCAAAGTCCAAACTGAAAATTTAGAAATTTTCAAAATGACAATTTTGATTTAGCAAAGTCTTAATCAAGTTTTTGAAAACAAATCTCTTTTGAAAATAGTTCCATTCATGTATGGAATAAGCTGTGAAAATTTTAGAAAAAAAGCTTAACTGAAACTGAAAATATTAAGCTTTAAAGATAATTTTCTCCTATATTTTGCAAAAAAATGACAGAATTTGCCGTTTTTGCTGATTCAGCGAAAATTTTTATATATAATTTAATTTTTTGTTATAAATTATTAACTCAAGGTGATAGGAATAGAATTCCAAGATTTTTTGCTTTTTCTCATATTTAGAATTTTCGGTTTTGTCAATGCTGATTCTAGGGCTCCAAAATACTGGTTGACCTTCAAGATGCTATATCTTTTACCCAGCCTCTAAAGTCACAGATGTATTTGCATTTTCTGAACGGCATTAGGTGTAGAAAGTTTCCTATACCCCGTTTTCATAACTTATTTTCAATATCCAAGGAGCTAGAGTGAGTTATATGCAATTTTTATCTAATTTTGGTGTTAAAATATTTCCTTTAGACGCAAATATGTTATTTTGCATCCGTCTCAAACCAGCAAAAACATGCTCATTTTTAAGTATAACCATCATTCTTTCAAAATAAACAAAAATCGTTTGATTCTGATAAATCTACAAGTCAGAATCTTCATTTTAATGAAAACCTCCGTTTTGGGGGCCGTCTCCGTTTTGGGGGCCATATACTGTACTAAATAATGTAATTTCTGAAGGACAGAGATATTAAGCCGATAATGACCTGTGGAAACAAATCAAAATGACAATCTTCAAAGAAACATTTTTGATTACTCATTACAGGACACGAAATTCGGCTATAGAAGATGTTCTGACAACTCTTTTTTCTATTCAAGGTTCTAACAAGCAATAAAAGAAAAGTTAGCAAAAAGGTATAAAACTAAAAAAGCATAAAAACTACAATTATCGTTTTACATTTCGTTTCCCCGAAACCACTTTGGTGAGGTTTGATCCAGTTTAACAAGTGCATTGATAAAAAACTCTAAAGTTATGTGAATATCCTTGCATATATAAATCATTTTATAATGACTTTTGCCCAAAAAGTGTCATAAACCTTCATTTTCATAGGAAAAATCACTAAAATATTAACTCCAATATTCCTCAATTATGACCCCCCCCATTCAGAGTGTCCACCCCCTGCTTATTCTACACCCCTACAATTAAACACAGAAGAGTAGTATGCATTTTCCAAATACTACCATAAAATACTGTCTCTAGAAATAACTTTTTCAAAATTTCTAACAAGTTTTATTTTATTTTATTTTACTTTTAGCTTTTTCATCCTTGTCCTCTCTGAAAGGTTTGTTGAAGAAAGGGAGTCGTGCAGTTTTTCAGTTTCTGAAAAAAAATAAAAATAAAGCCAGAGTTAATTTTGGTTACTCTTAGGTTCCAAATAAACGGCCCCCCCCGCTTGTTAATTTTTCGAAAAGTTTCCAACCCCCCCCGGACCTTATTAGGACCCCCCCGTTTATTAATCTCTAAGAATATTTTCAGCTGTCAAAGAGAAGGCCCCTTATTTTGCTCTAAATAGCCTGATTTTGGCCTATTTTTACCTTATTTTTGGGTTTCAGAAGTACAATTTCCACCCCCCCGGCAATTAGGTCCCCCCCCCGTTTATTAAAATCTAGAAATTTTTCCAACCCCCCCCCCCGTTTATTCGAACCCCCCGTTTATTTGGAACCTAAGAGTACAGAAACTTTTCCTGATTTCTGTTTTGTTTGACTTTTTTGACGAATTGCCCTTATCAAAACGGTACCAAAATAGTTAAAGACAAATAAAGGAATTACCCGTTTTTCTTTTGGAAGTTCTTGGTTTTTTGTTGGCTTCATAAGTATCATGATCTAAACACAAAGAAATTGCCATGAGGCCCAGGTAGGGTTGCAAAGGGAAAAAGTAGAAAAATCAGTCCTCTTTAAGATTTGGTCAAAAAGCAGTTCTTTTTTAGAACGTTTTTAAGTTTTAGTCCTATTCTGGGTTATTTTTATTCAAATTTTAGCAAAGAATGGAACATTTTGATTAGATTTTGGAAAGAACATCAAAACCTTGAAATTTAGAATTATATATTAACCTTTGTCAACAATAGCAGTGTCTGTCATTTCCTCTTCGCTTGATTCAGCTTTCTCTTTCAATACTGCCTCTTTGTATAATTGAGCCTTCTCTTCGAATATTGCCTCTTTGGATGATTGAGCCTTCCCTTTTGGACGAGATTCAGCCTTCTCGTCAAATACTGCCTCTTCGAATGATTGAGCCTTCTCTTCGAATATTGCCTCTTCGAATGATTGAGCCTTCTCTTTTGGACGAGATTCAGCCTTCTCGTCAAATACTGCCACTTCGAATGATTGAGCCTTCTCTTCGAATATTGCCTCTTCGAATGATTGAGCCTTCTCTTTTGGACGAGATTCAGCCTTCTCGTCAAATACTGTCTTGTCCGTACCTGAATAGTACATGCAAGTTAAACAGTAGAGTTTCAATTGAGAATTTCCTTAAGAATAACAACAGAAAGCTTCAATTTAAAGAGAGCTAGCCGAGCTTAATTGAATATCGTAAACCTTGAATTAGGGACACTAAACCATTCTAGCAAAATTATATTTTATCAGAAAACACCCTCGTATCACAGACCCGGAGGGACCTTCTACCTATTGGAAAAATCGGCCGAAAAATCGTCCCCGATGAGAATTAGCTCTGGGATCTTCAAGATTTCTTTAGCATCCTGTTGAGACTTTCTAAGATGATTAAGCAATGCTTTGTTGATAAGCAGCAGCATCAATCCCATGACAATTAAAATGTTTTGTTTTTAAAAAGTAACATATACTATTCACAAGGGCAATAAAAAGAGAAATACACGTTTTTTTTTTTTAAGGAACACGTGATTAATTATTAAAAAAAAAAACATTCTTCGACAAAGAAAAGTTATAAAAAATGTTTCTTAGAGCGCTCTACGCTAGGATTCCTGATTTGAGGATCCTGAAACACAAGAAAATCAACGTAACAGACCCATACACGGCAAGATTTTTCATTTTTCAAAAAATCGGCCTGCATGTGTGGGATGGGATAGGCTAACGTTGAACGGAGTTTATGCTAGCCTGACACTCTGGCTTCATTGACATGAACATTTCGAAGTGGTAAGTTTGTGGTATTTTGTGTCAGCAGAAAAAATGAAACATATTAGAAATCAATTTAACAAACAAACGCTTTATAGGTAAAATCGAACCTTTTGAAAAATAAGCCCTCAAATCCTCAGGAAGCTTCTGAACACTGATGTGCACGCCAGCATATTGCTTTTGGCCGATTGTATGTTTCACGTTATGCGACACACACCCAAGATTTGCAGTAGAAATCTGTGCCTTCATCAATTTGATTTCGGTAGGTGTCAATTGTCGATGGTCAATAGCTTTCATGATGTTTTTGAAAGCGAAAGAAATCTGATTCCCACAGTCACATCGTGATTTGGCTTTTTTGATACACATTTCGTCCTAAAATATACATATCAGCGAAGTTTGAAATACTTGGTAAGAGTGATTACACACTCTACAATTAGACAAGACAATTATTATAAGTTTGCTAAAAAGATTTCTTTACACGTCTATGAAATATATTGATATTTTTGAACTGCACTCATCCGTAAGGGCTATAAATTAGAAATCCTGGAATATTCCTTTATCGAAATAGTTTTGCGCAGCATAGTACTGGGATTCCATAAATTCGCTGTAAAATCAAGAGCCCTATGAAGCCTCAAAGTTTAATTTTGCCGTTGTCACATAGAGATAAAACTTTTGCGTTGTTTTTTAGTTGGTAGCTGAAATACACATTTATCCCTTTTTATGCCAGTTAATGTTTTGATTGTAGAATTTCACTATTTTTGGATTTTTTCAAAAATACTCACGGATGACACCCAACTCCGCGTGAAATTCAATCCCCGCGATATTTAATCCTAATAAAAGTAGTAGTTTTATCCTTTTGTTTATCACAGATAAATGTATTTTGAGCTTTGAAAAGTTACCTACCACTTCCATATGAACTGCACTCCTTATATAGTCGAAAATGTGGAGCAAATTTGGTTTGCTGATAACTGGTTTTCTGGAACCCGTATTTGTGTTAGCAGATTTTGGAGCCATAAATGCGTCTAAGTTCTTATAGAAGGACTCCACAGTTGCCACATAACCATTCGCAAAGTCTTTGATTTGCTGCTCACTGCGTCCACATTTCTCGAGAATCTGTTAATAGAAACGTGTTTATATCTTGAAAAATATATTTTTTTAAATTACATTGTACATACACGTTTTTTATAAGGACAATTTTATAAGAACGTGAGCCTGAAATTTGGTCAAAATCTAAGAACAATTTAAAAACAAGCTGAGCCTTGCTTTTCAGGGTTTATTTCTCTTAAAAAATGGAAGTTTAGAATTTGAAACGAGGGTTACAAAGTAATGCACAATAAATTCTAGATTTTAAGAACAGCTAAAAAATATCAAGCCTGAAAATTTCGAAAAATTAAGAATGACTGAGCCCCAGCCAAAATGTACTAATTGTTATAAAAAAGCGTGTCTATTATAAAAGAACAACGATTTGAAATAAAGAATAAGTTTTAATATCTAATCGTGGAAAAAATGCTTTTTAGGCTAAAATTTGTCACTTCTGCTGATTATTCCCCACGTTTTCCATTGTTTTTGGGTTTGTACCAAGATTTAAAAAGCTTTCTTTCGAGTGAATTATTCTTGCTTAGAAAATATGATATCAAAATATCAAACTTACTTTCCCAGTTGCATTTATCAACAAGCTGTAATTCTTCAATGAACGTCTGTCTAAAATCCTTTGCAACGGCTTCATGGCTGGTTGCACTATTTGTAGATGCAAAGGTTTGTCTTCGAAGTTTTCCATCTCCCATCTTAGACAATTGATAAACACAAATGAATTATTCGCTTTTTTTTTTAGCTGTTTAAGTTTTTTCTCAAACCGATGCAACTCAGCAATGTCTTCTTCGTTGTCTTCGCTCTCGGTATCATCCTCGTCGTCATCATCTTTCTCAAAATATAACACAACTGTTCTTCCCAGTACCCTAATACGCAAAGAATTTACAATCAGTAAGTGTGAAGATGAAATTTTCAGGAGCAAATAGTTGGAATGTTTATATTCCTTTTTGGTGATCGTTTTGGCCTTTATTAGTAGGAGTGGGTTATACTTGCATTTTTTAAAAAATGCTCAAATTAATTTTTTGTTGTCAAAATTATAAGTGTAGACATGATGAGAGAGAAAATAGTCCACGTAAAAGTTGTGGTAAGTTTTTTTATGGAGAAGGGTTTGTGGTCTCAAATCAAATATTTTCCGTATATCCGAATTATATTTTAAAAGTGTTATTCTGAGTGCTTGGATTCGGCTCAAATTTGGCGCATAAACTCATCAGGGGCGAAATTAAGCCTTTAGCTCCGATGGACGCGTATATGGGCCCAAAATGGGCCGAAATACCAACTCTAAAACTTTTGGTCATAGCTCTTGTCCCCTTGATTCAAAGGGGAATAAACGAAGGGAAGAATACTTTTTATACATAGTTATTTTCATACCTGGGATTGATAGTAGGGGTAAAATAAATAGGTGAGCATTTTTGGCTCATGGTCACTTTTCCATAATGGCGGAATTTTGCGTTTGCCACCTGCTGGAGACCCCCTAAGCATAAGTGAAAGATTTTTGGCTTCAAACATTTTTTCATCATCAGCCACCACACTATCAAAAAAGCTATTTTTAGACTCGTCTGTCAAATACACGAACCTAGCAGGTGGCAAAAAAATCGATCCCTTGCCTTTACATATTTTTTAGGTGAATTTAGATGCAAAATTTGAAAAATGTTATGGCGATATATTAAGTCTATCAAAAGTTATCAAACAATTTCGTTAAAGGGGCCCCCTAAACGAACGAAGGGTTGAGTTTTTTTCTTTCAAATAAAATAAGCGTGTGAATTAAAAATACCTTTGAAGATTAAAATCCTTGCCGGCCTTATGCCAAAACCCGTTGGTCGTTATAATTGGCATCGCATTGGGCGGGTCGAAATGGTCTTTTCCGGTCTCTCTACTAGTCTGAATAGAGAAAAACAAAATTTAGAAGATGCACTAGTTGACTCTATTAAAATAGAGTAATGCAAAGTATGACAGCGATGCTTATTTTGGAGAGAATGGCAACAATTTATTTTGGTAGGATATGAATTTTGACACTGGTGAGAATTTATGTTTGTAAATGACAGTTGACTTCTCTATTTCACCATTTCTTGTCATGTCCTTTGTAAGGGGGGGCTTCCGAGAATCCGGTATTGACCGGTATTCCGGTATTGGACGAAAAATGACCGATATTCCGGTATCGAAAGGCCCAATTTCCTGTATTCCGGTACTCGTTGGGACATTTTGGCCGGTATTTTAGAATTTTTTGACCGGTACGTCGGTATTTCATGAAAAAATTACCGGTATTCCCGTATTTTGTACCCTCGGAAGCCCCCCACTTGTAAAACTTTTCAGTTCCATCAAAAAAAAAAAGTTTTGGAATGACAGAAAAAATAAGGTATGCCAATATATCTTGCTTGGTTTACTTTAAAAGGAATAATGATTAAAAAAGCTTCTGGTTTTTAGCCTGCAGACTCATTCTGGTCTACGTTAGGCTGGACTTAAAAAGTTGTTGGTTTGCCGTCACCCGACCGACCCTTCCACGAAACTTGCCGACTCAAAAAAGTGTATTGCTAGCTATCTCAAAAAAAAAAGATTTTTCTTCACAAATTGAATGAATCTTGGGTTTAGCAATTTAAAGGCTCGTTTATTTTACTAATTTATTCACTTAATCATTTATAGCTTTATCAGTATTCACTTATGTTTAGAATGACCAAAATAATTTTATTTCCGACCCACCCACCCACCTCAAATATCTATGACGACAAACTAACATTCCAGCCTTACCTGTAGCATTATGAAATGTTTTTTTTATATTTTAGTGCTGGTTAGAAGTATTTTTGAGTAAAGCCTGAGCTAAACTGGTTGGGGCAGTTGTCGTCAATAGACACACCGGTTAACAGAAAACTAACCTGGTTGAAAACTGTCATGTTGACGTCTTGGAAAACCGAGAAATCATCCTGATCCTCTAGCCATATTGGAGTATCTTCACTCGACGTAATCAGCTTTTTGATGCCATAGGCAGTATTATCTTAAATATAAAATCGAAGAAAATTCTGGAAATCTGAAACTCTGATATCGATCACCTAAATAATTACACCCCTAAGCTCATTAAGGACACTTAACAACCATTTAGAGAAGATATTGACCAAAATGATTGAATTTTGCCCTTATTGAATCTTCGCGAATCTTTAGAAATTCATTTTTTATTGATAGAAGCAACTCTACTGCCCCCTCCCCCTCAAAAAATGTTTTGCCACAAGATTTCTTAGAAAAGAGCAAAATGGGGAACCCCATCTTTAAAAAAGTCCCTCACCTATATATAGGGTAACCCCAGCCTGAAATTTGTTACCATTCCACCCGCCACCTTCTTGGGCCATCCCACCTAAATTCTGAAAGATTTCCAGCCCACAGTGGAAAGGATCAAGGGGTCAGGTGGAAATAAAGGCCTCGAAGGCAATTTGAAAAGGTTTTTTTTCCCGTTAAATTAGAGGGTTTTGTGGAGGAAAACAAGAAAAAAACTGAAAATCATAAAATGGCACATTTTTAAGAATTTCTTTCCATTTCTCCAATTCTTTCAGCCAAAATCAGTTTTTTTGGATAGATTAGTTTAACACGCCTTTAGCTTAGGTTTGCAATTCAAGAAAAAAAAACAAGATCCACAAATATTGGCTGTGCAAATGAAAAATTTGACCTAAACTCTGAAAAAGCTTCAAAGGTTTTAGCAGTACCAAAATCTCAGAATAGCGCCGCGAGGTTAAGCAAGAGGATATTTAGCACATAAGATGAGAACCCGTGGCCCTGTATGTAAGTTTTGCCTTACAACTTTTGCTTGTGCAAGTTACCTTAAGTGGATTAATTTTCGCGTGGACAAAATTTTGCGAATGTAAGATTGAAAATGTTCACGTGGACTAAATTTCGCGATTTGGCCTGTTTTTCACCTAATTTCTTTCATTTTCCTAGGGGTTTTGGCAAAAATTGCAATTCTAAAAATTTCGCGTGGTCAAAATTTTGCGAAAATGGCCAAAATACGCGAAAATCGCGAAAATTAATCCACTTAAGGTACGTACAATTTACAAAAAAAATTATAAAAAAACTGATTTTGGGTTCCAATTTGGGTAATTATGGCCATATTTGCTGGTTAGTGTGGAAAAATCGAAAAATGCTATTTTTTCAAATTCTTTTGATGCTCAGAAAAGCCTAAAATTTGAGAAGCACCTGTAAAGTTGTGGATTTTCATCGAAATTTCAGCATTCAAATTTGTATAAATAATTAAAAATTACATAAAACCTTTTCGGACATACTTGGAGGACAATTATTTTCAGGGGGTTTATAAAGCCTTAAAATTTGCGTGGTTGAATCAAATAAAAGACGTAAGGGAGTTTTAACATTGACAATTAACTCCTATTTAAAGAATATTTTTATTCGTACCCTGTGTTTTGTCAAACAAACCAATACAAGCAAAGGCCAGTCCAGCGACGCACGATTTGGTTTGTCCTGGCTTGCCAAAAAGGACTGGTGTCGGAACACCCTCTATTTCTTCTTTTAAAAAGTTGAAAATCTGCGCGATAACCACGGCGCCAAGAGTAGCCAGGCAGATTGACAGACTTCCCTCGAAATTGTCGTCAAAAAATTGTAACACTTCCCCCATCGTTTGCGTTTCATATGTAAGAGTTGCTATAATAAAAAAGCAGACCAACGGATTAGAAAGGTAGATTGTGGCTTTCCACGTTATTCTTATTAGTTATTACTTAAAGTAAACAAGGGATGGCGCAAAACACAAGCATATCTATTTTTCTTATAAGCAATTACTCTATAAAAATCAATTCAACAGTGTCAATCGCGAAAATTTGTTCCACGAAATTAAATTATGTTGAAAAATTTCAAAATTCCTTAGGACAAAAAAAGTGGGTTTCGATTGCGAAAATTAGTTCTGCGAAATACAAATATTCAGATCCTCTTATCGCGAAAATAATTTCTGTGAAAATCAGATCCCTTATTGTCAGGTATTATAATTTAGGGCTCTGACCATATTCAGAAAATACGTTTTGTGATTTGAAGATAAAAGTTGCTACGGCACTGTATGAACTTTGAAAGACATCAATAAAATACGATCGTTCCCTCTTGTAAATGTAACCATGTTCATAATATTTGGGAAAGAAGCCGGAAATTCCCAGCAAAATTTCAAAACGACAAATGAATAAGTCTGGTAAAAATCCAGGAGGGGGATCAATGAATATGTTGGGTAAAAATTCAGGGGGGTCAATGAATATGTTAGGTAAAAATCCAGGGGGGTCAATGAATATGTTGGGTAAAATCCAGGGGTAGTAAAAATCCAGGGGGTCAATTAATATGTCCGGTAAAAATCCAGGGGGTCACTTGCGAATTCGAGCTTGATTAATCAGGCTAATGAAATTGGTAAAAAAGATAATAATAAACTTAGAATATTGGACCTTCGGCGAAAGCGTCTAAACGAAAACTGGACAACAGATCCACTAAAAGCAGACTTACCAGGAAGACACAGCGCACGATTAGCCTTCATCTCTCCATTTATCCTGTGGATGTCTAATCCCAAATACTCTTGCACACTTCCGTTGTTGAAGAATTTAATATAGCGCGGATCGGGACTGCCTTCAACAGCAAACGCATGCAGCGTTGAATTTGAATTTGATTCCAAGAGACCAAATTTCTAAAAAAAACGATATCATGAATTGCTAATTTCGCAACAGGTGAATTATTTTACAGATACATTAGGGATTAGGGCAAAGGGACATAAAAAGTAATCCTTTCTTCATTAATTTTCAAGTTATTTTTGTTCTCTTGGTATTTTATAGGTTACACGCTTTTTCTTTTATATAATAATAGTTTCTTTAATAGTTTCTATAAGAATAATCAAGAGTGAGACTTTTGATTTAGAACAACAGAACAATAGAAAATCAGAATTATGCTCATCCTCAATAAAATATTTAAAATACATAGGTGGGAGTATATAGATTTAGTCCTATTATATCTTCCAAATTTCACCAGATATCACGGTTGGCTGGTTGCTATGCTGGACATTTATATTTATTTTAATTGGAGATTTTAAGCAAAATACATAACTGTCTGGTCTTGGAAGACGTGATATTTCTGTATGGGGTCGGGCACCAATGACGTCTAAATCTTAAATGGGCAACATTTGGCCATGGTCTCTATATGATTTTTGTAATCCTGAGTAAATTTGCTTTCAGGGGAAAAAGTGAGAGGAGCTATTTTCAATAGTTATATATAGAAATCTTTTGGGTAATTTTTGAAAAAACAAGCTAGATGCTGAATGGACCTACCTGATGATGAAAGTTAGATAGCAATGCGAGGAGAAAAAAATCAGTCAGAAAATATATCGTTTAGCGAAAATGCATAACGCAATAAATTCATCATTGATTGTTGATGGGGGGAGAGGGAAGGGTTGTAGGGAAAAATTAATAGAAAGTTCTGGTCGCAAAAATCAGTTTTATTGACAATTGAATCATGCTTGATGGTGAGCATTGTTATCAATAATGTTTTTGTGTGAAGAACATAGAAATACAAGGAAAACATATAATGAAAATCTGCAAAGACGGCGATTTCCGGCATTTTCAAACGGAAAAATTTTTTTCTCAAAAATCGAACTCGGCCATGTTTTGAGCATTGCAAATACGCATCTTTCTGCAAAAAATCAGAAAAAGCTAAAGATAAAAATTCGAGAAAATGTAAAAAAAAAAAACGGTTTTCCGGCATATTTCTGGCATTTTCGGCCGGGAAAAAATATTTTTCGAAAATCGGGCTCCGTCACATTTTAGGTATTGTCATTTTGCATCAGTGTGCAAAATTTCATGAAAAAATATAAAGTACAGCTCGAGAAATTCAAGCAATACCGTTTTTCCGGCGAAAATAGGCTGTTCCGGCGATTTTTAGAAAGTTCCGGCTTCAAAAATCACTTTTATTGACAATTAAACCATGCTTGATGGTGGGCATTGCTATCAATAATGTTTTTGTGTGAAAAAACAACGAAATATAAGGAAAAAGTCCGATGAAAATCTGCAAAAACGGCGATTTCCGGGATATTTCCGGCATTTTCAGCCGGAATAGAATTTTTTCTCAAAAATCGGACTAGAACATGTTTTAGACATTGTTAATACGTACTTTGTGCAAAAAATCAGAAAAAACTAATGATGAAATCTCGAGAGAATGCCAAAAACCGGTTTTTCCGGCATATTTCCGGCATTTTCGGCCGGAAAAGTACGTTAATTGAAAATCAGGCTCTGTCATATTTTAGGTATTGCCATTTTGCATCAGTGTGCAAAATTTCATGAAAAAATATAAAGTACAGCTCGAGAAATTCAAGCAATACCGTTTTTCCGGCGAAAATAGGCTGTTCCGGCGATTTTTAGAAGGTTCCGGCTTCAAAAATCACTTTTATTGACAATTAAACCATGCTTGATGGTGGGCATTGCTACAAATAATGTTTTTGTGTGAAAAAACAACGAAATATAAGGAAAAAGTCCAATGAAAATCTGCAAAAACGGCGATTTCCGGGATATTTTCCGGCATTTTTCAGCCGGAATAGAATTTTTCTCAAAAATCGGACTAATCCATGTTTTAGGCATTGCTAATACGCATCTTTGTGCAAAAAATCAGAAAAAACTAATGATGAAATCTCGAGAAAATGCCAAAAAACCGGTTTTTCCGGCATATTTCCGGCATTTTCGGCCGGAAATGAATTTTTTTCGAAAATCGGGCTCCGTCACATTTTGGGCATTACCATTTTGCATCTTTGTGCCAAAAATTAGGAAAAACTAATGAGCCAATCCCGAGAAAAGCTAGTAACGAACGGACGAACGGACGAACGAACGAACAGAGGTTAATTTATAGGACCTACAGCCCACCGGGGTAGGTCCAAAAACTAATTTTTTAGCCATTTTTAGTACCAAAATGCCCAAAGCTTTGCTTGGTTCCAAAAGTTAGACCTAATTTCAAAATCACAAAATTGGGGTAAAAATCTGCTATCGGGCCAAAATATATATGGCCAAATTTGAAAAATTGGTGAAAATCGCTTCGAAAAATAATTTTTTACTGTCTGGGCCCACAGAACCTCCAAATTACTTTCAACCAGTCTCGTTGGTCATTTTGCATTGTTTGGGATGTAGAAACTTGGAAAAAAGTGAAAACTAGGGTTTTGGCTACTTTCATAATGGGTTTCCGCCCCCCCCCCCTGGGCACACTGTGCAGGGGTTATTTATGGTATTAATCTTACTAGTGATAGGTTTGTCTGGAAATTTGGTGAAATATAGTTTGAATCTGAATTGAATTTCTTTAATCAGGTTTAATCACTTGGCTTAGAGCCTGTTTACATGAATTTCAGTTCGCCTGTACTAAGATTTTTTCAGATCGGTCTACGGTCTACACTACAGTCTCATGCTGTTTACATGTCAGATCGGCCTCGATTTTCAGGTCGGTCAAAATGACCAGAAAAACATAAAAAACATGTAAACACAAATCGAATTGAATCAAGTAGTTCTGCGCATGCGTTTCTATTGTTTTGAAATGCTTGTGTCAGCATTTTAAGGTTCGGCCTGTAAATTTGCTACGACCACCCCCGATCTGAAATCTCATGTAAACAAGGTAGAAATTCAGAATGGTCCATAATGGGGGGAGCTTCTGAGAATCCTGTATTGAACGGTATTCCGGTATTGGACGAAAAAATGATCGGTATTCTGGTATTGAAAGGCTGAATTTCCGGTATTCCGGTACTCGTTGTGACATTTTGGCCAGCATTTGAAATTTTTTTGACCGGTAGGTCGGTATTTCATGAAAAAATTACCGGTATTCCGGTATAATTTTGTACCCTCGGAAGCCCCACCATAATCTCAGACCGCTCTGACTTCCATGTAAACGGGCTCTTAGTCAATTATAATACATGCGCGATATTTTAAAGATTTAAAAGATGAAAATAATATTCCTTCTAAAATTTTGCGAGCTTCATTATTCAACGCTTACAAAACTTACCTGTACAGGTTCCCATAGGATTGCATTTTCTTGGGCATTGTAAACATCAGCCATTTTTTTTAAAAACACCGGCAAAAATGGTTCCTTTAATGGTGCATGCCACATGAGTGCAGGGAGTTTCAATACTGATATAATGCCAGTTTGCGTTGATGCCGACTTCATTGTGACATAACTGTTCCAATGTCTAAAAAAAGTAAAATAAGATTATTTTAATTTCTACAATGTTTGAAATATTCATACATGTCCAGGTTTTGTGTACCTTAAGGGAAGAAATTTTCGCGGGAACAAAATTTCGCGGTTTTCGCGGATTTTGCCTAAAACCGCGAAATTACAATCAAGGACAAAATACTTGGCACAAAAGGGAAATTCACCGGGGTGTTTTGAAACCACAATCGATTTGTAAGTGCTCTAAAGTAGGTTCGAAGGGTAGAGTTTTAACTCTGAGTTTTAACGCTAGACTTAAGACTTAGGACCTTAGGATGTGAGGATCCAAAAGTTCAAAAATGGTCCAGTAGGGCTTGAAATATAGCCTAGAACATCCGTGTATGAAAACGTCCATTCGATTGTTGGTCAATTTTCAATATTTTGAAAATTGAAAATTGATTTTTTGCAGCAATTTTCAATATTTCAAAAAGTTCAACAATTGAATTTTGAATTTTTATCCAATTTTAATTTTTTTTTCACGCTCAAAAAAATTTGAAAATGTAATTTCGGTTTTATTTTTAATTTCATAAAAAATATTGACCTTTGAAATTTATTGAAATTCCAATATGGGTCAAAAGGGAATGGCACTAGTGGTAGTGAGGAGGTCTGTGAACTAAATCCACAACACAACCTTTTCTCTTTGGGGATCTGGGAGCAAGAAAACATGTGTGCAGTTATGATACGAAACAGAATACATTAATTGTTATAAGAATCCAACTGTTGAGTCGTAGATTTACTTATTTGAAAACACTTATTTATAACACCCCTAAATCAGTGTCCCTGTCAGGTCCGCCCCGGTGAATAACCTGGTGAAAAAGTTTAAGCTCCAGTGAAGAAATTACTCACCCCACGCAATTGAAGCTGAGTGATCTCAACCCCAGTGAGAAATTGAAATAAAAGCTGTCCAACCCGGTAAATTTTATATAACCCATGCTACCCGGTCAAAAAGCACACTTGCACTTGGTAAAAAAACAGGTAGAAAAGTGTATATCTCAACTAGAAAATCCCCCAAAAAACTAGTGTCACAAAAAAGTGTACGTTTAGTAGATCTGGAGATTTAGAACGCCATATGAGTAATCCCCAAGAACCTAATCGAAATTCACACCAATCAAAAAAGGCTCAAATTTCCACCCCAGTGGAAAGTTTCTTTAAAAATCTTCCCGCAGCCGATTTTAATATTTTATCAGACTCACTCCGGTGAAGTTTTATCTTCCACCAGGTCATGGGAACAGGGGTGTTTTATACGAAATAATAAATAGATATCTATCTGACCTGTGTTAATTTGTTGTGTTTTGGATATAGTTCCCAGGCCTCCTCACTAGTGCCATTCCCTTTTGACCCCTAATGGGATTTCAATAAATTTTAAAGGTCAACGTATTTTCTGAAATTAAAAATAATAGACCAAAATTACATTTTCAATTTTTTTTGAGACTGAAAAATAGTGAAAACTGGATGAATATTCAATTCTCTATTTTTTTGGGCGTGAAAAAAAATTAAAATTTGATCAAAATTTAAAATTCAATTTTTGAACTTAATGAAATATTGAAAATTGCTGCAAAAAATCAATTTTCAATTTTCAAAATATTGAAAATTGACCAAAAGTCGAATGGACGTTTTCATACACGGATGCTAGAAACCAATAAATCCCTCCCAGATCGAAATAATCGATGAAATCAAGTTGAGGGCCTAAAATTGACATTCTCGCTCGAACTTCAATTTTCGAAAAATGGTAAATTAGCCAAAAGTGCAAATATATTATGGCACGTATTGTAAGTTCCCGCGAAATTTTACAAATTCGTCAATCCGCGAAATTAAATTTCCGCGAAATTAAATTTATTTCACACATTCCCCCAAATTCGTACTGTTTCAAGCCTTAAAACAGGTTTTTTGCTTATTTAAACGCTTTTGGCCAAAAATATCCTGCAACCGCGAAATTAAATTCCAGCGAATTTTTCGAAAATCGCTGAACCGCGAAATTAAATTCCCGCGAAAAAAAATAAATTGACCAACCGCGAAATTAAATTCCCGCGAAAATTTCTTCCCTTAAGGCACTTAGTTAAGTAAGAAGATGTATTCAAATTTGGTATTTTTAGACGTTTTTGATATACAGTTTTTGAAAAAAATCTGAAAAATCTACAAAAGCGCCAATTTTTATAAAAACTAGTCTTGTTTTAAACAAAAATTACTTTTAAAGGTGTTTTTATTAAATATTAATGTCATAAAACTCGTTAAATAAGTCAATTTGTAAGTGATTTTCTAATTGATTGCATAAATCTAATACCTCTTTTTTGCGTGTTTTTATGACTTTCCGAAAAGTGAATTTTGACTTTAAAAGCTCCTAAGTAGAGAACAAGTTGGTCAAATTTAAAAAGTGATAGCTCAAATTTTAAGTTAGGATATCTACTTTCTAAATATCTAAACTCCAAGCACTTTGGGACATTTGTTCGGCCTCAAGATGTCGGGAAACGTCTGAACTTTTTCGTGGGTCACCAGGTAGATAAATTTGATAAATAGTTATTTAGTAAAATAATTTTCAAAGCATAAAAAGGGCTGTGTGGTGTAATGCATTAAAAACTCCAGATTTGTTATCCAAAACGCAACGCCAAATTAAAAAAAACAGCTGACTCAGAAAAAAATCATACAGGAATTCTTTGAAAACAAATGTGTGTGAAAATTTAAGGTTTTTAATCCAAAGTGAGAGAGAGGGGGGTTAAAAAGAAAAGAAAAGGAAAATAGTATGAAAAATGAAATATCTTCTCCAGTCAGTTAACTACAAACTTCAAAGAGTGGCCAAATTCTTTTCCCTTAGAAAGACTATATTACAGTGAGAATGTAGCAAATCTTCAGGTTCAACTTTACCAAGAGTATAGCAAAGACTGCTGAGCGATGCTAAGTTAATATTGTCAGACTTCTAAGAATTTAAATCATAATGCAAAGCTTAGGGGAATCGATTTGTAAATACATTTTAATTTCAAAAAATTGACTATGTAAATAAAAATAAATGCATACTAGTCATATTCTATGAATTATATACAAAAGAAAATTTAATGATCTTACTTTTAAATATTTTTCAGTTTATTTCTAAAAATGTCAAATTTTGGTAAGCTCATTAAACATTGTATTCAATATCTTGGAAGCTCTAATAACAAAAGTTTTTTGATTGGTTGTCCTAAATTTTTTTGCAATTTTTATTTGATTGTCTCTACTTTGAGGAGTAGAACTAGAGTCTGAAAAACATATAAGACACAACAACCTATGCTTGTACAAATATTCAATAACTATCCATCCAGCCGCCTTTAATATGCTTCATTGTCAGACAAATATTCGGTATTGAAAGATACATTAAAGGGATAATCAGATGGTTTGATATTTTTTGCCTACAGGTACACCCTATGGTGTAAGGTTCAGAAATATCAAAGTCGAATATCTATCAACTTAGTAAAATAATTAGCATACTGTCAGACTGTAGGCTGAAAAATTTCAAACCATACCATCTGATTATCCCTTTTAAGATAACATTATTAAATATTATTGATATTGTCTCATACTGTTATATCATATGTAACTGATGGAATGATGATTGCAAAGTAAAATTTGGGCATGACAATACTACCAAGAATAACCATACGTTTCAACATCTTGATTTTTGTGCGATAATGCTTTTCATTTTTGTCCATTTGTACTCTCAATCAATAAGGAATTGTCAATGGTGGTTCCCAAAACTTTCTGATGATCTACAATTTCAAGATTTCTTCCATTCATGGTGATGATGTTCTGCAGTGGACCGATAAATTCACGTTTGGAGATAATCATGCCTTTCGTTTTACCAGTATGAATTATCATTCCATTCAAAACTGACAAATAATGTGCAGCTTGTTGCTGTTGGCAGCTACTTGAATTTTTGGTATACTGTAAAGTCTGCCAGTATATTATCTGCGACACTAGACTCCCCGACCATTCTGTCAGTCAGGCACATCCTGGCAAATGAACGGGGTATTTTTCACTTGTGATTGGTGGCAAATGCAAGGGGTCGAAAACAAAAGTGATGTAATAGTGCTGAATACCCCACGCAATTGAACCAGGTTTGAAATATTTTGCTTCATTTTGAAGAACTGCATAGATGAAATTTTTTTTCCATGGGTCAATTTTGTCTTCGATTCGAAGATTGAATAAACTTTTAATGAAAAAATAAAGTTCCCAGTTTTCTTCCTTTTTTCCCATTTTCAGGTTGAAGTTCATTTTTATTCATTTTCACGCTTTTAGCCTGAGACGTCCTATCTCATTTACACTGGGTGACGAATACCCCATGCAAATGCTCACCCCGTTCATTTGCCAGGATGTGCCTGACTGTCTGTGAAAATTCACAGCTTTTGTATATTTCTGAAACAATTTGTCAGGTGTAAATCCTTAGGAGGATCTAATTTTCAAAAAATTGCGTTTGCAACCATTCTCATTTGGCACGGTTTGTTTTGTTAATCTTTGTTAATCTTTTCTTCCCATTGAATTCTTTCTCTTACTCTTTCGCATTCCACTATATGTTCTAGCTCCTCAGGTTCTCCACATACACACTTTCTGTTCTTGCCGTGGTTGTTTCCTATGTCAAACATTTCTAATCTCATCCACAGGTAGTCCGCCGCCTCTCTTCTGCTGTCGATGTTACTCGATGTTTTGAGATATTCTTTTTGTCCATAATATAGGTCGTCCTTTACATGTCTCATTTTCTTCATTGTTTGAGATTTTTCTTTCCAATCACTACATATAGCTTGATTTATCCTTTGACTTCCCTTTTCCATTTGCTTTTCTTTGTCTCCTCCCCACTCTCCTAATTTCCATGTTGATTCCGTATTTCCTTCCTATCCTCTTGGTTTCACTTGTCCATGTTTCTCCTGCTATCTCTTGCTGGCTTCTCACAATCTCTGCACTCAGTCCCCCTCTTGTGTGTATTACATTGTGATAAAACATAATTCTGTAGTACTCAACTAGAACATTCTTTACGTATTTTGTTTATTTTGTTTACAAAAAAAATTATTCACAGCATTAGCTACCATTTTGCGTACGAAAAGTTCCCGCTGTACAACATATTTTCTACTGGTAAAAAAACGGGGGTTTATTAATTTAGTAACTGCTTTTGGCAAGCTTTTTTAAATATAAAGAAAAAATTTCTTCCTTTGATAAGAAATACTTATTCTTATTATAAAAGGTTACAGTGAAATGAAGTTTATTTTTTCTATACAAGGGTATCGAAAGTAACATATAAATAAAGCTCAATTACTCCCGTCTAAAGATTCGAACAAGATTCGAACGTTTCTTTGTTTACATTACATTATAATTTGTGGACGAAAAAAGAGGGGAAGACAAAACATGACGTCAGAAATTTCAGTATCAGTATTTCTCAATAAACTTTCATTCATAACTCTCCTTTGAATTCCTAGGAATCGATACCCCTTTTTCGCGTCGTCGTCGCTCCCATTTCGCATTTGACTTCGCCAGAGACAAAACCACTTCAAGTATAATTCAGGCATGTCAGCAATAGGCATCAGTTCCAGAATGCAAACGACTACGATGCCTTGTTTTTAGCAATTTTTTAGTAAAATAGGAACCAGGGAAAGGTGAAAATGAATAAAAATATACCTTTTATACTCTGGATCACTACAATCCTTCGGATGGTGGTTCATCACGAACCCTTTCATACTCGAGTAGTCCCGTACTACACCGATAATTCGAGGCTCATAATTGGTGAGCTCTAACCCCTCCTTGGACTTGATGACCCCATCTTCAATTTTTAATGGGTACGAGATTTTATTAATATTCATTTCTCAAACAATATTCAGTCTCAAATAAAAACAGTAATTCCGATAAGCAATGCACGCTTTCCCACAGCACAAGAATATCATAAAACAATGTGCATCATGCATAAAGGGAAAAAATGGCCCAAATTCGAGCTGATGATAAAAATCCGTGAGCCAATCAGAACAGAAAGGATCACTAAATATAATGATCCATTTAAATATGACTGGTAGTTGCATATATCGAATTTATGAATGCGTAGAACCTAAAAAGGGGACCAATACGAAATGGATCACAAAAAGGAGAAAATCAGGATCAAGGATCAAAAGAAGAATAGGATCACGGATCAAAAGGAGAATAGGATCAAGGTTCAGAAGAAGAATAGGATCACGGATCAAAAGGAGAATAGGATCAAGGATCAGAAGAAGAATAGGATCATGGATCAAAAGAAGAATAGGATCAAGGATCAAAAGGAGAATAGGATCACGGATCAAAAGGAGAATAGGATCAAGGATCAGAAGAAGAATAGGATCAAGGATCAAAAGAAGAATAGGATCAAGGATCAAAAGAAGAATAGGATCAAGGATCAAAAGGATCGAATAGGATCACGGATCAAAAGGATCAGAATAGGATCACGGATCAAAAGAAGAATAGGATCAAGGATCAAAAGAAGAATAGGATCAGGATCAAAGGAATAGGATCAAGGATCAGAAGAAGAATAGGATCAAGGATCAAAAGGAGAATAGGATCAAGGATCAGAAGAAGAATAGGATCAAGGATCAAAAGAAGAATAGGATCAAGGATCAAAAGAAGAAGAATAGGAGGATCAAAGGATCAAAAGGAGAATAGGATCAAGGATCAGAAAGGAGAATAGGATCAAGGATCGGATCAAAAGAAGAATAGGATAGGATCAGGATCGGATCAAAAGAAGAATAGGATCAAGGATCAAAAGAAGAATAGGATCAAGGATAAACGGATCAAAAGAAGAATAGGATCACGGATCAAAAGAAGAATAGGGATCAAGGATCAGAAGAAGAATAGGATAGGATCAACGGATCAAAAGGAGAATAGGATCAAGGATCAAAAGAAGAATAGGATCAGGATCAAAGAAGAATAGGATCATCACGGATCAAAAGGAAGATAGGATCACGGATCAGAAGAAGAATAGGATCAAGGATCAGAAGAAGAATAGGATCAAGGATCAAAAGGGAAGATAGGATCACGGATCAAAAGAGAATAGGATCAAGGATCAGAAGAAGAATAGGATCAAGGATCAAAAGAAGAATAGGATCACGGATCAAAAGAAGAATAGGATCAAGGATCAAAAGAAGAAAGGATCACGGATCAGAAGAAGAATAGGATCAAGGATCAAAAGAAGAATAGGATCACGGATCAAAAGAAGAATAGGATCACGGATCAAAAGAAGAATAGGATCAAGGATCAGAAGAAGAATAGGATCACGGATCAAAAGAAGAATAGGATCACGGATCAAAAGGAGAATAGGATCAGGGATCAAAGATCGAATCAGGATCAAGGATCAGAAGAAGAATAGGATCACGGATCAAAAGGAGAATAGGATCAAGGATCAAAAGAAGAATAGGATCAGGGATCAAAAGAAGAATAGGATCACGGATCAAAAGGAGAATAGGATCACGGATCAGAAGAAGAATAGGATCAAGGATCAGAAGAAGAATAGGATCACGGATCAAAAGGAGAATAGGATCAAGGATCAAAAGAAGAATAGGATCTAGGATCAAAAGAAGAATAGGATCAAGGATCAGAAGAAGAATAGGATCAAGGATCAAAAGGAGAATAGGATCACGGATCAGAAGAAGAATAGGATCACGGATCAAAAGGAGAATAGGATCACGGATCAAAAGAAGAATAGGATCATGGATCAAAAGAAGAATAGGATCAAGGATCGGAAGAAGAATAGGATCATGGATCAAAAGGAGAATAGGATCAAGGATCAAAAGAAGAATAGGATCACGGATCAAAAGGAGAATAGGATCACGGATCAAAAGGAGAATAGGATCACGGATCAAAAGAAGAATAGGATCACGGATCAAAAGAAGAATAGGATCATGGATCAAAAGGAGAATAGGATCAAGGATCAAAAGAAGAATAGGATCAAGGATCAGAAGAAGAATAGGATCAAGGATCAAAAGAAGAATAGGATCAAGGATCAAAAGGAGAATAGGATCAAGGATCAAAAGGAGAATAGGATCATGGATCAAAAGGGAGAAAAGGATAACTGACATAACTCGATAACATCTTTCACGCACTATATGTAAGAAGACATGAAGGGTTGACCTCTATTTTTGACATTTTTCCCGATTTTTTCCGAAAGATTTCCCCGATTTCCCAAAAAATTGGGTTTGCGTGAATTTCGAGAAAAACTTGCGTGAATGCGTGAATTGCGAAAATTTTTTGCGTGAATGCGTGAAATTTGGGTCCGCTGGGGGGGCCTCATGGATGGACATAGCTGCATTTTTTACAGTGGTATGGATATGCTGCTGTAAGAAGAACTGTTTACACTTTATTTACGTTGTTAACTTGAGTGAATGTGGAATATTGTGACTGATGTTGTATGAAGTGACGATAAATACATATACTCAATGATGAAATTATAAGATATTAAAAACATTTTCTGCTAAAAAAGGAAGTATTTTTTCACCAACAGTTTTGATAAAATGTTATTTACTAGGCAACTTTTTTCCCTATGAAGTGCTACTGTGTGAAAAATTCTGAGGGTGCTTTAATTGAGAATTTTTTTTTGAATGGAAAGAGATATTTTGGAATGCAACTTCAAAGAGGAGGTCATATTATTATTCAAATACTTTTGCATCACTCTTGATAAAAGTGAAGCCATAAAGAATTTGTAAATACTTTATATAGTTTAAAAATCCAAATGTATGTACAGGAATTTTGTAATGTGATGTTATTTTT
Organism: Clytia hemisphaerica; assembly: GCF_902728285.1. Classification (NCBI taxonomy): domain Eukaryota; kingdom Metazoa; phylum Cnidaria; class Hydrozoa; order Leptothecata; family Clytiidae; genus Clytia; species Clytia hemisphaerica. The sequence goes on along the minus strand of NW_027103836.1, from coordinate 3,359,509 downwards.
TTCAAAAAATGCTTTATGCTTTACAATTTGTTATTTTGTTCATCCAGGGGGGGGGGTACCAAGTCAGTGTACTGGACCATAGGGTACTAACTTGATTTTTGGATTTTTTTCCAAAAAATTAGACCACCACCCTTTTTAGTACACTGTACTAACTTTTTTTCACGGTCGGGGCTTTGACACCACCCTTTTAGTACACTGTACTAACTTTTTTTCACGGTCGGGGCTTTGACACCACCCTTTTAGTACACTGTACTAACTTTCTTCCACAGCCGGAGCTTTGATACCACCCTTTTAGTACACTGTACTGACGTTTTTCCACAACTAGATTTTTATTACCACCCTTTCAGTACACTGTACTGACTTCTCCATGACCGGATTTTTGATACTACCCTTTTAGTACACTGTACTAGCTGTTTTTTCGATCAGATAAGTTTAGAAACCCCCCCCCTTATAGTGCACTGTTCTAATTTCTTCTTAGCCAGATAAGTTTAATTGCCACCATATACAAAGGTTTTGAAGCATTTTGCTAGGAAAAGTATGACGCGCCTTATGTTGCAAAACTATATCATTTTGGCTTTCAATAAATTAGCTTTCGCTTCGATCAAAATGAAATTCTCGCTCAGTAATGGAATACTTTTCCGCTTAGATAAAACTCATTTTTCTCGCTTTGATAAACTCACTTTTTTTCGCTTAGATAAACTCACTTTTTTCGCTTAGATAAAATAATTTTTTTCGCTTAGATAAAAGTCAATTTTCTCGCTTAGATAAACTCACTTTTTCGCTTAGATAAACTCACTTTTTTTCGCTTAGATAAACTCACTTTTTTCGCTTAGATAAAAGTCAATTTTCTCGCTTAGATAAACCTACTTTTTTTCGCTTAGATAAAAGTCAACTTTCTCGCTTAGATAAACCTACTTTTTTCGCTTTGATAAAATTCATATTCAACCACTGAAATAAATCTAGTGAAAACGATTGGTCAAATCTCTTTTTATATGACGTAACCTTTAACTTTCTAGCCGAGTTTTGTTGACACTGTTGCTAGGAATAATAAAATTTACAGACTGAAACAACAGGTCTCAATAATGAACTAGCGTTTGGTTCAGCCTTAGCTGGTCATCGGTCAGTATTTTGTATATTTTGTATGTGATCACTCAAAGATTTATTTCGACCACGTGCAGTCGAAAATTTATGAGGATAGTTCACTGTTTTTAGAGGTATTGGGTAAGGAGAAGTGGTAAGTTTTTTAGCTTCTTACCGATGTTCCATTTTGCTGCAGCATTAAGATTTGAACTTCTCTCAAAAGGCATCTTTTGTATGGCAGTATGGTTAGTGTTCTATTTCATTGCAAGGAATAAGGTTTATATTTTCATACAAGAGGGTTGATATGAATGATTTTTGTGAGAGGTCACTCAGCCCTCTGCGAACTCATTTCTATTTCTATTTCTATTCAATAATTCAGAGGGTACATACGTACAATTTCCTGAATGTAAAATAAAATGGTAATAAAATAAAATCTATCTAAATATAATAAAATCTAGAATTTAATAAAAAGGCAACCACTTTGGATTAAGAGGTAATTGAATATTGCAGAAAAAAGAACTTAGATTACTGAGGAATTTAATTGGTTACCAAAAAGAGCTACATGGTATGTATGGGTCTTTCTCTAAAGTGCCTGCCTAAGTTTTGGAGAGAGGCGTGCGTCAAAAGAAAATATATGTATTCAAAAATAAATTGTACTCAAAATATTTAATTTTGTTTTTCTTCTTTTGTCTGAAAACTGAAGGTGCTGTAAATATCGCAGGTCCCTACCGTGAAGTCGGGTAACTTGCATCAGTCCAGGCGTAGTTAATCGATATAATCGATAATCTTGAGTAGTCGATAAATTATCGATAAGTAATCGATGGATTAGATATCGATTAACCCATAGAATCGATAGGTAATCAGACCTTCAAAAAATCTTGAGTATCAATCAGCAATCGATTATTTCCAAGCTATCGATTACTTATCGATCACATATGGACTACATACATAGGGACCGCGAAAGACGGGGGTAAAATGGTTGGAATCGACCAAAATGTTGTTTTTAGGTTTTAGACTACCTATAACCATGGGATAAGTTTTAGAAGCATTCTTATCATTAAATAAATGTCCTGTAAAAGTTTGGTGGCCATAACTTTATTTTTTATGAAAATATGAGCAATTTTGTAAAATTTTGAATGGCAGACGACCTACCAACAGAAAATTGGATTTAGACAGGTGAGCGCGTCCTCAAACCCCCATGATGTTATACATTTTTGGAACTGGAAGAGATCAGCGGTGTTTGTTTTTTTTGTCTCATTGACCCAATCAAATCCTACAAAAGATTATTCAGTTTTTTCTGGGAAAAAGCCACTTTTGAGGGCTTTAGCTGTCCTCCCCGGCATTAAGACAAAGATAATATGAAATTTCAACCTTTTTTACATATTCTTTGTTAATAAAAATTAACATTTTCAACCGCGCTCTGCTGTCTTTTTTGGCTCAAAGTTTATTGGTATTCGAGAAATTCTACAGAATTGTCGAGCGCGTGTTTGTTTACAATTCGAAAGTTCAAAGTCCACGGAGAGTGACAATCTGCCAGCTCTCCGGCATACAGGATATTTTCGATTCATTCGTACGGCAAACGAGAATTTTGAAAAAAAAAATTGATAAAAAATTAAAACTTTGTCTTGAGAACCTTCGTGCCAAGTTTCAATGTTATAGCATTAATAGAAGTAAAGTTATTGCAAAAAATGTATTTTTCGACATAACCCCCGGATTTTCACTTTTAAACTTATTTAACTATGATTTTTACAAAAATCCTCGAAAATCGTTCCATAAAAAGGGTCATTTTCAGGAGATAGAAAATTTCATATCTCGAGAACGGCTTGGCCGATTTTGATGAATGACCCCTCATTTTTTTTCTTTTTTGATGCTCTTTCCAATGAGCATGGTTTCAATGCGCTAAAAACAATTTGAAAAAATCATTGCGGTCCCTAACATACAACCTATCGATTACTTATCAATCATGTATTGATTGTTAACAATCGACGATTACTTATCGTTCGTGCATTGATTACTTATCAATTATTTACTTATCTTCACTCATGTATCGTTATCGATTATATCGATCGTGATCGACAGCTGTGATCAATAGCCAATCAATTTTTAATCGATACTTAATTTAATCGAAGTATAATCGATCTATAATCGGTAAACAATAAATGACAAAATTGATCGATAAATAATCGAGCTTTGAAAAAATCTTTAGTATCGATTACCTCACGATTCTATCGGTTAATCGATATCTAATCCATCAATTACTTATCGATTATTTATCGATTATTCAAGATTATCGATTATATCGATTAACTACGCCTTGATCAGTGGAGGCTAACATGCATAGCCCTCAAATGAATGACCTGTTTGGTCCTTAAAATACAAAGTTCAGGAAAGGCTGCAACAACTAATCCTTTTCTCATTGGCCATTTTGCATAGAAAGTTGGGAAAGTGAAAAATTGGGTTATGGGCAACTTCCAATGTGAGGTTTTTTTCAAACTGCGAGGAAAATTCTAGTTTCAAACAACCATTCTGCCCTCTCTCTTCATTTTCTCTTCTTTTAATGTCTGACTTTCTGGGCCCAATTTTACTAAAATGCCAATCGACGGGGGAGGGGACACTTAGGCAAAATTGGGTACAGGGACGTGCCGCTGGTCAGGGTCCCTTATGTAGACTTTTAACCCTACTTGGACCAGACTTTTTTGGATTTTGGCAGGACCAAAAATTGCCCCCCCCCTTAAATAAATATTTCCAGAGATTGGCTGGACCTTTTTGAATGAAATTTTGCACAAAGATACTTCGTTATGTTTGGAAGGAACCACATAAAACATTTTTTTCAAAAAATGAACAATCACGTGATAACGTCAGGTATAAGTTTAAAAAAGGCGCAAAAGTCCCTAAAAATTCTGAAAAATTAGCAAAATAGATGTTATCTTTAAATTGTGATAAAATCAGACTGGAAAAGCATTTTTTAGTTTTTTTTTTATTCTATCAGGAAAAAGGTCATAGAAACTAAAAAAAAGTCCAATTTTTTGAAATTTTGATTTTTTTCAAGATGGCAGCAGAGCTGTGGCTCATTTTGCTTAATTTTTCAGTACATTCTCTTATCTTACTTCTAGTTGAATCAAGCTAGAAAGCGGAAATTTTGTATAGAGATTCATATTATCATAAAGAATAAGAAAATAAACAAAAAAAGTTCATTTCAAACAATTTTCTACCCAAAATTGACTGGTTTTGGCCTAAACAGTCAAAACAACTTATCGGTCCCACCTGTTCAGACGCCATCTTGAGATAGCCTCATTATGGAAAAAACAATTATGCTATCTTAATCTGCATCTGAAAGTAAGTCACTGTGCAAAATTTCAGCCCATAACTCTCAGTAGATCAGTTTTTATGGTGATGTATTTTTAAGAATTTTGCGGCTGATTTTTTTGTTTTTTTTCCCTAATATAATTTTAGGAGAAGTCAAAAATTTTTTAAGCATTTTCAAATAGTTTTGAGCACCGGAGAAAAAATCTGCAGGGGGGACAATTTTTGAAATTAATGAAATGACAGATCTCTTTACAAAGGGACAACTCCCAACAACTGGTGGCCCCAAAAGGGCCTTCAGTCCTATATTCTTCTAATCATGTTACTCCTAACCCTACTGGTGCCTCAAAAAAGGCGCTCAACCCGATTGTCTCTAGAGCTTAAACCCTGGTGACCCTACTGATAATAACCGAACCCCTATCTGGCTTAAAATTGTAGTAATCGTAGAAAAAATAAGAAAATTATAAGGGCAGAATCCTTGTTTGAAACTAGATTTATCCTGTATGCTAGGTGTTTCAACAAATTTTAATAATTTTATCTCCTAGAAAAACCAGGAGAATTTTTTCTGGCTTCTTAAAATTGTGTCAATCAGCAGCTATGTAACTTTCAGAGTGAAAAATACCTATTTTCTGCCACAAAAGTGTATATACCTGGAACGATTCTGAAATATGTTTTTTCTATCTAGTTTTTAAAAAAAGTATTCATTTCTGATAATTTCTTTATTTAATCATTTTTAGTCTTTCGATTAAAGTAAACATGGATTTTGATTTAAACAATTCAGGTTTAAATGATTTGTTAAAACACATCTCAAAACTTATGGATGAAAGTGATAGAAGGTACAAAGATGCCAACAAGAAAGTAGCAAAATATATGCTTCTAAGAATAAAATGTCTGAGAAACTCAATCAAGCTTATATGCTCAATAAAAAACTCAATTAAACAAACGTTCAATCAGGAAACTTTTGATAAGCTCGTCAGAATAGCCCCCCATATTGATAATTTGGTTATGATTTGGGAAGAAAAACATGAAGAAAGTGCTGAAAATAGAATAAAAGTTGGAAATTCTACAAATTTGAAGTTAATACCTGTTCATAATAATGGCCTTCCTGGGCGACCAGCCTTATAAAATAGACTTTAACGTGCTGGAGTCACTGAGAGATTGTCACTTCAATTTATCAACCATTGCTAAAATCTTTGGTATTGACCGTACAACTCTGTGGAGAAAAATGAAAGCAGAGGGGTTTAATGTCACACTCAAATACTCAGATTTAAGGGATGAACAATTGGATACTGAAGTAGCTGAAATCAAACAAAGTCGCCCATTAATAGGGGAGAAAATGGTTTGTGGTATATTGAGAAGCAGAGGATACCATCTACAAAGATGGAGAGTAAGAGCAAGTATCCATAGAGTGGATCCTATCAACACTGTAAAAAGATGGTTACAACGCAATCCAAGATGGGTTTACAGTGTACCAGGCCCAAATAGCCTCTGGCACAACGATGGTTTGCATAAACTTATCAGATGGGATTTTGTAATTCATGCGTGTATTGATGGTTTTTCCAGGATGGTGACATCTCTTCTCTGTGCCACCAATAATTATTCAAGAACTGCTTTGAAAGGGTTTTTGAAAGGAGTAGCTGCTTATGGCATACCAGCACGTGTTAGAGGAGACAGAGGTGGTGAAAATGTTCAAATAATGCGATACATGAGAGAGAAGCAAGGATACGAGGGAGCATACATTCAAGGAAAATCAGTCCACAATCAAAGGATAGAGAGGTTGCATTATGATACTACACACTGTGTATTAGTATATTTTATTGACCTCTTCAAATTCATGGAAGAAATTGGATGTCTTCGCAAGGATAATGATGTTGACCGTTTTGTTTTGCATTTTGTTTACGTGCCTAGGATTCAAAAATCGTTAGATGAATTCCAAGAAGGGTGGAACCACCATAAACTGTCAACAGAATCAAATCAAACACCATACCAGCTTTGGACCTTGGGCATGATTGATAGTGAGAAACAAGCACAAAGAGGTGTCAGGAGGTTTTACGCAGATACACATGATGATTTGTTTGGAGTTGATGTTTCGTCCAACCTCAATTGCATGCCGGATGATGTGACAACAGTTGAACTGCATGATGTTATGTTGACGAACCATGTAGATATTTTGGAAACAAAAAAAGTGAATTCAGTCCTTTAAATGATGATGGGAACCATGGTATTGCATGTTTCCAAGAAGTTAAAAGGAGAGTTTCGGAAATAATTAATTAAAATTTAAATGATTATACATAAGACAAGTTTAGGGATCAGTTGCAAAATGATAAGTGTGAAAAAAAGTTTAGTAAAGTTAAGCTTAAGGCTACACTGAAGCAATATTGCTTGTAACTTTTGCATTGTACGCACCGCACTTGAAGTTTGTGTTGTCTAAAAATTAATCAATATTTTCAAAAATAAGAGGGAAAAGTAACTATCAAAACAATTCTCAAAAATAAGATAAACAAAGAAAATAAAAGCAAAGAATAGTCCCTCTCTTTTGTAGAAAAAAAGTTGCAAGGGTTGCAACAAAATAGATCAGATCCATTGTATTGCAAAACTCTTGAATTATTTTCTGCAATAAAATACTGCATTGAAAGAAAATTGCAGGTAAATCGAGTGGCTACATTGTGCAATTTCTCAGGGGTTTGCAATGCAAAAATTACAGGAGAGAATATTGATTGTCTAGCCTTCGCCTAAAAAGGACTTGCAAACAATTCTTACCACCTAAATTTCAGAAGCATTATTTTACTGTTTAGGTAGTAAATTAGAAATATTTTAATGTAGAAAAAAGGAATTTCAAGTCAGGTGTGTCATTTTTCAAACCTTGAAAGGGGACTAAAAAAGGGAGAGGACAGCAATTTTTTACTCACAATCAAGGGGAACAAACATACTAGAAAAAACCATGTCTAAGATATCAGTGAATAACTTCTTCTCTGAAAAACATGGCGCACCATTTTGACCTAAATGAAGATCAAGAATGTAATTTTTTATTTATTGGTTTATTTGCTATGAAAAATAAAGTAATGCAAACAAACTTTTTAATAACTCATCTCTGCTGTATGTATTTGATAATAAATTTCTCATTTTTTATTTGTAGACATAAATAGTAGACTCAACAATGGATAGACACGGTAATGAGACCACAGAAGTAAGATCTATTCTTGGTAGCCTTGGAGACAACACCAACCGGTACAATCCAGGTAGAGTTTACAACACCAAAAAAAGTGGAAAAGAAAAGAAGTCAACCAAAAAGAAGTCAACAACAACTGCTTCTTCAAACCGTCAGCGACTGAGTTTTACTGTCACATATTTCCAATATCCTGGAATTGATATTTATAAGAAATTAGATCGTGAAACGGACAATTTTATATTAGAAAATGAACTAAAATGCATTTGTAGTGGAAAGATACAACTGTTTACTGATATGGACCAAGCTGAGGTGAAAACAAAAATATTCACTTATTTAAAAACAGAAAAAAAAAAACTCACTTATAAAAACGAAAGTGGGTTTAATCATATTTATGTTAGACGAGAAGGGAGAGACAGAAAAATTAAACACGTTTCAACAGACCCTGAATTTATTTTTGATGCAGTGGCTTTCAAAGACTTGTCAAAAGTTGGTACTCCAAATAAAAACATTCTTGTGTTGCTGATAACCCCACTTCCATTTAGGTCAACCAAAAACTCATCAGGTAGATCATTGTCTTGAGGATCTTTGTTGAGTTTGATTAAAGACAATTATGCTTTTTGTATGTGTTTTGCAGGTGATGATACTTTTTGAGAACGAAAACCTCAAGAGTTGTTGGAATATGGCTTTAAGTGAATTAGCAACTGTCCTGCGTCTCCATCCTAACTTTTCTGTTGGTGACACTTTCAAAGTTTTACTAAATGCACTACGAGATCTTGATAGTGAGGTTAGTAACTTACTACCTATTCAGATTTAATATTTTTTAATCAAATACCTTTTGGAAAATCATTTTTGCTGGAAATAATTGGGAAAATTGCCCTAATTTCCTAGATAATAAAGTTTAAGACTTGAAAATTTTTCAGGAGATATCTTTTATGATAAGAATGCCTACAAACTTTACTCCATGATTTGAAGTGGCCTAGATCTTGAGATCAAGAATTTGGTCGAGTTCAATCTATTTACCCCCGTCTCGTGCGGTCCCTACCTAAGGGCCTCAGAGTGAGGCTTTGGATATGTTGTTCTACATCGTATTGGGGTCTTGTTTGCACCAAGAAAAATAGTGCAGAAATTTTTTCAAGGTCAAATTTTAATTCTATCAGACTACAATTGTTTCTTGTGCGAAATGAAATTTTCCTGTTTTATGAAAATCTAAACCTTCACAGCAACAAACCATTTACACAAAAGTCAATGAAAAAAGTCCTCTACTCATCTCACTAAAAGACAAATAGTGGATTTTTTAAAGATTTTTTTTCTTTTTAAGACATGGTCACAATTTTTCTTCCTTCCAATCTTATCCTCTGAACTGGTTACTGAATACCTTGGTGAAAACGGTTTTGAACACGTTCCTGATATTGGTAAGTTTAATTATTTCTTGCAAAATATTTTTAAGTTATTATTAGATCACGAGTTTAAAAGTTCTGAAAGAACCTAATACACATAATTGCTGTCATCTTGTTATATTGTTTTCAATTACAAATTTGGAACCCTATCTAGAAGAAAAATATGCACATGCTATTTGAAACGTCAAATTTTTACAAATTTGAAATTTGATAATTTTTCTAAACGTACTGAAAAACTGTGATTAGTGGATGCTTGCCATTGGACCAGGTCATTCGGAAAAAATGAGTGTTTTTTTTTAATTAGATATTGAAACGATCAAGTTTGACGATAAAGAAGTAAATATCAAAGATTTACTGAACACGTTTATGGAGAGAAACGAATGCAAGTTCCCATATGATGATGAAAAATATACTATTCAGAAAGGTATGTGTTCTTAGATATGTGAAATGTGTAGCGGTTTAGTAGCATGACTGCCTTCCAGGAGGTCAGGGTTTGATTCTTAGGTGATGTTGTGATACACTTGGCAAGATAATGTACCTTCTTTGCCTGGGGCAACCCGTGCACCGTGAGGGAATAAGGTAGACATATTCCTAGAATGGGCTAAACCATTTTTGCTTGGTTTGGCTGTATTTTTCAAAAAATACAGGGGACTAGCTTTTAGGGTGGGGGCTTATAGTTGTGTGATCAGATTGAGAGCAGAGCTGATCAGTTTCAATGAATTTTAAATCATGTTAAAAATCTATGCCATGTGGAAGGTCTTGACACCTCTACGAAAAAGGTTTTTAAGATATAGCTGGTGGCAATTTTCGCTAGCTCCCCTGAAAAATGCTGGGAGCTTGACCCCTCTGCATTCTATGAATGTCAAGTAGCCTGTCAGTGACTGACCCAATTCAATCCATTGTGTATGAGGTGAGAGAGTACTAGTGAAAATGGTAGATAGATATGCTACTAGTACTTACAGCATTTAGAATGATATTACACTTCTTTACTTAGGTGAAAGCGTTTACGCAAGAAAATTCTTTCGGAAGCTTCCAGAAGTTCTTTTTCTTGAATTCAAAGTAAGTAAGACATACACTCAAATGCCAAATAGACACCCCCTTGCCTGCCCTTGCTTGTAAATTTTTCGATTTTTTTCCACCCCAGGGTACCACAGGAAAGTCCCTTATTAGTCCTGTAGAATTTCCTTTTTGGGACTTTTTAAGCAATTTTTCACAACTTCGAGGCTTGATATTTCGAGTTAAGTACAAAATTCACCTATACTCGTAATATATATCTAATCCTTATTTTTTGAGAGCTTCCAGATGATACTATTTTTCTTAATCTACTGTACATAAAATTTCCTTTTCAATGGTATATAATATTTATGTCTTTATCTAATATTTTCCCACCTAAGACCCTTTTTTGTTGAAATTCTACAGGACTATATGTTGATTGTTTGAGAATGTCTGCTTATTTTGATAGGATTTTTTCAGAGAGTGATCAATCTTGTATATTTTGAGAAAACTTTTTATTGCATTTTTTTAAGTTATATCAATTTCAGACTACAAATACCCTTGGTAAACTTGTTGCCATTCCTCTATTCCTTCGAAAATTTAAGGGAGTGTTTTTGTGAATGCTAATATTGTCTCTTTTTAACCTAGGATTCATCGAAACTTGTGCTTGTAGACGAAATCAAAAAAATAAATCTTCACGATACGAAAGATTTTTCCAAAGGAGTACTTTCCCTCACCGCTGTTGTTGCAATTTGTGAAGATAAACATATCATAGCCCTACGTCATAAAAGAAACAAATTTGTGTAAGGCTCAATATCATGTCTTCAAATGCTTTTTGGATTTTCCTTTTAATTTTAGTACATGTTTTTTTTTTATAAGCAAGTGTATGCCCCTTGGTCAGGCTCGTGTATGCTTAAGTTCTCAAAGAATCCAGGCATAGTTTATGCTTATTATATGCTTAAGAATTATGCTTATGATTCACCCTGTGCCAAGTTTTTTAATGAATTCAGAAATTTTGTAAAAAAATTTGTTCAGATTTTGGGAGCAGTGGAATGCAGCTAGCCGTGGAATGTCTTATTTTTTACTTGGCCTCTACCAAACCAGATAAAAATGAAACAAAAACAGATAAAAATGACCACTTGAAAAATATTTCAGGCTGACATATATGCTCATGTTATGCTTAGGAATTCTGCAAATCTGAGCCTTCATATGCTTATAAGCGTTATGTTTATAAAAAAAAAAACATGTAAATACTTACTAAGTGAGGATCGATCTGTTTTCAAATTTAATAGATCTTACAATGGGGTTCTATTTTTTGTTTTTCTGTTATGTTTGTGACTCTTCATCGTTGCATTTTTTAAATTATTCAGCAAAGTGTATGCGAATGGGAGTGTTCATACTGCTGAGATGTCATTGAAGGATTTCGTAAACAAAAAGCTTCCATTATGTCAAAAAGGTATATTTACTAATATTTGTATGTACTCTTAGGTGCCAAATAAACGGCCCCCCCCCCCCCGCTTGTTAATTTTTCGATTTTTTTCCAACCCCCCGGACGTTATTAGGACCCCCCGTTTATCAATTTTTGAAAAAATTCCCAGCTCCCAAAAGGAAAGTTTCTTGTTTTACTCTAAAAAGCCTAAATTTGGTCTATTTTGACCCTTTTTAGGGTTTTTAAAAGTCCATTTTCCAACCCCCCCCGGTAATTAGGTCCCCCCCCGTTTATTTGATTTGAAAATTTTTTCCACCCCCCCCCCGTTTATTCGAACCCCCCGTTTATTTGGCACCTAAGAGTACGCATTCTAATTTCAGCAACCAAGCGATTAAATTGTTGTATTATGTTTCTAATACTCTAACTTTACTGTCAAAACTTCATATCTGCAAAGATCTCTCTTGGTAAAACAACCCTTCAATAGTTTTATTTGTAGAGAAATTTTGTTTAGCCAATTACCATTTGAGTTTTGTACTTAGGCTAACAAGTCTGAGATCTGACTTGTTATATTTCATAGTATTTGTGGTGTATGCTGATTCAAAACCAGATGATAACGATGGTGCTAATACTGTAGAGACTTTAAAAGATGAACCAAACATAGATTCAATTGAAGTTTTTGGCCAATTTTTGTTTAAAAGGTAAAGTTTGAAGTTAATTCCTTGTCATAAATCTTAGCTTTGACCAGAAGGCATCGAATTGAGAAAAACAGACCATTGCGAGCATTAATCAGGCTACAAATAATTTTTATTCGGGCTTTGTTTAATAGTTGAATTCAAAATCTTATGAAGATGGTATTTCTCATTTCATTTCAGACTCTCAACAAAAAAGGCTATCCAAAGTAGTGAGACTTCAGTAAGTGAAAATATGTCTATGACTGCTCGAAAAATGATTGTAAAGGTCATCACTTTATGTTATCTTAATAATAACATTTTCCTCAAGTCAATTATCTAGCTGAGGGGTTTGTCAACTTGATTAGAAAAGAAACTTAACTTCTTATTTTTATTCTTTCAGCTTAAACGCTCAAATGATGGAAGCTTACAAGGAGGTATTTATTCATTTGAATTTTTTTGTTTCATGAGAAAATGAGTCAAATTGTTATCCCTAGACTAAAGCTTCTAATTACTTTTTCATTACATATATCGGATCTTTAATTTGTTCCTCTGTTGCATTTTGCATTTTGCTATAATTATCTCTCATTTGAAAAGTCAGGTTGGTGCTGTATTTCATCTATTTCGATTTATTTTATTTATCAGAATTCGACAGAATAATTGAAAAGCTCAATGCTCAACTTTCCCTGATTGAAGGTCAAGATGAATTAAAGCAACATATTTTTGAATGGGCTCATCATACACTGATGCAAGACCTTAAACGAAAAAATAACATTGGCTCTTTAACACGTGGTGAAATGGTATCCAATATGCACATGATTTTGAGCGGTAATCCTGGTACTGGAAAAACGATGATCGCCAGATGTTTAGCAAGTATGTTTTTACTTAAACGGTATATTCTCAAATTGAAATTTGGAGTTGACTGATATATATTCCGTTCACATCATGTGGATAATGGTTCTTTTTTAAACCCTAAAATTTCACTGTATTTGATAGTTTAAAGAAATTGAAAATGAACGGACTATATTTGTTGTTTGCGAACACTATAGATGAATATTTTTTTTACCTTTTAACTTCAGGTATACTACACGAGCTCGGAGTTCTGGAATCTCCGGACATTGTTGAAGTTCAGAAGGAAAATATTGTCTCTGGGTACGTTTCTGCAACTGCCAAAGACTGCAAAAAAGTCATCGAATCTGCCTTCGGCAAGCTTATGTTTATAGATGAAGCATACCAATTAGTGCCAAATAAAGAAACCGATCCATCGACTCACTCCAACGAAGCAATTGAGACCATAATGAGGTACATGAACCCTCCTCCAAGTGGTCAAAAAGATCTATACCCAGTGTTCATTTTTGCTGGATACCCAAAAGATATGGATAAATTTTTGGAAAAAGTAAACCGTGGTGTGCGAAGAAGGATTAAGGAAAGATTCGAATTCAAGGACTACACCCCTGAAGAACTCTCCCGAATCACGTTAAATAAGATGCTGAGACAAAAATTGCAAATCCCATACGGTGTCGAAAAAACACTTGTCAGTGGATTTATGTTGATCCCACCGAGTGTTCGATCGGAGCACAATGCCTCTCTGTCAGAGGACTTATACAAAATTGTGGTCAAAAAGCAAGAGATGCGGTTGGGTTTCTGTTCTTCTATCGATGAGCTGAGTTCGTATTCGAAAGAAGATTTTAGCCAGGGCATTCAAACCCTCGTAAAGAAATTTGTTTTGGATCCACATAAAATTGAGAAGCATCAAGAAGTTTGGTTGCATATTCCAGGGGTTGGCTTAGTCCCCGGTTCGCCTATCACTCCAATGAAACACTAACCACACACATTGATTTATGTAAAAGTGTACATATGTTTTTAACCTTTGTAACTTAGGACCAGATTTTTTAACGGCTGTATATAATTGTAAAAAAGAAGAAAGTCTGATCCAGAAATCCTGGCAATCGGAGCGTTTTCATAGATTGCTCTCAAAGAAAAAAACATCCTTTTGTAGAAAACGATGTGTCGTTGAAATAATAATTGTCAGAGATGATTTTTACAATTCACAAAAAATTTGAAAATGAAACTGAAAACTCATGATTTTATTCTACTGTATATCTAAATTTATGCGTCTGTAAATTGTATGCTAAGAATCATTTTTCCAACGATACAATGAAGTCTCCATAAATCGAATTCTCAAAGACTTCGCTCGAGTTAAGGAGACTGAAAATAGCCTGAATTTGTTCGGAAGGTATCAAAAGAATCGTTTAAGTTAAGGAGTTATGTAGGTTCAAGTTATGGAGACTCTGTATTTTATTACGTCATCCTTTCCGACTTGAAAGTTTCCGACTGCCAAAATTTTTGGAAACGAGACTTAGATACCTTAAGGGAAGAAATTTTCGCGAGAAGAAATTTTCGCGGAATTTAATTTCGCGAATCAGAGTTTCAAAATGGCAAATTTCGCGGAATTTAATTTCGCGAATGAGCCGATTTTAAAAGTTTCACGGAATTTAATTTCGCGATTGAGAAGAATTTATCAACTTAGATTAACTTTTAAGCATAACGGAGTTGTTTATATTTGTTTATATTTCATAAAAAATACACGTTATAATGCTTAAAAATCAATTGTGTCCATCTTTTTTGGTAATACCTGGTCAAAAACAACAAAATAAAAGAAGAAGAAAAAAAATCGAATTTCGCGGAATTTAATTTCGCGATTTAACAATTTTGGTGTGCTTCGCGGAATTTAATTTCGCGAATCACGCCCAAATTCGCGAAATTAAATTCCGCGAAAATTTCTTCCGCGAAAATTTCTTCTCGCGGAAATTTCTTCCCTTAAGGTATTAGATATTAGATTTATCTTATTTATGTTGGTAGGACGATATTATTGGACCTACCGGGAGGTCCTTTAATTTGACCGTTGTCCGTTCGTCTGTTACAAGCTTTTCTCGGGAATGGCTCATTAGTTTTTTTTAATTTTTTGCACAATGATACAAAATGGCAATGCCTGAAAAGTGACGGAGCCCGATTTTTGAAAAAAATTTTTGGGGGGCAAATTTGGGCCAAAAACTACCTAAAAATAAGGTTTTTTGGACTTTGTGCAAAATTGCTTCATTAGTTTTCCTGATTTTTGGCCGAAAGATAGAGTGCAAGGTACCCTAAAATGTGGCTGAAGTAATTTTTCTCGGAAAATTTTTTTTTCGTCGTCAAATACGGATTTTCGCAAATTTGGGCCAAAAACTACCTAAAAATAAGGTTTTTTGGACTTGGTGCAAAATTGCTTCATTAGTTTTTCCTGATTTTTGGCAGAAAGATAGAGTGCAAGGTACCCTAAAATGTGACTGAAGTAATTTTTCTCGGAAAATTTTTTTTCGTCGTCAAATAAATACGGATTTTCGCTTTTTTGGGGAAATTCCCTTTTCCCATTTTCCTGTTAGCAGCTTTTCTCGGGATTGGCTCATTAGTTGTTTTTAATTTTTTGCACAATGATACAAAATAGCAATGCCTGAAAAGTGACGGAGCCCGATTTTTGAAAAAAATTTTGGGGGGCAAATTTGGGCCAAAAACTACCTAAAAATAAGGTTTTTTGGACTTTGTTCAAAATTGCTTCATTAGTTTTTCCTGATTTTTGGCAGAAAGATAGAGTGCAAGGTACCCTAAAATGTGGCTGAGGTAATTTTTCTCGGAAAATTTTTTTTCGTCGTAAAATACGGATTTTCGTTTTTTGGGGAAATTCCCTTTTACCATTTTCCTGTTAGCAGCTTTTCTCGGGATCGGCTCCTTATTTTTTTTTCATTTTTGCACAATGATACAAAATAGCAATGCCTGAAAAGTGACGGAGCCCGATTTTGAAAAAAAAAATTGGGGTAAATTTGGGCCAAAAACTACCTAAAAATAAGGTTTTTTGGACTTGGTGCAAAATTGCTTCATTAGTTTTTCCTGATTTTTGGCAGAAAGATAGAGTGCAAGGTACTTTAAAATGTGGTTGAAGTAATTTTTCTCGGAAAATTTTTTTTCGTCATAAAGTTTTCAAACAAAGACGACCAAGTTACACAATGATAAAAGAAAATAAATCAGACGTTTTTCATTGTTCTAAAACTTATTGTGTTTGCTCAATACCAATAGTAAAATGTAGAACACCTACTTTTATCTGATTTTGATCAACAGGTAGGTCCATTCAGCATGTTGCTTGTTTTATTTTATTTTACCATTTTAAAGATTTAGGTAAAGTAAACGTCGTGAATACCACGAATTGTCTTTTTTGTTCATTTTTAGGGTGTTTTAGTCATTTTCCCAATCATTTTTTGTCCATGCGTTATTACACGATACATATTTTATCTGGGACATTGTATTATTCCAGCTTTTAACTACTTGGACATTTTGAACCTCCTGAAAATGGAAATTTTTCGGCTGTATACCGTATACAATCAACGAGGAAGGAATACTTGATCAGAAAGTTTTTTCCTTTTTGTTATGCTTAGGTTAGAAATTTTTTATGTGTCACCACTATTGTTTTATCATTTGATTGCATTTTGTGCTAACAACTTCCTATATTTATCTTTCATTTTTTAAGCTTACGTTTGTGTTTATCAACGCCTAAAAATAGAAGCTCCTGTTTCTTCTATCTAAAGGCTTCTAGGAACAAGAGCCTTCATTGTAAAACTTTGTTCGCGTTATCTTGTTTATTTATCTTACAGAATAAATTTAATCCATCGAACTGTAAGATGCTTCATGTCAATTCATTTTGTGATATTTGGTTGTTTAAACTCGGCTCCATTTAGACTTTTCCAGTCTGATCATTACGCATAAATTTGATTGAAACCATGAGCGTGAAGTTGACCGCTTTATATTGGCAGCATTGAGTTTAAATCCCGAAGGGCTAGAGTAGAATCTTCAACCTTTCCCAGGCAAGAAAAACTTAAACCTTCAATATTTCCGGCGGATTGAATTAAAAATGGCTTCTTTGTTTTTGAGTAGCAGATTTTCGAAATCTTGTGATATATTTTATTTTCAATCCATCGTTTGTGTGAAAACCATGCGGGGAGCGCGTTTCAGATGGGAAATAACTGGTATCATTTCCCATTCAAGAGATTCCAGTCTCACCCTTCGGGGTTTCAAATTCAATGATAGGCAGTCTTTCGCACTAATTTGTACGTGCCTTTTTCAGCAGAATTTTGAAGTTTCCATGAAGACGGCAAAAAATTGCTCTTAATTAGAAAGTGCCGAGGGATTGCCAATTGCTCCTAGTCTACTTTTCTGTGCTCAGAGTCATCAAAGTCATCAAAAAAGTAAAGTTTAGCCAAAAGTGTTGAATGTTTTATAGTTTATTAAAGCGATGAGTCAGTTTATCTAAGCATCTAAGATAAAAGAGGTAAGACTAGCCTTGTTTCTAATCCTGATATAGGAGTTTTTAAAGTTTAGACTTCCAGTCTACTTTTTCTTGCTCTCATATTATGTAATGACTCCAAAACAATCTTAGCGACAGAATAACCTGATATGTGATAAAAGAGTGTGATTAATTACGTGCGTCCCGTGCCCTCGTGCCCTCGTGGGTCGTGCCTCGTAATTAATCACACTCGTGATAAAAGGGCCCGGGGGTGGTTTGATTTCTTAGACATTACCAGAAAAAGTGAGTTTAACTGAGCGAAGAACTGAGTTTATCTAAGCGAAAAAATGTGAATTTATCTAAGCGAAAGAAAGTGAGTTTATCTAAGCGAAAAAAGTGTACCCTGAGTATCAGAGGTCAAGTTTTCAAAGAGAAAATATTAACCTCTGAGGACGAGGTTGGGGTTTCCAATCGGAAGGCGCTGCATTGCAAAACATTCGAAAATAGTCAATCGAATTTTGTTTTTAAAACGCAGAACACAATTACGTCACGAAAGAAAGAAAAATAACACAGAATTCGAATCAAAACAAAAGAATTTCGAATGAAAAAAATAAAGTGAGATAGGGACGTGATGACAGGATGATCAAACTGATTAAAAAAAGTTTTTTTGTTATATATCTATCCTGGTTGATCCGAAATATGGGATCTATTAATAGAAGAATAGGTACTGTAAAGCTGTTTTTTTTCTCGAGTGCAGTCAGTTGCTGAAGTTCTGCTGTGCTGCTAGTGCTAGACAAAAATATTTGGCTGGATATTTTGTTGTGGATTGGAGAATAAATTAAGGCAAAGACTTTGAGAAAGTCTAAATCTTTGGGGAGGGTGAATAGTATTCCAAGTAAGTAAACCCATAGCCCTGATGCAAATGTTTCACTTGATCCAAATACTCAAAATTTGCTTTGGACCTGGAGGAGTTGGAGAGGAAATGTTTTAGATTCGATTCCAAACTTATTACTCTTGACACTACAGTACAGTTTGCGATAAAGAAGTTAGAATATTTACTTCCAGTAATAGTGATCCATTCTTGGCTTGTTTGCTGTGTGTGTCAGGAACGATGAAGTCTTGCAAAAAAGGGTAAGTTTGTCGTTTAATATTTCAGAATTACAGCTGGCATGAATGAATAAAATCGCCCAGCTTTTTTTATCACAAATGGAATGAAACTTTTCTCCGTTTGAAGAATTTCTATGGGCCCTATTCCTAGGTAATAAACACTCAATTTGTGTGCCATAATAGGGTATTTTCTTTTCTGAAGTTAAGAAAAACTACCAGAGAGTTTGTTTGCGAGAGTTGTTTCAATTTGACTCATCTATTGAGTCAAGGTGAAGACAAGGTGAAGCGTGACGCTGAAGATCAAATCTGTGTTTTGACTGAACTCACCAACCTTTTAAAGGTACAGTCTGTTTATCGCAACAACTCGTGCTAAATTTAAAATCCAATGAGTGTGCTCCATCTTGCTTCATAATAAAATTGTTTCTTTAAACTTTTATGCTGTTCATTTAAAAAAATGAAAAATAGGGACGGTTCACTCTTCATCCTTGAAAGATAATCTGGAGATATTTTTCCATGAGAGAAGGAGTATAAACGATAAAAGGTTTTCTCGTTTGTGGTTTAAAAGAGCCTGGTATCTCGGGGTCTTTTGTCTTTATCATAAAGTATGAAAATGTTATCAAAAGGGACTGAAAAATTGCCCTCACTGATCTGACCCGTACGTCAGTTAGGTACAGTTGCAAGGAAAATCTAGTTGAGTTAGCAAGCTATCGCAAAGTTCCCTACTGACATAATCGTTCCGCCTTTCATTTCTCACAATTTTTCTGAAAAAGCAAATCAGACATGATCCGCAACCTCCTCTAAGCCAAACGAATCCAAAATGTGAAAAATATCTACTTTGCGAGCGTTTTTCTACAAGATCTTGTATTAAAAAAAAACTTTGTCTTCACAGCTCGAATAACCTGATATGTGATAAAAGAGTGTGATTAATTACGTGCGTCCCGTGCCCTCGTGCCCTCGTGGGTCGTGCCTCGTAATTAATCACACTCGTGATAAAAGGGCCCGGGGGTGGTTTGATTTCTTAGACATTACCAGAAAAAGTGAGTTTAACTGAGCGAAGAACTGAGTTTATCTAAGCGAAAAAATGTGAATTTATCTAAGCGAAAGAAAGTGAGTTTATCTAAGCGAAAAAAGTGAGTTTATCTAAGCGAAAAAATGAGTTTATCTAAGCGAAAAAATAAGTTTATCTAAGCGAAAAAAAGTGAGTTTATCTAAGCGAAAAAAGTGAGTTTATCTAAGCGAGAAAATTGACTTTTATCTAAGCGAAAAACATTAGTTTATCTAAGCGAAAAAAGTGAGTTTATCTAAGCGAGAAAATTGACTTTTATCTGAGCGAAAAAAATTAGTTTATCTAAGCGAAAAAAGTGAATTTATCTAAGCGAAAAAAGTGAGTTTATCTAAGCGAAAAAGAGTGAGTTTATCTAAGCGAAAAAAGTGAGTTTATCTAAGCGAGAAAATTGACTTTTATCTAAGCGAAAAACATTAGTTTATCTAAGCGAAAAAAGTGAGTTTATCTAAGCGAAAAAAAGTGAGTTTATCTAAGCGAAAAAAGTGAGTTTATCTAAGCGAGAAAATTGACTTTTATCTAAGCGAGAAACATTAGTTTATCTAAGCGAAAAAAGTGAGTTTATCTAAGCGAGAAAATTGACTTTTATCTGAGCGAAAAAAATTAGTTTATCTAAGCGAAAAAAGTGAGTTTATCTAAGCGAAAAAAATTGAGTTTATCTAAGCGAAAAAAGTGAGTTTATCTAAGCGAGAAAATTGACTTTTATCTAAGCGAGAATTTCATTTTGATCGAAGCGAAAGCTAATTTTAATGAAAGCCAAGATGATATATTTTTGCAACATAAGGCGCGTCATAGAAAAGCACCAAATTATATAAAAGGAAAGATTTGAATATTAAAATACTTGAATCCTTATATAGTACAAACACGAAACAGACAAAGCAAAGTCAATCAAATACAGTGAAATTAGCTGAAATTAGCACGTCAAAACACTCAAAACCAACTTTGAGTTATTTCCCTTCTTGTGACTTAATTTCTGGTTGTCTGTCAAGCTGTAGCAGTTTTTCTTTTTTGAAAAATAAAAATAAAAGACTTAATAACATTGTACACAAACTGAAATGGAAAATCTTTTATCAAATATTTTTGGACTTTGGAAAGTGCACTGTAAGGGTTGATTTGTGAGCAAGTGGGAAAAAGTGCACTGTAAGGGTGTAAAATTTTATAAAAAACCATATTTTGAGGTAAAATTTGAGAAATTTCAAAAGATTTTGGGGGCAAAAAATTTCGAAAAATTACACTATAAGGGTCGATCTTCAGCCAAATTTTTCCTGCACTGTAAGGGACCGATTTTAGAGACCTGATTTTTGGCCGACCGTACGTTCGTTTTCACCCCCTCCCCCCGGTGATTTCACTTATATACAGATTTTTTTTCAATTAACATCAATCCAACAAGGTTACTAACATAAAACAATAGAGCGGATTTGTTTTTATAAAACTTGAAAGCTTCGATTCGAACGTTTACACATTCAAATTCTTGTTGTTGCCATAATGTAGATAGGGCCTTAAAGAAAACGTAAACAAGATTGGAATTAAGGCCGGTCTCCACTTACGCATGCTGCGACTCTGAAACAAATCCAATCATGTACAGGAAACATTGGGAGAAAATCAGTGTACCAATTTGTATAGCTTAACCAGCCTTGACTTGAAGGTCTCGGACCAGCTTGGACCTGGCAAATTAGGCCAAATATACATGGGAATTCACTGGGTTTGTGTGTTTTTACCACTGAAATTAGTACAATGTACTAACTTCTCAGTGTGTATCAATTCAGAACACCACCCTTTTTAGTACAGTGTACTAACTTTTTCATTGTATTTTTCTCAGAGGACCACCCTTTTAGTACACTGTACTAACTTTTTCATTGTATTTTTCTCAGAGGACCACCCTTTTAGTACACTATACTAACTCAATTTCATCTAAAAAATACACCACCCCACCGGCTATGGGCCAGTACACTGACTCGATCTGGTTCATCTGCTCTTGATGAAACACACAGAACACAGGAAAACAAAAAAGAACTGTTTATATCTTCTCATCTCACAATCTCTTTGTGTATAGAAAAACTCTGTAGTATTTACATTTGTGAATCAATTTTGGCATAGCAAAACAGAAAATTTCCTTCATATATAAAGTATGATAAAAGACAGAAGAAATTACACGAAGATTTTTTCATTCCCCTCCCAACTTCGAACTTTTTTATGTCGCAAAGTATTTTTCGGTTTGTTTAGATTACGAAAACGAAAGTGAAAATCCCGTTCGACCAATCAAATTATAAACTTTTATCGCGCTCGACCAATCAAATCCCAGACACGTGACCATAATATTTTGATTTGCGTAGTATTGGATTATCCCTTTGGCGGGAACTAATTTTGGCGAATTTTGTCTAAATTCATCAAATTCGCTAAAATTAGTTTTCACCGAAATAAGTTCCCTTAAGGTATTAAAATGTTTATCCGATTAACTTGGAATTTTGCAAGTATGTACCAAATATAAATGTTCAGCTTTGGTGAAAGATTTGACGTCATTTATGACGTGATTTTCACCTGATAACGTCATTTTTTTTTGGAATTTTTCTGCTAAAACTTTGTGAGGTAACTCCACGTTACATGCATTTTCTTCGCGCAGGATTTATTTTTTTGCCACTTGCTG
This sequence comes from Clytia hemisphaerica, assembly GCF_902728285.1. NCBI lineage: Eukaryota > Metazoa > Cnidaria > Hydrozoa > Leptothecata > Clytiidae > Clytia > Clytia hemisphaerica. The sequence continues at coordinate 3,337,345 of NW_027103836.1, read as the reverse complement.
GTATCGTGTATTTTACAGACTGATCAAAATTGCCTTTTTGCTTCAATCTGCCCTAGGTTACTGAATCTAAGGATTGAAAAATGCCATTGAAATGTAAATTTGACATTTATGATCCCATCTTACAGCCAAAATTTCAGCAAAATCAGACCGTGGTTATGCTGAAAGTGAGCATTTTAGGCAAAAACGTACCAGTCTGTAAAATATCAACCATGCACGCGAGTGAACCGAAATTTTGCACACTCGTGGACATTTCAAGTGAAAAGCTCACTAGTTCCCTGAATTCCAGCAAGGGCCGACATGCATTTTACCGACCTGTCTGCAAAGTGCCGAATACTTATGAGAACAAATCTTCTGCTACAGTATCTTTCATTTGACAAACAAGCCTTCATAAACAAATTTCAGTCAAAACGAACGAGCCAATCTTTCAATACCTAATTTTGCTATATTTGCAGTTTGGACTGTAAAATACCAACCAGGATGAGTCTTTTTGATCATGGAAATGATTCCTTCAGGGAGGTCGTTGATGTAAAAGAGGGGGCCGAGAATAGTTCCTTGAGGTACACCGGCCAAAACTTCCGTCCAAGCAGAAGCTTGACCATCAAGAACAACCCACTTTGATCTCCCGTGAACAAAATTCTGGATTAATAAAAGAAGGAATAGAAGCCAAAAACACCATACACGTTTTTCTTTTATAAGAACCCAATTTATAAGAACAGTAAGGCTGAAATTGGGCAAAAAAGTAAGAACATCTTAAGAACATACCCAGCCTTGGAAAAGAGAGGCGAAGATAAAAATTGAGACATAATCATTTAAAATTCAAAAAAAGAAGTTGCAGTTATTGCAGTGTTTCGAATTTTGAAGTTAATTTGTTTTCAAATTAAGAACGTCAATAAGAACATCTGAGGCTGAAATTCAAGTTTGAAAATTAAACCATCGTGCCAAACTCTGTCAAAGGCTTTATAAATATCAAATACTCCTCAAGTATCTAGGGATGGATCAACATCCAAACCATTCATGATGTCGTGTGTTATGGATAACAGCTGTGACACACAAGAGTCACCCTTGCGGTAACAAGACCGGGAATTTGTGAAAAGATTGTTTTTTATTCGAAATAGGTGTAGACGGAGTCAAAGATGCATTTTTCAAAGATTTTTCCAAAAATAGGCAGAATAGACACTAGCCAATAACTTTTTACCACGCTCTTATCCCCTTCGTTTTTGTATACAGGAACAACATTTGCTTTTTCCCAGTTTATTATTTTCCGTTGGAAATATGCAAAAATCTAAAAAATATTGATAGATTCATAAGAGTTAACCAAAGACTCATCACAGATTTTAATAATCTGTATAGAGATGTCATCATAACCATGCGCTTTGTTAATCGTAAGTGTGCGAATGAGGGTTTGATTGAGAGGTATATTGTTTATTCTCTCCATCCCAGAGACAGTTGCTTTTTAAAATATTGAAAAGTGATACGACAACTTTAAAAGCTTTGGTTGTTTTTTCTTCTCATTTCAGACCAGTCACACTCATTGTCTATGTATAATTTGGTATCTGTAAAAACACATCCTCTTGGTTATTCTGAAGACTCGTATCAAGAAAATGTTTTGCCAAATAAGAAGAAAGTCATACGATTCCAAACTGGTGCTGGTCAGGAAAAACGATCATTGCAAAGCATTGACAGTGCTAAATATGTCAACAACAATTTTCCTGATGAAGACATCGTCCTTCCTTATTTGAATACAATGGAACCACAGTCCTTTAGAAGTGTTTTAGCGAAGAAATTCATGGCTATCGGGGAGAAACTCCCTGGAAAGTTCCATCTGTTGTCTTCTTTCAATGCCAGAAAACATTTGGAGAAGACACTGGGTGTAAAGAAAAAATGTATCGAAGAGCAGTTTCGATATCTGTCTCTGGATGGCAATTTAATGATATTTTATCCACCCTCATACCCTGCAGTAGTCCTAATGACATTACCAGGATCTGAAAGAGAAAGCCTCCATCAGCTGATCTTCAGAGCAGATGAAAACCTCAAATCGTATCTCGCGTTGCACGAAGATCTTTTTCAAGTCAAAAGATTTGCTATTATCAATGTCATTGCGGCTGTTCATCACAAAAAAGAAGACGTCGAGAAGTCCCTACATTGTCAAGATAGCTTACCATTCATGTTATTTTCGGACTTTGTCTACGAATCTCAAACTTGGTGGGATAAAATTGAGGAATTCTTGGGGCAAATAGCTAATGACCTTGAGGAAGCTGACCAACAAAGCATATTCGAAATTTCTGCACGATCGATCCTTCTCGAAGCATTGATAGATGATAATTTTCCAACTCTTTTTGCCAAAGATGAAGAAGTGTTCTGTAAGAAGATCATGAACAGAGCACAGATTGACGTCTTGTTAGACAAAGCTCGACATAAATTAGTGAAAGGTAGTTTATTTTTCATAAGTCCCCCTTCCAATAGTCTTTTTAAATAGGATCTTGTTTCTAAAACCTCAATTATAAATACTTATTTTCTTTTTATTCTTTCAACTTTTCAAAACAGGGCATTTCACTCGTATCGAAATCACTATTTTGAATATACACAATTTTTTAAATATTTCCTTTTCATTTTACCTTTAGGACCCTATGGATCAGGTAAAAGTGTTATTGTCAATGAATTGATTCAAAGATCAGTGGAAGAGAAGGATATTACCACTGTTTACCTAGGGTACGAAGAATATTCACTACTTCAAGTACAAATGGAAAGATTTTGTCAAACCATACCAGGTGATATAGTTTGTTTGAATGTCGCTGACCTAACCCTTGAGAGAGGCAGTACGAACATATTGCCTCTTCGAGAATCATTGGAAATGATAGAAAGCAGGTGTAAGGGCAAGAAGCTACATATCATTCTCGATGAATATGATACTGAAGAGCTTAACAATAAAGAAGCGAAGCAGATAAGACAGCTTCTGGAGGGCAGGTTCTTCAAAAATTGCCAAATCACAATTGCTGTACAAAGTTGTCAGAAGAACCGCATAATTCAAAGAGAAGATATGAAAAAGGAGCAATCAGCTAATTGCCTGGAGGATCTTGGTATGAAGGAGTTTGAGCTGTTTAATACCATGCGTTATACCTGGAGTATCTGCCAATCCGTTTCTTTATCACTGAAAAAGGTTGAAGAGCAGGAAGCTGTATATGATATTCCTATAAAATCAACCAACAACGAAATTGAGTCAAAAGGAAAAGCTTCAATTCCAATGACGTTAAATATGAAATCAAGCAAAGATCAAGTTGACGAGGGTACGCATGTTGAGATGGATACAGATAGAAATTCCATGGAAGTACCAACCCTTCGGATTGATGAGTTGTGTCAATACTCTGAAAGAACAGGTGCTACGATGATCTCGAAATTTGTCTATCCAAAGGGTGTAACAAGTGGTGTTAGACGGAAAGGGGAAACTCCCTTGCTATTGCAACTTGAAGAATTGAATATAACGAGTATCAAAATGATAGTTCATTTGTTGAATACTTTTGTATTAAAGAACAAAAGAGGAAAGAATAAAGATAAGAAATTGATGCTGATATGCAATTCAAGGGACCTGTTGCCATTCGCCCGATTAGCCCTACAAGTAGCAGGTACTAAATATATCGAGTATACAGACAACATACGAGGACAACCTGCAAAAAGTACATCTGACAAGGAAGTTATCCTCTACAGTTGGGAGAACGAAGTTCCAGTTCTTCTTACAGACTGCAGATGTTGTCGAGGAATGGAAAATGACGAGGTATGTATAAACGTGAATTTCTTAAAAAAATTCTTATTTCCCCTTCCCATCCCTAAACCAGACATACTTATAAATATAAGTGAAGCATAAAATTACAGCAAAATGATATGTAACCAAGTGAAAGTTAGAAATATGCTTATTTTCATGATCACAAATACCTACTTGTTCTCCCACCGGGAAATTTACCAGCTAATGTCACCAGGTGACAGAGCAAGAAAGTTACCCAAAGGTTTTAAAATGAGATGGTATAACTGTTTATTAAGATTTTAGCTGCTTAGCGTAAGCTTACGCCCAAAATAGTTTCCTTAAAGGTAATTTGATGTCGATCCATTTCGATTTTAAGATAATAATTTTTTCTCCGATAGGTTTTGGTTTTGTGGGATTTGAGTGATATTTATGGAAGACAGATGTTTGGTGAAGCATTATCACGGTCACGCACAAAATTATACATCGTGTCAGTTAAAAGACATAGAACGAGTATGCCATTTCTTTCAGATTCTAAAAAAGCAGCACTTATTTGGGTTTTTAAAGAATAATACTGAATTTGTGAGGATTTCTGGTAGCGAAACGCGATTTTGATATTTAGGTTCGTCTTGACATTGTCCCCTTTTTCATTGTAACTCTTGCATAATTATACGAAATAAAGTTAAGATCAATAAACCCGCCTGATTTCTTAATTTTTTTTTATAGGTGACGCCATTCCTATAGCTAACTCAAACTTGACGGAAGCAATTAAGCTATTAGTTGACCATAAACACGTAGAAGACAAAACTGATGTTTGCAAAGACAATGCTGTTGTGATACCGCAATCTTTGATAGATGAGAAGGGTTTGAGAAATGCTGATGAATCAACTTACGATATGAGGTATTGACCACCAAGTTTTATGAAGCTTCCTTTTCTTTTACGCCCTCCAATAAGTCGCTAAAAAGTCCATTCCTCAGGGACTTAGTTTGGGTGCTTTCTCTACAAAGAAAGATTTTGTTTTTAGATAACGTACAGGTTTAGATAAAGGTTCTCCATATTGAGAGTCTTCAAGTCTCAAATCCACTATTTTCAATGTCATTTGTTGCTTTTAAGGGCAATGTTACACCAGCTGGCAGGTCAATATGAAGAACCAAAACAAGCACAGTAGACCATTTTATATTTGACTTATTTCTTTTCTCTGGTTTAATAATAACCCAAACATTCCGAAATTCATTTGGACTACACGCATGTTTTCTTATCATAAGAGAGGTATTATTTTAGCTGTTTTTCAATAGCAATATAGTTTTAGGAACTTGGGCTGGCTTAGCTAAGATTTTTCTGGATTTTTATTAAGAAAGGCGTTTAAAACAACACCATTTCTACTAGGTACGGAACCGACCGGCTATTATATCTTTCGTCGAACAGACAAAAAGGTATGACTTATTGGATCCACTGTAACACTATTATATATATGTCTAAATAGTTGACCTACATATATTTTCAATCTTTATTTGACCTAATAGCAAATCAGCAGTCAAATTGCCTCATTAAAATCCTTGAGTGTAATCATTGATTACACTCAGTTTTGATAGTATTTGTCAACATTATAAAATTGATTGTGATCTTTTTATAGATAAACCAATCCGAGGATCATATCAACCGAGACCCCAGGTATGTTTTTTCTCATTTTGGTTTTTATTGTTATTTTTTATTCCTTGACTTCCAAATTTTATTTTCCCAATCACTATAGCCAATTATAGCTTTTTGATAAACTGGATTGCGCTGATAAGTGGCCTGGTGTAATTTGGCAGACTCCATTTTTTAGCTTTGCTTGAGCTGGTAGTAAATCCAGACCACTAGACCCAGTCCCCTTTTGGTGAAAACAAACAGAAAACAATGACCAAGTGATCAATTGTTTTCAAGGTTTTCAAAGCTTGGTTGTATTTTTTGTATTTTTATTATTACATTTTTTAATGCCCGCGAATGGCATGGTTGTGAGTTCGAGTCTCGCCAGATCCGTTGGTTTTCCAACGGTTCTGGTGGCTCGTCAGAAAACAATATGAGAGCGACTGTATTCACTTCATTGTAATACATAAGGGCAATATTCATGATTTTTTTTATTATTTTCATATAACATTTGAAAACGAGAGTGAAAAAAATTCAAATTAGCAATATCATCTTGTCTACTTCGCTGGACTTGTCGCCATCAAAATAATTATAAAAGAAAAACACTAAAAAGCAAAGTTCAGTCAGAAGTAGGCTAAAAAGTCTAAATCAAGACAGACTAAGGTTTAAGGTTTTTTTCCAATTGTGGTTATTAAATTTTGTTTATTTTTCTTCTAGAGGAACTGACATTCTAGATATTCTTTCTGAATGGTGTCAGCAATGAAACTTTACAGACAACTAATAGTGATAAGAAATTTAGCTTGCTTATTGCTTCAAACCCCTTTTTAAAGAAAAATGTTACTATTGAAACTACTTAGTGATTTTGGGTTGTTAAGTCTGCACCCCAGTTTTTATTCATTTAGTGATTCTTCAAAGAAAAGTGCCCTATCAAAAAATTTTAACTATCCCTTAAAATTTTATTTCAGTACGTATTCGATTCAAATCAAATCATGCAGGCTGGTGCTGTGCCTGTTAGAGGTGGATTGTATAATTTTCCAAATAATACTATGCAAATTAGAGGAGGTTACCCAAATGGACCTCGAATGCAATATCAAAATCAACAATATGTACAAATGCAACAGCAAGATGTAATGCACCAACAAGGTTATATTCAAAATTACAATCAAAATGTTTATGGAAGCAGTCCAAACTATCATACTCAACAATTCCGACAAGTTTATCGTCCACAGCAGCCTGGCTATCCGCCAACCCCACAAGTTTACGCCCTACAACAAGGTATGATTGAATAACAAAAAGAGAGAATTTTCAGGTTTCTTCCCTATTTTTGACACATTTCTTTATTTTCCTACGAATTTTAAAAGTTTTGTGACGAAAAATGGCTAAATTTGTGGTACTAATTGCGGTTTTGCTGAAAAACTGAAAAAAGCAAAAATCAGGTTTCGTGAAAATTTATTCTCTGAAGGTAAAGTAGTGCGACTCCCTAAGTAATTTGTAGTAACTAAAAATCAGACCAGTCTTGGTGCAGTATTACAAGCAGCCTAGTAGCAAACAAACTTTTGTTTTAGATCAGACCTTCTAGAAAATTTTATTTTAAATGGTCCTGCTTGCTTGTAAGTGCTCACAGTCACTTGAAGACGCTCATGGCTGTTGATTTGACCGGTCATTACCTTCACAAGTGTTTGTTAGTAACGATTACATCAAAAAATTCTTATAAAACGATTCAACCAGAATGTGACTCTGAAAGATTTTAGAATTTAGTCAGTCTTTTAAGGGTCAGTAAGTCGTGGTTGTAAAAATTTGCAAAAAGACGGCTAAGTCCAGTTGATTTAGCGGCCATTTCAAGAGCGTCATTTTAACAGCTCAATCAATTAGTTAAAGTCCTTTTAAAACAGTTTTTGATGTAATTGTTATTGATAAATACTAACGCACGGCTAAGACTGGCCTTGCTAACATGCGGTCAGAACCAACTTCTGCTTTTTGATAATAGCTTGAGTTTTTTTTCTATTCTTAGGTGGAACCCCTTTTCAACCTCAAGTCCAACTTCAAGCACAACAAATGCAACAAAATGTGCAGCAAAACAATCTGCAACAGCACCAGTAGCATCAACAATAAAGGTATGTCTATCAAACAATGCTGCCACAACAGGCTCATCATACAACAATTCAACGAACTCCGAAAAGTGTCCCAAAAAAGCGTACTATTAAAATTGTTGACCCAAAGGCAAGGACTTGGTTAGTGAACTTCAAAGTCGCAAAAAAACTGAAAAGACACCTACTCCACTAAGAACATCTACTCAAGTTAAAATTTCTGCTCCTTCCACACCTGCATCACAATCAATACCAGTTGATAGTGATGAAAAACTGAAACAGAATAAGGCTAATGCAGCCCCACAAGGTATGATCATGATAAAAAAAGGGAAACAAGTTATATCCCTTAATTAAATCTATCATTACATATAAATGCATAAATCGAGCAACATGATTCTTAAAATCGGCGTTAAACGGGTTTTCTTAAGATTTTTCCAGTTGTACTCTACATATTTTCATAATCTTTCGCACAATGATACAAAATGAAAATTCCAAAATTGACAATATAGAGAAAATGATTTTTCTGTTCGTTAAATCCGGAAATGTCCCGAAAAAAGCGGTTTGTAGGGATTTTCTGCGGAGATTTTATCAACAGTTTTTGTTTGCATGTACCATTAAGGACAAGGCCGTTAATTTGATATATAACCATCACGTGACGGCGAAAGAACTCAGGAAAGCTGTTATGCTTCGATTAAAACTTAAAAAACATATAGTAGGCCCGGTTCGTAAAAAAAAACATCAAAAACAAAATTGGAAGAAAGCACCAAATTTGGACCAGACATGCCTAATACCCTATGGATTGATATTAGAAGGGCTGCCCAGAAAAATATTAAGGGTCCCCCTTCTTTTTGGACCCATTTATTGAAAACCTAGGCTAGAGCCCAAGGGCCCAATTTCTATGGAAGTTTCAAAATCATTTTAGGCCAAAACCAATTATAGAATCTGAAAGCTCTCGAAAAACTATATATAAGACTTTTAAAAAGTATGACCGATTTCTGTACTGAACGGGGGAGTTATTTGATGTAGAAGTGCCATTTTATAAGCGATTTATGACCAAAATGAGGGGGAAACCACCACTTCTTCATCAAATCACTCCCGTTCAGTACAGAAATCGACCATGCTCGTTTAAAAGTCTTTTATATAGTTTTAAAGTTTTTTTAGAGCTTACAGATTCTATTATTGGATTTGGCCTGTTTCTGGGCCGCGCTTCTATAATATCAATCCATAGGGTATTAGGCATGTCTGATCCGAATTTGGTGCTTTGTTTCAAAATTGCACGATAATTACACCAATCAGGCCTACTAATAGCAAACAATACAAAAGATCCCAATGATGTTGCTCGTGATAATCGCCAGAGGAACTTTGTCGTCAATATGAATAGGAAAGCCAAGAAATCTTTCTTCATCAAAAATTACCCAAAATAAAGACCTGTGGGACATTTTTAAGCCCCTCTTTTCAAATAAGGACAATTTTGCTGATGAGCGAATTCAGCTTATTAAGGATGATCGCACCTTATCTCGATATAAGTGAGTATAACTTTTGAGATACATGCTTTTTTTTATTAGAATACACTTTATAAGAATGTCCATGATAAAAATGGCCAAACAACTAATAGAGAAGAATATCACCATCATGGAATTTTGCTACTAAAGCTAAGAATGCCATTATAAGAGCATTTTCAATTATAAATTACCCCCAAGTTAGGCTCACTCCTTTTACAAAAGTGTCATTTTATGCTTGAGACGTATGTACTAAATGTTAAATCTAGTATGAATTAGGATCCTAACCTAAGAATATGCTGTAAGAATATTTTAGGATGATTTTCCCAAACAAGTTAAGAATATCCATTATGAAATGGATTTACACCATTCTTATAAAAAAAGCGTGTATTCATCCGATTGACTTGAAATTTTGCAAGTGTGCACCAAATATGAATTGGCATCTTTGGTAAAGATTTCGACATTATTAATGACGTCATCGTCACCTGACGACGTCATCATTCATTGAAAATACTGAAAATAGGATCCCCCTCTAACTTTTTTTTGCGAAAATTTTGTGTGGCAACTCCACGTGACATGTATTTTAGTGGTAGAGGGTCGATTTTTTACCACCTGTTGGTATCGTGTATTTTACAGACTGGCCTAAAATTGCCCTTTTTTTGCCTAAACAGCCCTGATACTGTAACTAGTGATTAGAAAATGCTATTAACTTGAAATTTTGACAAGTGCCATGTTAGGTATTGATAATACAAGCTTACAGCCAAAAATTCAGCAAAATCGGACGAGTGGTTATGCTGAAAGGGAGCAATTTTAAGTAAAAATGGACTGGTCTGTAAAAAACCAACCGCTCACGCAGATGAGATGGAGTTTTTATTAAGATACTATAATAATTGGTCATTTGATGTAATAAAAATGACGCGTTCTTAAGAAAAAGTAAGAAAATTGTTTTATTACTGGTTAACGACCAAACAAATCAAATAAGAGCTTGTAAAAACTCCATCTCGTCCCCGCTCACGTGACTCCATTGAAATTTTGCACACTGTCTCAGATGGTCAATATCTATCACTGGTGAAAATTTCAAGTCAAATCGAACGATTCAATCAGTCATTACATGATTTTGATCAAGTTTACATTCTTGTCTGTAAAATACCAACTAGACAGTGGCCGAACCACAATTTTGTAAATCATCTTCAATTATCCATATCTACCACTGGTTAAAATTTCAAAATCAAAGCACTTGTCAATCTCAACACCCCCCCCCCAATATGCTTCCCCTAGTAAAAGAAATGCTCAAAATGTAATAAATCACCTGAACGATTCCCCTCTAAGTCAGTCAGTTTTGAACTTAAAGATCATAAAGCTAGCAAAATTTGTTTGTGCTTCTAAATTGACAGCGTGTTTCAACCACAGTATTGAAATTCAACATTTTTCTGATAGCTTGAAGCAGGCTGATATAGTTCCATTCCATAAAAATAATATCAAGCACGACAAGGATAACTACTCGCTTCTCCGGCTAAAATCTTTGAAAAACTAATCTCGAAACAATTTAGCATTTTTCTTGTATCCTCTGCGTTAAAGTGGGACAATCTTAAAGTAATTGGCTACCTTTAAGTGCCGCAAGGATCTATTTTAGGTCCATTTCAATGTTTTGTCAATGGTTTGTTTTGCTTTATGAATTAAGATGGCCTATGTAACTTCGCCGATGATAATACTCTTCACGAATGCGCTTCTTCTTTGCAAGAAGTCATGAAGCTTTGAATTTAGACTTACAAATCGTGATTTGAACAAAACTCTCGAACCTGGAGAAGTTTCAGATGTTATAAATCAGATGTTATGTTATAAACACAAATAATATCTCTTGACATAGGAAATTTTAAACTTAAATCTTCTGAAAATGTTAAACTTCCTGGTATAACCATAGACAGTGCTTTATAATTTTATCTTCATGTTCAAAATCTATGTAACAAAGCCTCTCACAAAACTGAAACTATTCTCCGAATTAGGTCATTATCTGAACCAAGAATAGGCAGACTCGATATTTAATAGTTTTATATTATCTAATTCAAGTACCGCTTCTCATTTGAATGTTTAACAGTAAGATAGCCCACAATCTTTTGACTAAAGCTTATTACAGAGCCCTTAACTGCTAAGCAAAATCTTCTCAATCTAGATTGTAACGAACTTCTGGTCAAAGCAGTTTGTGTGCCCATTTGTACTCAGAATATTCATCTCGTGCCAGTGGAAGTTTATAAGAGCGTCAACGTTGGATATAAATTAGGCTGGAATCATTTTGAAATTACTCAGTGAGATACTGACGAGGATGAGCCTAAGTGGTAATGACTTACACGTTTTTGCATGCATGTACCGCAGCCCTACCAGCAGTAACATGTCGAATGAAAACAACATCAGACTTAATAAGCTCATTTACGATATTTCATCCATCAAAAAATATTCCCATAAATGCTTTGTAGGGGATTTCAACTTTCCAACAATTAACTGGGAAAATTGGACGACAAAACATCAGGAAGAAAGAAAAGAAGAGAAGTACTTAGATACTCTCCGCGACTCTTTCCTCCATCCGAACGTAGATGAACCAACACGATGCCGTGGAACCGATGAACCATCTTTGGTTGATCTCATTCTAACAGGAGAAGCCAACCAAACACAAAATCTGGAATATCTCAGTCCATTGGGTAAAAGCGATCACAGTTCCCTGACCTTTAGCATAAAGTGCAATGCATATGTAAAGCCCACATCGGAAAGGTACAATTATGATAATGCTGATTTTGAAGCAATGAAGCAAGATCTTGAAACAGGTAACTGGCAAACGATTTTTCTAGATGCGGCTAATGACAAATCAGTCGAGGAACTTTGGCAAGTTTTCAAGAATATAGTAAGCGAATTGCAAACCGTTTCATCCCGCTCAAAACGATTGGAGGCGAGGGTTGGAGAAAGAGAGGAAGAATTCCTATTCCAAAAGATCTCAGAACTGAAATAGCAAAGAAAAAGCGTCTACATAGAAAATGGATGAAATCATCGCCGCGAGAGAAAGACGAGAATCGCGTGAAATACACCCGTGTACGCAACCGAGTGACGAAAATGATGACACAAGCCCATAGAAATTACGAACGGAAAATCTGCAACAATTCAAAAACAAAACCAAAAGTTTTCTGGTCACATGTCAGGAGCAAAATGAAATCTTCCAGTACGGTATCATCATTACTTGAGGCACCAAATGACAAAAATTCTTTGAAACATGAAGACCATGAAAAGGCGAATACTGTATACTTCAACGTCAATTCTGCAGTGTTTTCACAAGAGAGCCTCCTGGGGAGCTACCGGACTTCGAGAAAAGAACTGAGTCCGTAATCGGATGAAATCCATACAACAAAAGAAATGATCCAGATCGAAATAAAACATCTAAATCAAAATAAATCATTTGGTCCTGATGGAATACATCCTAAGATGCTACTGTCGTTATCTGACTACGTCTCTGAACCACTTGCAGTAATAATGAACCCATCATTAAAGGAAGGGTCTCTACCAAAGGATTGGAAAGAAGCTCACGTAATATCCATATATAAGAACAAAGGTGCTCAAAATCTTGCAGTAAATTATCGACCTGTAAGCTTGACATCAATAGTATGCAAACTGATGGATTCAATAGTGAGAAAGCATATTATGGAGCATCTTGATCAACATCTTTTATCGAACAAGCAATATGGTTTTATCAAAAATCGATCCACCGTTACGCAACTGTTGTATTACTTGGATACGTGCTGTGAAAGTACATCGGAGGGAAAAGGCCTTTGACACTGTACCTCATCGTCGTTTATTCAAGAAACTATTAGCATACGGCATAGATGGTCCGATAATGTTTTGGGTAAAATCATTTTTAAATGGACGAACCCAATCAGTGAAAGTAAATAAATCATTTTCGACAACGGATCACGTGGTTAGTGGTATCCCAAGGGTAGTGTCCTTGGACCGTTATTGTTCGTTCTTTACATCAACGATCTTCCTGAAAGAGTGATATCATCATTTATACTCCTTTTTGCTGATGACACCAAAATCTTCCAAGAGGTCAACACTATCGAAGACTCTATTTCCATCCAACAGGATATAGACGCGCTAGTCAAGTGGTCGAAAGAATGGTTATTAAATTTCCATCCCGACAAATGTCACGTACTAACTATTGGCAAATTCTCTGACATCAAACATGCCTATCCATATTGTTTGGATGGAAATCAGCTTGAACATGTTTTTGAAGAGAAAGATCTTGGGATTGTGATCGACTCAGAACTTACATTCGAAGAGCATATTGCAAAGCAGGTAAAGAAGGCAAATTCAATACTAGGAGTGATTAACAGGAGCTTTGAACATCTGAATCCATCCATCTTCCTAGTACTATATACTTCGTTTGTCCGTCCGTACTTGGAGTATGCTTGGAGTATCCATACCGACGGTCACCTAAACTTCAAAAATATGTTAATTTGATCAGGGTGTACAAAGACGCGCCACAAGACTTCGTGCCTACCGGCAAAGATATGTCCTTTGAAGAACGCTTGCGCATACTTGACCTCCCCACGCTTGAATTCAGGAGACTCTTTTGTGATATGGTCCAAGTATACAAACATCTCCACTACTACGATAAAAATACTCTTCCAAGTAAATTATCGACTCGAACACGTCCGAACAGGAGACAGAATGATGAGCTGATACCAAATTTTGGTAAAGATGGATTCCGAGACGCACAAACCAACTCGTTCTTTTACAGGAGTATACCAAACTGGAATAGATTACCAAGATACGTTGTAGAGGCAACGACTGTCAAAATCTTTAAAGAAAGACTCAACGAAGCTTGGAAAAAACATCCGAAAAGATTCGAGACAAGACAATTGTAATCAAGATTCGGTTCTCAGAGGCCCTCGTGTGCCTTGAACTTGTATACATTATTATTATTTTTAGAATAATGAGTTTTTTCACGGCACTGCATTTGAACGAAATGTATTTGCTCTTTTTGCTGTGAAAAGGTTAGGAATTTTTACGAGACACCTTTTTATCGCGATAGTCACCTTGTTACCGTATTAGAAAGTCGCAACTCACCTTATTAACACGGTTGTCACCTTTTAACACGGTTGTCACCTTTTAACACAGATGCCGTAATATTGTCACTTTATTCACAAGAAGTGTCACCATTTTAATAATGACGCTGTTTTTGCCTATTCCTGTTCTGCTTTTTAAATTTTAACCCCGTCTATAGCCGTGGCAATAGGACCGCTTAGTTGGCAGGCAAGAGACTTTAGTCTTTCTTTGCCATCTAGGAAGATAAATGGATAGAGTACATACTTTGACACATAATTCAAGCCAAGACTAGTTTCTTGGGAAATATCTAGGAGTATCTACCTTATTGTTTTTTGAAAATTTTGATTTTTGTGGCCCTGGGAACGGGTTTTTGCACCAAAACGAGGCTAAAACTTTGGTGCAGCCTGGGGAGCCTTTGAATTTTCGAATTGAGCTGAAATCTGATACACTTTTTCCTTGGCTGAATACCTGGGGATGTTCTTTTTCATTTTTTAAAGATTGTGATTTTTAGGGCCTGGGGACCAGTTTTGGCATCAAAACGAGGCTAAAACTTCAGAGAGTCCAAAAATCATCGGTCTGGGCTGAAATTTGGTACACTTGTACACTGAATCCCCCTGGGGTGTTTTTTTATTACTTTTTGTTTTTGGGCACTAGGTACGAGTGTTAGTGACAAAATGAGGCTAAAAACTCTGGGAAATTAAATCCAAAAAATATCGCGACTTTTTTGGCTCGTGAAATTTAATCTGGCGAAATTTAATCCTATTAAAGTAACTTCAACGAGTTTTTAATCCTGATTGTAGATTGATTGCTCTTTTTGAGCCAGGCGGTAAATATGTGAATTTTTTTGTTTGAGCGCCTTCAGTTTTTTTAATTTCCTCCTTGTCGATGTCGATCAGATGGTTTTGGTCTCATTGCTTGACTGAACCTGTTAGGTGAGGGTTGATTTTGAGAGGTGATTTTGGAATATTCAAGCTATGTGATTTCGCTGAATTTCGGGATACTTATTTCCACCAGAGCTTGGAGGTAAAGTGAAAGACAATTCTTTTGTTCGTTTCGATTTTTTCGTATTTGAACTCCTATATGCATGTATAGTACAATTCATTTATTTATTATTTGGTGGTGAGGGGGGGGGGCGGTTCAACCTTAGCTCGCCGGTGTATAAGCTGTAAAAACGAAAAGTAGCTTTGCTACCCTCTCCGTTCACTAGTTCACTCCAACACGACTTCGTATTCGAAGACGGTAACTTATCTAAAAGCTGGTTTTTAAATAATAGCCATAAAATGCTAAGTAATACCAACTAAATTAAGTTGGTATTTTGTTGAGTAATTTCAGCAGCTTAATTACACCAAAATATTTCATCATGTTCAATATGATGTTTGTGATATAAACGATTAAAAGTTGGCACCCAATCAGAAGCTAGCGAGGTTCTGAGAGAGTGGTTTTAGAGCGATGAATGAATACACCTTTCCCGAATTGTTATTTAGGAGGCAATTTTTTTTCGAAATTTTTTTTCGAAATTCACGCATTCACGCAAATTTTCCTCGAGTTTCACGCAATAACCCGATTTTTCAGAAATCGGAAAATTTTTTGGGAAAAATCGGGGAAACATTGGAAAATCGGGAAAACTGCACATAATCGGTGGAAAAAAGGGAAAATTCAGGTATTCACGCACAAAATAGCCCAGATTCACGCATTCACGCAATTAAAAAGTACATTTTCACGTTCACGCAAGTTTTTTCAATTCACGCATTCACGCATTTTTTTTTCAATTTTCACGCATTCACGCAACCGAAAATGCCCATTCACGCAATCACGCAAACCGCTGGGGGGGGGGCCCATTTAGGCTTTTTGACTTTTTTGTTTTAATGTTTGAATGTTTCTATTTAGTTTCATAAAATTGTATGTCGCAAAACTAAACAAACAAAAAAAGAATTATGAAAAAAGCACTTCCGGTTCTTGAGTTATTTTGATTTGAAATTTCTTTATAAACAATAGAATTACATGGAAACGAGGCCGGGCTGTATGTTTTAGTTTTTATAAGGGATTTCACCGTGAACAAAAACAATCATGAAAATTGATAGAAAAAAGCTTTTGAGCTCAAATTTTCAGCATGCACTTGTCTTTATAGGAGGAATACAAATATATAGTTTTCAATATGGTTTGAAGACCTTCGAAAATTACCAAACAATTTGGGAAAGGTGTATGAGCCTTATTTTATACTGACTAAAATATTGACAGAATCGTAAAATCAGGGTAAAATCTAATGGATGTCAATTTAAGTATACATTAAAAATGTTGTTCGTGCTCATTTGACCACGCAACCCCAAAATTCATGCCATCACGCCAATCTTTTCGCGATTTCAAGCCATCACGCCAGAAAAATTAGATTTTCACGAAAAAAATTAGATTTTCATGCCTGAAAATCAAACTTTCACGCCCGAAATTCAATCGAAATCGATTAATGTTACAGTTAACGTTACGTTTATGTCACACTTAAAGCAATTAGTAAGTAAGGGCTGTTTCCATGCTTTACGACCGTATGATCCGTTGGGATCCTGGCCACTGGGAAGGCCAACCCAGTTGAAAATCTGTCCTCGCTGAACAATGGAAAAACTGGCTGGAGCACAATGGAAAAACTGGCTGGGGCACAAGAAGAGAGACAATGTTTTTATCATATTGATGAAAAAACTCCTGAGACCTTTTATTGAAGGTTTTTGGAATTGCCTTTTAAAATCTTTCTAAATTTTAAAACGCCTGAAACTGAAGCATCAGGTTTTGGAAATCGATGGTAAACAATGATACCATATTTCCTTAAAATGGACTTTTCGTATGGAATTTAGTTTCTAAGGAGGGCCGATAAAAGGAGGAGGATAAAATCTTGGCGGAAATGAACTTTCTAAGTAAAAAATAGCCTGTACCAAACCCTACTTCTTTATGTAGCTGACGATAGTAGGGTTTGTTACGTTTAGATAGATTTCGTGTGCAAGCGTGTTTTCAAAAAGCCTCTAAGTGAAGAAGTGAAGTGCAAAATTTTTATTGCCATCTGCAAAAGAAAGCCAATTAAATTCTCTTGGGACATTAATTTACAACAAGTTTAACTATTTTTAGCTTTTTATGACACATATAAAAGTTGATTCTCACGTTAATTGTTTTCAACAAAAATGCATGTAATTATGAAATAACATTTCATAAACAAAGAAAAGTTTTCAAACACTCCATTGTCTCTAATAACTCTAGATACAACACATGAAAACCATATAACCGTTACAAACCCACACACGGCAAGATTTTTTTGAAAATCGTCCCGCTGTGCGGGTTTGGGACAGGCTAAGTAAAAAATAGCAGGCCGGTAACTAAGGCCGGTTCAAAAGCGCTATCATATAAAATAAAACACCACCTAGCCGAGAAAGATTTATATTCAAGTTGGTGAAGCAGCGCCGCGATATTGGATCATCAAAATTTGAAGCAATATACCTTAAAGGAAGAAATTTCGGCGGAAAGAAAATTTGGCGGATTTGGCGGATTTGGCCGAAATCCGCCAAATTAAGTTCCCGCAAAAATGTCTTTTTTCCGCCATCCGCCAAATTAAATTCCCGCCAAATTAAACTTTTTGAAAATGTGTCCCCTTTAAAGGTGGTTTTTGCTATTCTTTAGCTGTTTTTACGCCATTTAAAGGTTAAATTTTTCAGCAACCGCCAAATTAAATTCCCGCCAAAATTTCTTCCTTTAAGGTAGCTATATGAAATGTTTTAAAAATCCTCTTGCCCATAACAAAATAAATATAAAGGGTTGAGCAATAAAGCATCTAAGGAGGTCCCACCATGGTTTGAGCCGACGGACCCAAAGAATATTTCTAAATTAGGGCCTTATAGCTTGGCTAAAATGGCCTTGGATTAGAAAGCACAGTAAGTATCTATAAAACAAGGCTATGTATCAACCAAGACATTAGATTTCACGATTACCCTGAACAGTACATTTCACCCCATCACGCCTAGATTTGCTTAATTTTACGATCAAACCAGAACTCGATTTCACGCAATCATGGCATTTTTTGGATTTTCAAGCCATCACGCCGTAAAAACCTCCGATCACGCCATCACACCAATCGCTGGGGGTCCTCTCAATATGATGCGAGTAGTGTGATAGGATATAAATTAACACCGCTCAGAAGCTTGTGAGGCTCATAGAGAGTAGTTTTAAAGTGATGATGTAAATAAACAAGGAACCGTAACGGCGTGAAGGCTCAGCGAGGAGGAATAAAATAGATAGTAGAAATTTGTTGTTTCCTAATCGCATAGAATAAAGTCAATAAGATAAGATTTTTGGAGGTAATATAGTTTGCAACTAAGTCATTTCAAATATGTCTCATTTACGAAGAGTATATCAAATGGATCAAATTAGCGAGATACATGATGAAAGGGTATTTGCAAGTATTCTTAACTTTTCAGGTACGAAAATTGTCTATCTAATATTTTGAAAATTTGAAAATTCAGGGCATACTGCCCCGGAGGTCAAAAGTGGCCCCTTCGGAGACTACTTTCTGACAATTATTTAGCAAATTTAGCTTGCTTGATTTTTGGACCCTGACTAAACAGAAATACAGTCCAAAATTGGAAAATTTGCAAAATCTGACTATACCCCTAAGTCTATATTAATCATTGCTATGTCAGTCAGTGACGCCCTTACCCTGCAGGGCCAACGTTTACAGTCTCTGTTTCATTTTCTGTTGACGTTGATAATTTTCCATCTACTAGTGGCGATGTTTATCACATTAGTGTCGAAAATCGCTGTAGTTTTTGTAGTATTTTATTTTTAAAGCAATTTTTCCATCATGTGCCATATATTTACTCTTATTCCATTTTATAGCGATAATCTTTCATCCACTAGTGGCGATGTTAATCACTTTAGTGTTGAAAATCGCTGTATTTTTGTAGTGTATATTTTTAAGCAATCTTTCCATCATGTGCTATTATATACTTTAATCGTAGAAATTTTAGCGACACTAATTTTAGCGTATATTGGCGAGTCAGGAAAATCTTGATTTTGTTTGGATTTACTTTAGCGAATCACGATTTCAAAAAATTTTGCGTGGATAAATTTTAGCGAATACTCGTATTACATTATTGAATGAATTCGTTTTCTAGCATTTCATTGCACTGAAACCCTTCCTATTGATAAAAATGTATCAAGGCAATTTAACCAGAAACTTTGCGCGGATAAATTTTAGCAACCTGTCGATTCGGCGTGTTTAAGCGAGATTTATTTTAGCGAAAATAGGGAAAACTCGCTAAAACGCTAAATTAGTCTCGCTAAATTTCTACGATTAAAGTATTTACTCTTATTCCATCTTATAGCAATAACTTTCCATCCACTAGTGGCGATATTAATCACTTTATTGTCGAAAATCGCTGTAGTTTTGTAGTATTTTATTTTAAATTAAAGGAATTTTTCCTTCATATGCTATCTTGCAGGGTGATACTCTTGCACAAATTCTATTCATCTTAATCGTAGATTACACATTACGCGTGTCTCAAACTGTGAAATCCAAATTTCAAACTGTGGTTTCCTTCTCGAATGTAGGCTGGATCCAGGTTACCCTGCTAAACATCTCACCGACACCGATTTTGCTGACGATATTGCATTAACCAGATGCGCAAAAACGTCTCGATGCCTTAGAGTCAATTGTGTTGGTCTTTATCTCAATGAACTAAAAACCGAGTACTTTACAATCAATATTAACGATCCCTAGCTGAAATCAAAACTGTGTCTGGAATTAAACTCAAAAGAGTTTTACTCCTATATTTCATCTGAGAAGGATTTCAAGGTACGCAAAGGTACTTGCTTTGAGTGCATGTAATAAACTCAGTAAATTTGTTTGGTCATCTGAGTTCTTAACCTTCCAACTTAAAGTCAAGGTCTTTAAAACTTATGTTGAGCCTATTCTACTCTATGGTTTGGAGACTTGGTCTCTTGTCTTATTGATCTTGAAAGCTTAGCGCGTCCAGCTTTCGGGCCACTTACCTCGTGCATCCAGGCTCGGATACAGAGGGAGGCTATAACCAATGGAGGAGAGTGCACTTTATTATCGTATTACCTTATATATAAACTAATTACTCTCTATGAATAAGATAGCCTACCTCCTGTATCCGAGCCTGGCATCCTCTCAGATTATTTCTTCCTTGTTGTTGTGGAAACCAAAGCTAGTGGCTCAAAGATCGAGAAAATTTACGTTCCCGAACGTTATCAGCAGGGACACCGGACTCGATCTCCGTGATTTGGACACTGATTGAACAAGTTCTGTTAGTTCTTAATCTGTTTTATTATATATTTAGTTAAGAATGTTGTTTGTATCTAAACGATAAAACATAAAATATGTTACAAACACAAGTAATATATCTAATATCCCAACACTAATATGCGTGACCGCGACTCATATGGCGTCAGCGAGTTTTTGCACTACAGATATTTTTAGAAGATCCGAGAAGCATAATATCGACATTTCGACGTTTTTAAATAAGAACATTTTAATAAAGCCTCCAAACGTTCTTAATTTTTGTTTAAAAAGGTTATCATCTAAACACCGCGTAGTTTGGTGAGAGTAAGATTTAAATTCGAAATGGTGAATCGAGCAGCGCTATACTGCCTATAACTTGAAAGTTTTGAATCTTTAATGCCTCGTTAAGCGTAAGCCTTGTGCCCAAAAAGATGATAGAAGAACTGGAGAAATAACGTTAAGACATAAAAAAAGCCTGGAAGTCCCACCTACAATGCTGGTCAAAATATATTGGGAATTTTGGGTATTTCACCGTTTTTCAGAAATTAAAGTTCCCGCAAAAATGTCTTTTTTCCGCCATCCGCCAATTTAAATTCCCGCCAAATTAAACTTTTTGAAAATGTGTCCCCTTTAAAGGTGGTTTTTGCTATTCTTTAGCTGTTTTTACGCCATTTAAAGGTTAAATTTTTCAGCAACCGCCAAATTAAATTCCCGCCAAAATTTCTTCCTTTAAGGTAGCTATATGAAATGTTTTAAAAATCCTCTTGCCCATAACAAAATAAATATAAAGGGTTGAGCAATAAAGCATCTAAGGAGGTCCCACCATGGTTTGAGCCGACGGACCCAAAGAATATTTCTAAATTAGGGCCTTATAGCTTGGCTAAAATGGCCTTGGATTAGAAAGCACAGTAAGTATCTATAAAACAAGGCTATGTATCAAACCAAGACATTAGATTTCACGATTACCCTGAACAGTACATTTCACCCCATCACGCCTAGATTTGCTTAATTTTACGATCAAACCAGAACTCGATTTCACGCAATCATGGCATTTTTTGGATTTTCAAGCCATCACGCCGTAAAAACCTCCGATCACGCCATCACACCAATCGCTGGGGGTCCTCTCAATATGATGCGAGTAGTGTGATAGGATATAAATTAACACCGCTCAGAAGCTTGTGAGGCTCATAGAGAGTAGTTTTAAAGTGATGATGTAAATAAACAAGGAACCGTAACGGCGTGAAGGCTCAGCGAGGAGGAATAAAATAGATAGTAGAAATTTGTTGTTTCCTAATCGCATAGAATAAAGTCAATAAGATAAGATTTTGGAGGTAATATAGTTTGCAACTAAGTCATTTCAAATATGTCTCATTTACGAAGAGTATATCAAATGGATCAAATTAGCGAGATACATGATGAAAGGGTATTTGCAAGTATTCTTAACTTTTCAGGTACGAAAATTGTCTATCTAATATTTTGAAAATTTGAAAATTCAGGGCATACTGCCCCGGAGGTCAAAAGTGGCCCCTTCGGAGACTACTTTCTGACAATTATTTAGCAAATTTAGCTTGCTTGATTTTTGGACCCTGACTAAACAGAAATACAGTCCAAAATTGGAAAATTTGCAAAATCTGACTATACCCCTAAGTCTATATTAATCATTGCTATGTCAGTCAGTGACGCCCTTACCCTGCAGGGCCAACGTTTACAGTCTCTGTTTCATTTTCTGTTGACGTTGATAATTTTCCATCTACTAGTGGCGATGTTTATCACATTAGTGTCGAAAATCGCTGTAGTTTTTGTAGTATTTTATTTTTAAAGCAATTTTTCCATCATGTGCCATATATTTACTCTTATTCCATTTTATAGCGATAATCTTTCATCCACTAGTGGCGATGTTAATCACTTTAGTGTTGAAAATCGCTGTATTTTTGTAGTGTATATTTTTAAGCAATCTTTCCATCATGTGCTATTATATACTTTAATCGTAAATTTTAGCGACACTAATTTTAGCGTATATTGGCGAGTCAGGAAAATCTTGATTTTGTTTGGATTTACTTTAGCGAATCACGATTTCAAAAAATTTTGCGTGGATAAATTTTAGCGAATACTCGTATTACATTATTGATGAATTCGTTTTCTAGCATTTCATTGCACTGAAACCCTTCCTATTGATAAAAATGTATCAAGGCAATTTAACCAGAAACTTTGCGCGGATAAATTTTAGCAACCTGTCGATTCGGCGTGTTTAAGCGAGATTTATTTTAGCGAAAATAGGGAAAACTCGCTAAAACGCTAAATTAGTCTCGCTAAAATTTCTACGATTAAAGTATTTACTCTTATTCCATCTTATAGCAATAACTTTCCATCCACTAGTGGCGATATTAATCACTTTATTGTCGAAAATCGCTGTAGTTTTGTAGTATTTTATTTTAAATTAAAGGAATTTTTCCTTCATATGCTATCTTGCAGGGTGATACTCTTGCACAAATTCTATTCATCTTAATCGTAGATTACACATTACGCGTGTCTCAAACTGTGAAATCCAAATTTCAAACTGTGGTTTCCTTCTCGAATGTAGGCTGGATCCAGGTTACCCTGCTAAACATCTCACCGACACCGATTTTGCTGACGATATTGCATTAACCAGATGCGCAAAAACGTCTCGATGCCTTAGAGTCAATTGTGTTGGTCTTTATCTCAATGAACTAAAAACCGAGTACTTTACAATCAATATTAACGATCCCTAGCTGAAATCAAAACTGTGTCTGGAATTAAACTCAAAAGAGTTTTACTCCTATATTTCATCTGAGAAGGATTTCAAGGTACGCAAAGGTACTTGCTTTGAGTGCATGTAATAACTCAGTAAATTTGTTGGTCATCTGAGTTCTTAACCTTCCAACTTAAAGTCAAGGTCTTTAAAACTTATGTTGAGCCTATTCTACTCTATGGTTTGGAGACTTGGTCTCTTGTCTTATTGATCTTGAAAGCTTAGCGCGTCCAGCTTTCGGGCCACTTACCTCGTGCATCCAGGCTCGGATACAGAGGGAGGCTATAACCAATGGAGGAGAGTGCACTTTATTATCGTATTACCTTATATATAAACTAATTACTCTCTATGAATAAGATAGCCTACCTCCTGTATCCGAGCCTGGCATCCTCTCAGATTATTTCTTCCTTGTTGTTGTGGAAACCAAAGCTAGTGGCTCAAAAGATCGAGAAAATTTACGTTCCCGAACGTTATCAGCAGGGACACCGGACTCGATCTCCGTGATTTGGACACTGATTGAACAAGTTCTGTTAGTTCTTAATCTGTTTTATTATATATTTAGTTAAGAATGTTGTTTGTATCTAAACGATAAAACATAAAATATGTTACAAACACAAGTAATATATCTAATATCCCAACACTAATATGCGTGACCGCGACTCATATGGCGTCAGCGAGTTTTTGCACTACAGATATTTTTAGAAGATCCGAGAAGCATAATATCGACATTTCGACGTTTTTAAATAAGAACATTTTAATAAAGCCTCCAAACGTTCTTAATTTTTGTTTAAAAAGGTTATCATCTAAACACCGCGTAGTTTGGTGAGAGTAAGATTTAAATTCGAAATGGTGAATCGAGCAGCGCTATACTGCCTATAACTTGAAAGTTTTGAATCTTTAATGCCTCGTTAAGCGTAAGCCTTGTGCCCAAAAAGATGATAGAAGAACTGGAGAAATAACGTTAAGACATAAAAAAAGCCTGGAAGTCCCACCTACAATGCTGGTCAAAATATATTGGGAATTTTGGGTATTTCACCGTTTTTCAGAAATTAAAGTTCCCGCAAAAATGTCTTTTTTCCGCCATCCGCCAATTTAAATTCCCGCCAAATTAAACTTTTTGAAAATGTGTCCCCTTTAAAGGTGGTTTTTGCTATTCTTTAGCTGTTTTTACGCCATTTAAAGGTTAAATTTTTCAGCAACCGCCAAATTAAATTCCCGCCAAAATTTCTTCCTTTAAGGTAGCTATATGAAATGTTTTAAAAATCCTCTTGCCCATAACAAAATAAATATAAAGGGTTGAGCAATAAAGCATCTAAGGAGGTCCCACCATGGTTTGAGCCGACGGACCCAAAGAATATTTCTAAATTAGGGCCTTATAGCTTGGCTAAAATGGCCTTGGATTAGAAAGCACAGTAAGTATCTATAAAACAAGGCTATGTATCAAACCAAGACATTAGATTTCACGATTACCCTGAACAGTACATTTCACCCCATCACGCCTAGATTTGCTTAATTTTACGATCAAACCAGAACTCGATTTCACGCAATCATGGCATTTTTTGGATTTTCAAGCCATCACGCCGTAAAAACCTCCGATCACGCCATCACACCAATCGCTGGGGGTCCTCTCAATATGATGCGAGTAGTGTGATAGGATATAAATTAACACCGCTCAGAAGCTTGTGAGGCTCATAGAGAGTAGTTTTAAAGTGATGATGTAAATAAACAAGGAACCGTAACGGCGTGAAGGCTCAGCGAGGAGGAATAAAATAGATAGTAGAAATTTGTTGTTTCCTAATCGCATAGAATAAAGTCAATAAGATAAGATTTTGGAGGTAATATAGTTTGCAACTAAGTCATTTCAAATATGTCTCATTTACGAAGAGTATATCAAATGGATCAAATTAGCGAGATACATGATGAAAGGGTATTTGCAAGTATTCTTAACTTTTCAGGTACGAAAATTGTCTATCTAATATTTTGAAAATTTGAAAATTCAGGGCATACTGCCCCGGAGGTCAAAAGTGGCCCCTTCGGAGACTACTTTCTGACAATTATTTAGCAAATTTAGCTTGCTTGATTTTTGGACCCTGACTAAACAGAAATACAGTCCAAAATTGGAAAATTTGCAAAATCTGACTATACCCCTAAGTCTATATTAATCATTGCTATGTCAGTCAGTGACGCCCTTACCCTGCAGGGCCAACGTTTACAGTCTCTGTTTCATTTTCTGTTGACGTTGATAATTTTCCATCTACTAGTGGCGATGTTTATCACATTAGTGTCGAAAATCGCTGTAGTTTTTGTAGTATTTTATTTTTAAAGCAATTTTTCCATCATGTGCCATATATTTACTCTTATTCCATTTTATAGCGATAATCTTTCATCCACTAGTGGCGATGTTAATCACTTTAGTGTTGAAAATCGCTGTATTTTTGTAGTGTATATTTTTAAGCAATCTTTCCATCATGTGCTATTATATACTTTAATCGTAGAAATTTTAGCGACACTAATTTTAGCGTATATTGGCGAGTCAGGAAAATCTTGATTTTGTTTGGATTTACTTTAGCGAATCACGATTTCAAAAAATTTTGCGTGGATAAATTTTAGCGAATACTCGTATTACATTATTGAATGAATTCGTTTTCTAGCATTTCATTGCACTGAAACCCTTCCTATTGATAAAAATGTATCAAGGCAATTTAACCAGAAACTTTGCGCGGATAAATTTTAGCAACCTGTCGATTCGGCGTGTTTAAGCGAGATTTATTTTAGCGAAAATAGGGAAAACTCGCTAAAACGCTAAATTAGTCTCGCTAAAATTTCTACGATTAAAGTATTTACTCTTATTCCATCTTATAGCAATAACTTTCCATCCACTAGTGGCGATATTAATCACTTTATTGTCGAAAATCGCTGTAGTTTTGTAGTATTTTATTTTAAATTAAAGGAATTTTTCCTTCATATGCTATCTTGCAGGGTGATACTCTTGCACAAATTCTATTCATCTTAATCGTAGATTACACATTACGCGTGTCTCAAACTGTGAAATCCAAATTTCAAACTGTGGTTTCCTTCTCGAATGTAGGCTGGATCCAGGTTACCCTGCTAAACATCTCACCGACACCGATTTTGCTGACGATATTGCATTAACCAGATGCGCAAAAACGTCTCGATGCCTTAGAGTCAATTGTGTTGGTCTTTATCTCAATGAACTAAAAACCGAGTACTTTACAATCAATATTAACGATCCCTAGCTGAAATCAAAACTGTGTCTGGAATTAAACTCAAAAGAGTTTTACTCCTATATTTCATCTGAGAAGGATTTCAAGGTACGCAAAGGTACTTGCTTTGAGTGCATGTAATAAACTCAGTAAATTTGTTTGGTCATCTGAGTTCTTAACCTTCCAACTTAAAGTCAAGGTCTTTAAAACCTATGTTGAGCCTATTCTACTCTATGGTTTGGAGACTTGGTCTCTTGTCTTATTGATCTTGAAAGCTTAGCGCGTCCAGCTTTCGGGCCACTTACCTCGTGCATCCTCTCAGATTATTTCTTCCTTGTTGTTGTGGAAACCCAAGCTAGTGGCTCAAAGATCGAGAAAATTTACGTTCCCGAACGTTATCAGCAGGGACACCGGACTCGATCTCCGTGATTTGGACACTGATTGAACAAGTTCTGTTAGTTCTTAATCTGTTTTATTATATATTTAGTTAAGAATGTTGTTTGTATCTAAACGATAAAACATAAAATATGTTACAAACACAAGTAATATATCTAATATCCCAACACTAATATGCGTGACCGCGACTCATATGGCGTCAGCGAGTTTTTGCACTACAGATATTTTTAGAAGATCCGAGAAGCATAATATCGACATTTCGACGTTTTTAAATAAGAACATTTTAATAAAGCCTCCAAACGTTCTTAATTTTTGTTTAAAAAGGTTATCATCTAAACACCGCGTAGTTTGGTGAGAGTAAGATTTAAATTCGAAATGGTGAATCGAGCAGCGCTATACTGCCTATAACTTGAAAGTTTTGAATCTTTAATGCCTCGTTAAGCGTAAGCCTTGTGCCCAAAAAGATGATAGAAGAACTGGAGAAATAACGTTAAGACATAAAAAAAGCCTGGAAGTCCCACCTACAATGCTGGTCAAAATATATTGGGAATTTTGGGTATTTCACCGTTTTTCAGAAATTAAAGTTCGGGCGAGAATGTCGATTTCGGGCTATTCGATTAAATTAAACGGATAGCCCGGAATTGACATTCTCGCCCGAACTTCAATTTCTGAAAAACGGGAGGGAGGGGTTTATTGCCTTCCAGGCTATATTCTCAGCCTTATTGGACCATTTTTGAACTTTTGGATCCTGAGATTCTAAGCTCCTAAGCTTTAAGTCTAATGTTAAAACTCAGAGTTAAAAGTCTACAATCCGACCCTAAGTTAAAGCACTGTTAAATCAATTGTGGTTTTAAAATTTCATGGGAATTCCCCTTTCGTCCCAAATATTATGGCCAGTATTGTAGCTAATTAGGGCCTGAAAATCATATTAAGCTACCAATTTGATCTGGTCGACCGACTCTTTCCATAACTAGGATGTCTAAGGATACCAAAAAATCACCTTAGGGTTACTCCCTCTCCAGAGAGGAAAGGAGGAAAATTTTGCCCAGCTGACCGGCTATCTAGGGGGGGGGGGTTTCACTTTTACGGTACGACGGTATTGGGCCTCTTTACCACCGGTAAATCGGTATTACGAAAAAAAAACGACGGGATTACGGTATTTCATTTTCTACCGGTATCGGTAAATTGCCTGTTTTTTTGTCGGTATTTCGATATTTTTATCAATAAAAAACGGTATTTCGGTATAAAACTATTTACCTTTTAGTTTCTGCACGAGTTTCATGCAGAAAATTGTTCAAAAAAGATATGTCTATTCCACTATTTAACAAGTAAAATTTTCTTGCTCGCTTCGCTCGCACAATCTTGGATGTCCTATTGACTTATTGTCATGGTGAGGTTATTCAAAATAAGCAAAACTTTACGATATCTACCTAAACAAATAAGTTTTTTTTCTGCGGGCGCATTTTTTTAATGACAACTTTTGTGATGCAAATACTGCATCCAACGAATGAGTCTAGATAAAATTTCTCCGTCAGCACTAAATGATAATGGTCGTCTCTCCGTATTCACTTATATTGCTACTACAATACAATACACTGATACTGCAGTAACTTAGAGAGACAGTAAAGGCGGTATTTACTGCTTCGATAATTAGTAAAAGTAGGTAGTTCTAAAAACATCTTGTGCAGCATCGAACGATTAAAAAATAATTCACATCATGATGCACGTCATTCACATCATGATGAGTTTTCAGGCAATCTAGGCATTCTAAATTTTAAATTTTTTCTTGGGCGAAACTCTTGAAACGCCGCACCGGGTACGGCAGGTACGTCGCTCGCCGTACCATATTTTTGCCAACAAATGGTCAGTGTTAAATAAAATCAAACATTGTGAAGGCATACTTGGCTAACAATAGCGTATTAAGGCCGTTTTTCAATAACAAAGGAGAGCGAAAATTGTCGAAAATTTTTCGCCCTTGCTTCGCTCGCGTTCTTATTTTCCATTTTATTTTCTTTCCTCCCATACGGAGGGGTTAAACTTTAGAATTCGCGTCCTCTAGTCACACCACAGCACCACCTCTATGAAGCCTGTGTTGAAGTCTACGGTCTACAGTCTATGATTGGCCCCAAACCTCGATTTTAAATTAATTCTCAATATAAAAGACATCTTACACAATCAGGGACAAAATACTTGGCACAAAAGGGAAATTCACCGGGGTGTTTTGAAACCACAATCGATTTGTAAGTGCTCTAAAGTAGGTTCGAAGGGTAGAGTTTTAACTCTGAGTTTTAACGCTAGACTTAAGACTTAGGACCTTAGGATCTGAGGATCAAAAAGTTTAAAAATGGTCCAGTAGGGCTTGAAGTATAGCCTAGAAGCCAATAAATCCCTCCCAGATCGAAATAATCGATGGAATCAAGTTGAGGGCCTGAAATTGACATTCTCGCTCGAACTTCAATTTTCGAAAAATGGTAAATTAGCCAAAAGTGCAAATATATTATGGCACGGATTGCAGGTCTGCGAGGAAGAAATTATTGGGGGAAAGGCTTAATTTTGCATTTGCCTCCAGTAACAAGCAAGTAACTTTGGCACGGCAGACCTAAAATATTGCTTTATGAAAGCTCAAATAGCTGTAAAAGAGGCCTTAAAAATTCGACGATATCGAGAATAAGGTCACAAAACAAGCAAAAAACTTTATATATTGGCGAGAATCTTTGGTATAAGCATAGATATATAAAAGCGCGTAGCGCTGGTTAGTTACTAGCGCCCACGGCACCCGGTCGGCGGTTAAGGTTACCTGGAACATAAATTCCTTCATTATGTCCTTCTTTGGGGGAGTAGGAAGCTCAAACTTATTGCTACGCGCTTTTATATATCTATGGTATAAGATTAGGTCAATCTGTTTAAAAGAGACCATATAAAAAGGTTAAATTTAGCCTAATAAGGTCACAATCGTTTAACCAAAGATGTAAAAGCAAGATTGGTGCGTGAACGTGAAAATGGTTTTTTCGCGCGTGAATACGTGGATTGGCAAAAATCTGTGCGTGAATACCTGAATTGAGGGTTGACTGGGGGGGGGGGGCTCATAAAGTACAAGACTTGTTTGTACAGTTTCTAATTTGTTACTACACAATAGATTTGATAACTGAAAATTCATTATTTTCGAAAAAAAACATAAATATAATATCGGTATCGGTATTAGGCTTCCTTCACCGACGGTATTACGGTATTTGACCCAAAATTTTGTCGGTATGACGGTATTTAAGACCCCTGAAACCCCCCCCATCTAGATTAGCTAAAATGGCCTTGAATTAGAAAGCACAGCAAATCTTTATACAACAAGGTTAGGTATCACACCAAGACATTAGATTTCACGATCTACGCTTAGATTTGCTTAACTTCACGATCACACCATAACGCGATTTCACGCCATCACACCATAACGCGATTTCACGCCATCACACCAATTATTTTGGATAAACCTTGTTTTATACTACTCTGAAAATATGCAGGTTGGCTGATTTGACTGACCTTTAATTAGGAAAAGTCAACTTCCTAACACTTACTTATAGAACAGCAGAATTAGTAGTGGTATATAAAACCTTGTATTAGCCCTCCTTTACTGCATTTTGAAAATTTTGGTTTGTGACCGCTTGAAAGATTTTGGGCTGGTCGATCCTTTTAAAATCCGGGATCTTGAAAGTGGGTGGTTACAGTCACACCAATTTAAAAAAAGTGAAGTTAAAAACTGTGTACTTTTTTGGGGCAATTAAATCCATTGACGTCACCAAAAACCCTCTAGCTACTAACTATATAGATAAAATTTTGAGTTTTAATATCATCGATTTTTGCTGACTCAGCAAATTTTGCCCCATTTGCGAAAATAAAAATCTAAATATCTCGTGATCGAAACACTACTACCCATACCATTTCCTGATAGTTCTCATCGAGACGCACCTCTTAATCCTGGTTCCAAAAAGTTAAACTTCATGTATGATTGATGACGTAATCGACAAAAATGGCAGATTTTAGGGGTTTTCGGGCAATTTCTCGGGCCTAAGTGAACCAAAATTGACAAATAACCCCATTTTCGTCATCTAATCTTTCATGCCTTTCCAATGAATAGGGTTAATTTTATTTTTGAAGGCTTTTTGAAAATCATTTTTAGGGATTTTGTACTGAAAAATGACGTCATGGGACATTGACCCAAAAAAGGGTCCAAAACTTATCCAATTGATTGCGCTTTTTTTCTGGTGCATCTATAACCCCAAAGGGACCACTGTGCCAAATTTCAGCCACATACTATTTTGTTCAAGGTTAAGGCCCTTTTTTGAGCTAATTCCCACATACTAAAAGGTCGAGACATAAGGCTATACTGAAGCAGTATTACGTGTCTTTAACATTTTTGACATTCTTCTCTTGACTAAGAATAAAAGTTACAAAGTTGACTTAAAAAATATCCTAATTATAACTAAAATTCCAAACAGGGAAACGCCACAGCCAAAGGGCTGTACACACATTGGCTAAATCCTAGACCAGAAACTGCATATAGCACACGCAATACGGTATAAAAGAGCATCACACCAGGCTCGAACCTAACCACGGCTCGGATCAAACAAGATCACAAAACGCTGCCTCGGAAATAAGACTGAATCGATGAATAACAAGAATTTAAATTATCCAGAGTCGAAAATCCAAGTACAAAAGCACGTTTTGATATAAAAGTCATACACAACTCTTTTCCTAAAAGATGCTACACAGAATCACAGAATATTTTTTTATCAAGCTATGAAAATCGTGTCTAAATTTCTTAATTACCCAAGAGACTGGCCATGCTCCAGTGCAAAAAGAAAGATGAGTAGAAAACAAAAGACGCGATAAACAGGTAATCGATAAAGAGAAACAATACCTTATTGGGACTAATTTTCGCGCGTATTACCTTAAGTGGATTATTTTTGGCGGGGATTAAATTTGGCGAATTTGGCGAATTTTAACAAAATTCGCAAAATTAAATCCCCGCCAAATTTAACAAAAAGAATATTTTGTGAAAAATCACAACTTTTTAGTATATTTTATAGTAATTTTCACCCATTTCAGTGTCCAAACCAAATTTTACGAAATCGTCTTCCAATTATCGGTATTAATTTTTGCGCACAAAGGCCTGAAGTGCAAGACGAAGACGAAGACGAAGACGAAGAAAAGAAAGACAAAGAACAAATACTAGACGAGGAATTGTATTCTGATGAGTCGTCTGATGAAAATCGCGATGATTCTCTAATTGGTACGCGCAAAAATTAGTACCAATAAGGTAGAACGAAAAAAACGAGGTAGAGCGCCTCCCAAAAGACTAGGGGGTTTACAAATTCAAACCGGCAACACGACGACGACTATAGAGTGAAACAAAAGCCAGTATTCCCGGTTAGAAAAATTATAAAAAATTCTCTCTCATATCGACAAAATAAAAAAGCTACTCTAATGGGGAATCTTGTGCAAGCAAAATTTTTCCAACTGGGAATACTGGCTTTTGTTTCACTTTACTGTCGTCGTCGTGTTGCCGTCCTGATTTCGTAAACTCCCTAACTGCAAAGGTAAACACAACTAAAAAATGTTACTTTCGTTTCTTCAAAAAAGCCCAATGAGGTAATGTCCTCTCATAGGCTACCCTTGTGCGGATTTGCGCAAGAGTGAATTTCTCGCAAATACGGGCACCGAGAATTGAAATAGATTCATCATTCATCCTCTTTTTTTTCTCGATGAAGGGCTGACAAAATTTTCGTAAATCAGCTATGTCCCTCAACGACCATAAACTGCACCGTGTTCCTTCCTCCTAAAAAAAAATAGAATACATTAATGAAATAAATTACTGATGGCAAATTTTTCAAAAAAAAGCGTCCGAAACTGGTCCCGTAGTTACCAGGAAAAAGTCACCAAACCATCGGGCTTTTTCATAAAGATCGATGAACAAATCTGCGGAGTTTTGTTTCCTGAGGACAATTACAAGGTCACATATTTAACTGAAACACCTTCTTAATCATTGTGCACATTGTGACAGTGTGCAGCGGGAAAGTTCTCTACTGACAAAAATGCCCCAAGATGAAGCCAATAAACCAGAAGTCCTTTTAGACCAAACTTGAAAACAAGGATTTTGGAGTGGTTTTGGGGGTTCTTGCCCCTTAAAGTCAGCATTTACACAGCCTTCGAATTTCATGTCGGGAATCGGCAGTGCCGACCTAAAAGACGACCAAAGGTTGTGTATGGTCGGCAGTTCACTATTGATTCTCTCGGCAGCCGACCATACCTTGATCTTGACTTACAAATATAAAACAAAACATTGCCATAGCTATATGCAGTTTGCTGACCTAGAGTAAGGCTCAGATCGGCATTACCGACCTAAAAACAGACCTAGGTCGGCAAAAAATTTGCCTCTCTTCGGCCAGATTCCTACCTACATTTGTAGCGTTACGTGTTGAT
Organism: Clytia hemisphaerica; assembly: GCF_902728285.1. Lineage (NCBI taxonomy): Eukaryota > Metazoa > Cnidaria > Hydrozoa > Leptothecata > Clytiidae > Clytia > Clytia hemisphaerica. The sequence continues at coordinate 3,304,179 of NW_027103836.1, read as the reverse complement.
ATCAGATCTTGGACCTTGAATAGTACTACAGTGTCCTGTAAAATTTCTTTCATCTTTTAATCACCATTAGCCGACACGAAATTCAAACAATTCAAAACAGCAAACAAAACATATTACCTCTCTATAGTAAAGCACGGGGAAAGCCTGTACATATTAAGGTAGAGCAGACTCTCCATAACTCGACCAAATGGGTTGGCACGGTGAAAATTTCCTAACAAACTCTTTTAAAAAACTTGGAGTATTTTCTCTCTAAAACTCGAATTTTCTGACATAGTGACTAGAATTTGCAATGCCTTTAACTACATACGTCTTTGGTTTGATTATACCTAGGTTTTGGGCCTTACCATTCTTTCCTCAATCAATAAATTGTCGATGATAAAATTCCTACCAACTCGTGCTCCATGAATTAGAAAAAAAGTTTGCTTTCCCCTTTGGGTTTTCGAGTTATGGAGAGTCTACTGTACTTTTTCTGCAAAAAAATGGTTGTCAATACTATGTGAGCATAAAATATGGGGTCAAGCTGGAGTTTTTACGTTAAATGTTGAGACAAACGATTTTATTACTTTTTCTAAAGAACGCGTCATCCCTATTGTTTAAAGATAACCAATCAGTTAAGCATCTTGTAAAAACTCCAGCTCATCCCAAAATATGCCTATTTTTTTCATTTGCTTTCACTAGAATTAATCCAATAAAGTTAGCCGAATTTGAATGCCGAATGGGTTTGATAGCCCCTGATTCATTACGAATCTACTCTTTCCATTACTAATATATACCAAGGTACACGTTTTTTTTATAAGGAACACGTTTATAAGGAACTCGAGGCTGAAAGTAGTCCAAAAAATAAGGAATTGTTAAGGAACTGCTCAGGCTAAGAATAAGAAAACAAGTTCTAAGGAACAGTAAAAGTAAGAGTTTTCACTTGAACTAGCTATGTAAATAAGGAACTCAAAAGGAACTTTGAGGCTGAAATTTTCTGTAAAAATAAGGAACTCCAGGCTCAGAGCAAAGTTAAGGTTCCTTATATAAAAAAAAAACTTGTACTTACATGACAGAGGGGACTTGAAGGAGATTGGACTCCTGAACTACCAACAGGACTGGTAGAAAACTTCTTTATCCGTCTAATTTTGTCCCTTATTTGACGCGGACTTGCTTCAACATCTATTTCCTTGACAGGTGTCCCGGACTCTATTGCCTCGACCAAGGTCGACTCTTCGTTTTGAGACCACTTTTTTCTTTTTGTTGGTGTTGTTACCGCGGTATTTTCCGAGTCGCCTTTACCTATAATGAAAAAACACTTCGAAAACTAGAAACAAGCCTCTCCTCTAAAATTATGTCTTGAATCAGGGGAAGGGGGTGGAGTTTTAAGGAGTGCCGGAAAATAAAAGGCGCAATAAAATTAATGGAATTCCTTAACGTATACCTTGGGAACTAATTTTGGAGGATTTGGCCAAAATCCGCCGAATTAAGTTCTCGCTAAAGGTTTTTTTTTCCGTCATCCGCCAAATTAAACTTTTTGAAAATATGAACCCTTTAAAGGTGGTTTTCGCTACTTTTTTGCTGTTTTTACGCCATTTTAAGGTTAAATTTTCAGACGGATTAAATTCCCCCCAAAATTAGTTCCCTTAATAAGCAAATTCAATCACATACACGCTTTTTTTTATAAGAATAGTGTACTTTGGTTGAGGGTGAGCATTATTCTTATTTTTCTATTGTTCTAAACAAAAGGCCTATTGTTATAACTCTGAAATCTCACCCTGTTATTCTTATAAAAAAGCGTGTACTCTTTTGTACCTAATTGTAAGGGGAGGGTTATTTTCCATTTTTTCCATTTTTTCACCCCCAAAATTATTTTGTAATGACCCCCCCCCCATTTCATGGTAAATTTCTGAAGAAGTGGAAAACCTTCATTTTCCTAGGTCTTCTAAGGAAAATCATCCCAATATCACTTTTTAAGACACCCCCATTTTATGTATTTTCTCCTGGAGTACCCACCCCTCCCGTTTATTAGACCCCCCTAAAATTAAGGACAAAAGAGTAGTTACCTCGAAACAATTTTTCGACTTCTATGGCTCCAACAGTGCAGGCGTGTTCACGTTCGAAAACATCGTAGTGCATGTCTGCCGTTTTTACGCTGTGGGCCATTAAAGCAGCTATTTCTTTGAGATGAGGGTTTTTCTCTTGTCTTGATCTTGTTGAAATTGATTTTCTCACGTGATTCATAGTTAATCTTTTCGGAAGGTTTCGTCCTTCAAAATTACCATTTCGACCACACTTTGTGAATGGCTTTCGATGGGTCAGAGTCTTGTATAGGCCCTTTTCCCCATGTTACTAATACCTCACTACAAGTCGGATTTAATTTAGGTCGCATGTAGTCAACATAAATCTTTAGATTTTCATATGTCTCCATTCTCATGTGGACAGGGGCAGCTCCGTAAGTTTCCACCGTCTTGTGGTCCCACACAGGTATCTTTAAGAAGCCTTCATCAAAATAGCACCCTTCGTATTCTGACATTTTCATGTAGACAGACACTCCACTACGGTGGCCATTTGCTAATGCAATTTCCACCATGAAATATTCCCGGACAACAGTCAGTTCTGATCTTTTGAGATTTTTTCCGGATTCTCTTTGAATGAAGCGAATACACTCATTGCCTTAGCTTTATGTACACCCTCATCGTATTTGGCGACTTGGTCTCGTGTGATAATCATATGGCGATCGTCCGCCTTTCTTTTATGGGCCTGGAGTCTATCTCCTTTATTGTATTTTTTCTTCCACTGAGCTAAAAGTTTTTCGGTTCGGACAATATTAATAACATTAAGCTTGTGATGTTTACATTGCGCAAGAAACTGCATAAAGTCCATTAGCGAACCTAAATAAGTCTTAATTGTCCCAGGCAAATGCTTCTTTCTTCGGCAATAGTCAACATATTTTAAGAGGCGTTCATCGTTGTCAATCATTGACGATAAGTCTTTTTCGCTCTTAACATCCATGACTCGCAAGGCCCTTTTTACATCCCCTGAAACCGTTTTAACAGATTTTTCTTTCCGGCCACGATAAGGACCAACCATGTGGTTTTCGAAAAGTGTTATCAACTGATGTAGAGAATCATCGCGATTTTCATCAGACGACTCATCAGAATACAATTCCTCGTCTAGTATTTGTTCTTTGTCGTTCTTTTCTTCGTATTCGTCTTCGTCTTCGTCTTGCACTTCAGGGATATCTTCTAGGCAATTTCGGTAAGATTCGTCATCGGAACCATCGGCATCGGAACCATCGTCCTCCAATACTACAATGTTATCATTAGCCCGAGTGGCTTTGATTGTTTTTTTCTTCAAAACAATACCGGCAGATTTCATCGGCGAACCATATTTGTAATTATTTTCCTGAATAGCCGGGTCATAATTTTGGAACAACTTGATCATTCGTTTGTAGTTCTCATCACTTTTTTTGAACCCATGTTTTTTGCCTCGCAAGTGTTCACCGGGGTTTTTGTTGGTGCCCTTACAATCGGGAAATGGACAGATTTTTGTATAGTGTTTGTATTTCGTAGCCGTTTTCTTTTCTTTCCTTTTTCTCATTCCAAACATGCCCACAGCACTGATGGAGCTCGTCCGTGACCAACCATGCTCATTCCTTAAATGTTTTGGGAGGTCAGCGAATGGGTGTTGGCATTCCGGACATTTCTTCTTACTTCGGCGACTGCAAAAATAAAAAAAATATACTTTAAAGGGAACGACGGTATACCTATAATAAGTTTCGTAGTTTGTGGCACTTCCATTATATACTCTGAAATTCATGATGATGTCATCTAGTTATACGCGGTTTGAGGTTGAACATAAACAATGGTAAAACAGGAACAATGATCTTTGATAATGAATACCTAAAATTCATTATCTCAATCGACAATACCCCACTTAAAAAGGTTCAAGACACGAATCAAATTCCTTATTCACTAAGTACGCAGCAGGCTCACTTATCCCTGCCAAAATTGGAACCTATCGCAAGCCAAACAAGATCTCCTCAATACAACGTACATAAAGGGGGGGTTCACGGTTGGCGGAGGAGCGGAATCGACCACTTTTTCTTCCGGAGTGACGGAATTTTACAAAAAATTAGACGGTATGACGGAATTTCTTTCAGTACCGGTGACAGAATTTTGGGTAAAATTTAAACGTTACTGCGGAATAGCACAAAATAATTGACGATATTTCGGAATTTTTTTCCCTGTCGGTGACGGAAAATAGCCATTGGAATCCTTTTTTAATTTTTCTAAGTGCTGTTCAAGGCAATCTAGTGCTCTAACTTTCAAAAAAAAATTTCCTCGGGCCAAACCATGGTTGGCCCTCGAAGATAAGAGTGAGAGAAGCGAAGAAGAAGAATTGTTTCCTCCACCATCGCATGTAGATTCAACACTTATCCTTTAAGTAGTTTCTATATTATCAAGTATTTGATTTTATACTTTATCAAAATGAAACTGAATAACAGTAGCGTGGCGGCATGGGGTAGAATGTCAAAAGAAGGAAGTTTTTGAAGTTTTTTGAAGTAATTGCCCTTTAGCATGTAATTCTCCCTCTTTCTCTTCAAGGTGCCATTTTACTTTTTGGTCAAATTTAAGCTCTATATTAATTTTTAGCTCGCTTCGCTCGCGTCAATTAATCTTAAACATATGCAGCCAAACAAAAATCTATTTTTTCGCACTTCCAATAGAGAAGCACGACCAATAATCGCAGTTCTTAAGGATCGTCTTTCCGAAAATTCTCATTCTCAGAAGATATAATATGTTTCTGATTTCTAGGTTTTAAAAAGTTTTTATAAATATGCAAAATGATTTATAGGTGGTTGTATTTTTGTACTCGTCTGGTTAAAATTTCGTGTTCGCTTCGCTCGCATTTCAATATCATTATAATTGGCTCTCCACTATCCATCTTGATAGAAAAATTTGGTGCTCGCTTCGCTCGCATTTGCTCATGTTTTAAAAAAGCCTCAAACATATTGAGTATGATGACCCTGAATGTCGAACACTTCCATTATACAACTAAGGTCATTTTAAGTCCTCTCTCAGTATGCAATCAGCTTTATGATCAGAAGCATGGTGGCATTCCAGCGGTGGTTTTAGTGGGCCCAGAAAAGGGGTTCCAAAAGCATTTTAAAACACTAATTGGCGCCCCATTCCTTCTTGTACCTCGAAGATGACTTAAAAAGGAGAAATATCGAAAAATTTTGGTTTTATTGGGACCCGAAAATGGGTTCCAAAAGCATTTTAAAACACTAATTGGCACCCCATTCCTTCTTGTGCCTCAAAGATAGCAGTGTTTGGCTTAAAAGGGGGAATATCGAAAAATTTTCGCGCTCGCTTCCCTCGCCTAATTTCTACTGTACTCATTTTTGATAGTTTGGGGGCACAAAATCGGCAATTTTCCCATTTTCCTCCGAAGTATAGGTCGAAGTACAAACGCCACTGTTTATGACTCAAGTTAACGAATCTCTCAAGTGTAACTTCTTCACAAAAGAAAGTACTCGAACGTTAGAATCTAATGCAATTGGACTCTGTGCAATATATTATGTGAAAGATGTTAGTGAGTTGCAACAACGTAATTGTATGACCCACATCTTACGCATAGATACTGGGAGAAGCTCGAAACTGCTGATTTTCAACGATAATGGTTATAGGAAGACAAATCAAGCCTCTGCTTGAAAACGTTGCTTATGATTCCAATACGACTTTATAAAGTTTTTACATGATCAAAAAAGATTTTGTTAGCTATGATATTTTGCCAAGAATTTATGGCCAAGGTTATCCTATTCAGATCGTTTCGGGCACTATTTTAACCTAGGAATATGAAATAGTAAAACTTTTACTCACGGATTTGGCACGAGTTCATTTTCTGTAGGTAACTGAACGTCACTGAAAATAGAAAAAAACGACATTTCGTTCAAAAAGCGTTTGGTGAATTCAGAAGTGGAAGTAGTCTTCAATGAACGGTTTCAGCTTTATTTGCATACTTAGCAACCAGAATTATATTACCACAACTTCTAACTCATCAATCAATCGACATTTCGTTCAGATTTTAAGAGGATTTAAAAAAATACTTTTCAAACTTTTACTCACGGATTTGGCACGAGTTCATTTTCTGTAGATAACTGAACGTCATTTTCTGTAGATAACTGAACGTCATTTCTGTAGATAACTGAACGTCACTGAAAATAGAAAAAACGACATTTCGTTCAAAAAGCGTTTGGTGAATTCAGAAGTGGAAGTAGTCTTCAATGAACGGTTTCAGCTTTATTTGCATACTTAGCAACCAGAATTATATTACCACAACTTCTAACTCATCAATCAATCGACATTTCGTTTAGATTTTAAGAGGATTTAAAAAAATACTTTTCAAATTTTTACTCACGGATTTGGCACGAGTTCATTTTCTGTAGATAACTGAACGTCATTTTCTGTAGATAACTGAACGTCACTGAAAATAGAAAAAAAGACATTTCGTTCAAAAAGCGTTTGGTGAATTCAGAAGTGGAAGTAGTCTTCAATGAACGATTACAGCTTAATTTGCATACTTAGCAACCATAATTATATTACCACAGCTTCTAATTCATCAATCAATCGACATTTCGTTCAAATTTTTAGAGTTATTTAAAGACTCACGGATTTGACACGAGTAGATTTTGTGTAGTTAAACGAACGTCACTTAAAATAGAAAAAAACGACATTTCGTTCAAAAAGCATTTGATTAATTCAGAAGAGGAAGTAGTCTTCAATGGACGATTACAGCCTAATTTGCATACTTAGCAACCATAATAATATTACCACAGCTTCCTAACTAATTAATCAATCGACATTTCGTTCAAATCTTTAAGGGGTATTTAAAGTGGAAGTAGTCTTCAATGAACTGCAATGAAGTTGTGGTAATATTGTTATGGTTGCTAAGTACGCAAATTAAGTTGTAAGCGTTCATTGAAGACTACTTCCACTTCTGAATTGATCAGATGCTTTTTGAACGAAATGTCGTTTTCTCCATTCTCGGTGACGTTCATTTAACTACACAAAATCTACTCGTGCTAAATCGGTGAGTCTTTCAATACCTCTAAAAATCTGAACGAGCTAGGAAGCTGTGGTAATATTATGGTTGCGAAGAATGCAAATTAAGCTGTAATCGTCCATTGAAGACTACTTCCTCTTCTGAATTCATCAAATGCTTTTTGAACGAAATGTCGTTTTTTCTATTTTCAGTGACGTTCATTTAACCTGATTTAACTACACACAATCTACTCGTGCCAAAAAAGCGTTTGGTGAATTCAGAAGTGGAAGTAGTCTTCAATGAACGATTACAGCTTAATTTGCATACTTAGCAACCATAATTATATTACCACAACTTCCTAACTCATCAATCAATCGACATTTTGTTCAGATTTTAAGATGATTTTAAAAATATTTTTAAACTTTATTCACGGATTTGGCACGAGTTCATTTTCTGTAGTAAATGAACGTCATGAAAATAGAAAAAACGACATTTCGTTCAAAAAGCATTTGATGAATTCAGAAGTGGAAGTAGTCTTCAATGAACGATTACAGCTTAATTTGCATACTTAGCAACCAGAATTATATTACCACAACTTCTAACTCATCAATCAATCGACATTTCGTTCAGATTTTAAGAGGATTTTTAAAAATACTTTTTTAAACTTTTATTCACGGATTCGGCACGAGTTCATTTTCTGTAGATAACTGAACGTCACTGATAATAGAAAAAACGACATTTCGTTCAAAAAGCGTTTGGTGAATTCAGAAGTGGAAGTAGTCTTCAATGAACTGCAATGAAGTTGTGGTAATATTGTTATGGTTGCTAAGTACGCAAATTAAGTTGTAAGCGTTCATTGAAGACTACTTCCTCTTCTGAATTCATCAAATGCTTTTTGAACGAAATGTCGTTTTTTCTATTTTCAGTGACGTTCATTTAACCTGATTTAACTACACACAATCTACTCGTGCCAAAAAAGCGTTTGGTGAATTCAGAAGTGGAAGTATCTTCAATGAACGATTAAGCTATTTGTGCATACTTTGCAAATAATTATATTACCACAACTTCCTAACTCATCAATCAATCGACATTTCGTTCAGATTTTAAGATGATTTTAAAAATACTTTTTAAAATTTTATTTCACGGATTAGGCACGAGTTCATTTTCTGATTACTGAACGTCACTGTAATAGAAAAAAACGACATTCGTTCCAAAAGCGTTTGGTGAATTCAGAAGTGGAAGTAGTCTTCAATGAACGATTACAGCTTAATTTGCATACTTAGCAACCAGAATTATATTACCACAACTTCTAACTCATCAATCAATCGACATTTCGTTCAGATTTTAAGATGATTTTTAAAAATACTTTTTTAAACTTTTATTCACGGATTAGGCACGAGTTCATTTTCTGTAGATAACTGAACGTCACTGATAATAGAAAAAACGAAATTTCGTTCAAAAAGCATTTGATGAATTCAGAAGTGGAAGTAGTCTTCAATGAACGATTACAGCTTAATTTGCATACTTAGCAACCAGAATTATATTACCACAACTTCTAACTCATCATTCAATCGACATTTCGTTCAGATTTTAAGAGGATTTTTAAAAATACTTTTTTAAACTTTTATTCACGGATTCGGCACGAGTTCATTTTCTGTAGATAACTGAACGTCACTGATAATAGAAAAAACGACATTTCGTTCAAAAAGCGTTTGGTGAATTCAGAAGGGGAAGTAGTCTTCAATGAACTGCAATGAAGTTGTGGTAATCAAGTATGGTTGCTAAGTATGCAAATAAGCTGACTCTTCATTGAAAACTACTTCCACTTCTGAATTTATCAAATGCTTTTTGAACGAAATGTCGTTTTCTCTATTCTCGGTGACGTTCGTTTAACTACACAAAATCTACTCGTGCTAAATCCGTGAGTCTTTCAATAACTCTAAAAATTTGAACGAAATATCGATTGATTAACGAGTTAGGAAGCTGTGGTAATATTATGGTTGCGAAGAATGCAAATTAAGCTGAAACCGTTCATTGAAGTCTACTTCCACTTCTGAATTCATCAAACGCTTTTTGAACGAAATGTCGTTTTTTCTATTTTCAGTGACGTTCATTAACTGATTAAACTACACACAACTACTCGTGCCAAAAAAGCGTTTGTGAATTCAGAAGTGGAAGTAGTCTTCAATGAACGATTACAGCTAATGCATACTGGCAACCATAATTATATTACCCGATCTTCTAATTCATCAATCAATCGACATTTCGTTCAAATTTTTAGAGGATTAAAGACCACGGATTTGGCACGAGTAGATTTTGTCTAGTTAAATGAACGTCACTGAAAATAGAAAAAACGACATTTCGTTCAAAAAGCATCTTGATGAATTCAGAAGTGGAAGTAGTCTTCAATGAACGCTTACAACTTAATTTGCATACTTAGCAACCATAATAATATTACCACAGCTTCTAACTCATTAGTCAATCGACATTCGTTCAAATTTTTAGAGGTATTTAAATACTCACGGATTTGGCACGAATAGACTTTGTGTAGTTGAATAAACATCACTGAAAGTTTGGAAATCTGGGGGTGGGGGGATTTATGCGACCTTGCGATCTAAACTAAAACTAAAGGAGGGGAGAAAATTAACTTACTGTGATGGTGAAGAAACATATTCTGATTCACTCGAAGATTCTGTGTATTCACTCATCTCATTTGGAATAATCATTTCCCACTCACCCTAGAAAAGTTTTGAACTGATATGTTACATTTCTAAATATGGTTTTCTACATGGTAATGAAGAAACCGCAATCAAAGTCTGTCTGTTAACGCCAAAATATATGGTATTTAATCAACAACATTCTGGTTCCATCAAATCAATGACATAAGAATATAAAAAATCAATAAAATAATTCACATGCTTATAGGCAGTAAACATTACCCACCAAACGAGATATCGATATAAGGCTAGCAAAAAGCTGGTCTGCACTGAACAAACAACAAACTTAACAAGACAATATGGGAGTTAATGAAAACATACCTCTTGTATGATTTTGTGAGTTGAGATGACTTGATTTCTACGGCATTCTGTTGATAATTGCATGTCACTGCAAATAAAAAAAAATTTCAATATTTATTTTTTCACTCTATTTTATGAGATGAAATCAGAAGCAATATGATCATGATACAAGTTACAAAAACAACAAAAAATAGGTTGCACCACAAAAAAGTTTAAAAGTCTGTGGTAAACATCTGAAACCGAATAATTTGATTTGGACGTTGTTGATTCCGCAACAATTATTCTTTACATCAGGGGGGGGGCACGCAGTTACTACAAGACATGATGTGTAATAAGTGTTTTTTCAACATTTTTTTTTCAGGACCACCACCCTTTGTAGTTACTACACCTTGGTAGTAACTGTTTTCAGAAAAGATTTCCAGGTACAACCCCTGTTTTTGAGTGATATCATCAAAAACATGCTCAAAATTACCCTAAAATTGCGATTATTTTTCAACCTTAAGCCATTTTTGTGCTAGATTTTCTTTTAGTTTACTTGGTTAACAGCTGTTGAGAACATTTTAATGATGATTAAGGAAAACATAATTTCAAAGTTGGGTCTGAGAAAAATTTCAAATTTTTTTTCGTCCATTTATAACAAAAATATTTTTCTTAACAAAGAATTTTTTCACAAAAAATTGAAAAAATTCATTTTTTATGAAAAATTTTGAAAAGTCTTTGAAAAGAATTAAAATATAAGCACTTACTACACCAAAAGTGCTAGTTTTAGTGTTTGGCACCACCCCCAAACAGCATTACTACACTGTGTAGTAACTGTTTTCATAACTTCTGAATACAGTACCACCACGATAGTAAGTGTCATACTGTCTTGTAGTAACTGCGTGCCCCCCCCCTGTTTACATCAATAATTGCAAAAATCATGGGATCATCCCCCCCCCAGGAAGATGGGGGGGGAATCAGATTTTGGTGCCAGGGGGGAAGTGAAAATTTCAAGCTTGATGGGGGGAGAAAGGCGAATAGGGGGTATATTCAGTCCTCTACCTAGTGGGGGGAGTAATAGGATAAATACAGACCTTCCTGGTGTGTTTGGGCATTCAGGCTTATGAGCCTGTCTTTCTTGGGATTTTGAGAGTCTTTTTTTTGCTATAGTAGCTTGCGAATTGAGGCGAGTCTGGATCATCACTTCGCAACCCTTATACAATACGGCTAGGGGGATTTCCCAATTAGGGGGGGGAGCACGAATTTTAAAGACAGGTGGGGGGGAAAGGCCAGATGGGGGATTTTAGCTCATATTAGGGGGGACCAAAAAGCTGGAGGACGCCATGAAAATTAACTTACTGCGATGGTGACTGAGGTTGACTTGTATCATGTTCTGATTCACTTGAAGATTCTTCACTCCTCTCTGCATGGATCAATTCAAGCTCATCCTAGAAAAATATTATATCTCGTTGTTAAATTTCTTAGCTATGCATCTACTGATCAGTACCGATACGGTTTTTTAAACTTATTTTTGAACAAGTTACAGTGAAAGTACTGTCATAGTGTCCTCCTGGGTTGGTTCCCCCCACTAAAAATCAAAATTTTTCTCCATTCCCCCCTCTTTTATTTCCCCCACCATATTTCAAAATTTTTCGGTTCCCCCCTCTTTTTTGAATTCCCCCAGCTATTTGAAGATTTTGCGGTTCCCCATATGGTTAACATAAAATCAAATTTGAAATTTTGGAAAGCTTGAAAAAAAAGCCTTGAAAGTGCTGGAAAAATGAAATTGTATTGAAAAGTTAGTTTATCCCAAAAGATTTGCTGATTTTATTGCTTAAACAGGTTTTGCAACAAGATCACCTTGAGATCAGTGAAGTTCCCCCAGTCAAAATCTCCTAAATTTATGGTTTTCCCCCCTCTTTATTTTCCCCCAGCAAATTTCAAATTTTTCATTTTCCCCCATACTTTAAAAAAAGGGCCAAAATCAGAATCCCCCCCCTTTATAAAGGGGGGGAGGACACTATGACAGTACTTAAATATCTCTAAATGTGAAAAGTGAAACAGTGTGAAACCTTTCATGAAAACAAACCTCTTCGTCAAGTTCTTTGTCTATTCCAATGCAAAAATCATTCTGAAAAAAAGAAAATAACGATTAACAAATTATTGATGTCAACATTTTTACTAACTTAAGCATACCAGTTTTTACACTGACCAGTTTTCGAAGTCGACATCTAAAATTGATGCATTTAATGTAAAAATAGTACCCATTTTTGGTTTAGGGATAAATGGAACTTCTATAAGAGTTTTTAAGGTGAGCTGAATGTGTCAGTTACACTTATACTTACACACGTGAATAAAATATGGGAAATATGGGAATGAGGTGTGAGGATATAGCTTTTAATTTATCAATATCTATTAGTTCATTTTAAAAAAACACTTGAAGCTATGATATCTTAACAATTAAACCTGCTACCTGATCAAAAAGTCCATTTTTTGACGAACCAATATCGATCGGAAACTTTCTTTCTTCACTCCGACAGTCATCATCAGTCATATAAAAATTGATCTACAAAAAATTCAATAAAAAGCTAAATTCAATAAAAAGCTAAAATCAATAAAAATACATTAATTTAAAAGTAATCACAAAATTTACAAAAAGGTGTGTTGAAAAGAGAAAAATACCTCTTCGTAATTTTCTTCATCTGTTTTCAAATCTTCCTGAAAAATAATAAGCATCAACAAAAATTGATAAATAGAAAAGAAAAAAAACAGAACAAAACAAAGCCTTTCTGTGACATCAGTTTACAAAATAATTACGCCTTAAACTTGATCTGTCTAAGCAAAATTAGCGTATAAAGTTGCTACAAAATCTCATCAAAATTGCAAATAATTTCTGAAAAAATATAATACCTTTGTAAATCTTTTTTTTCTTACGAGAGCAAGTCCATTTGATATGAGATAACTGAGAAAATAAATTATTTTTCCTACTTCATAATGTTCTTTAATATGTAGTTATGTTTTATCACGCTTACTCTTAGGTTCCAAATAAACGGCCCCCCCCCGCTTGTTAATTTTTTTTTAAACAACCCCCCTGGACCTTATTAGGACCCCCGTTTATTAATCTCGAAGAATATTTTCAGCTGTCAAAGAGAAGGTCCCTTATTTTGCTTTAAATAGCATAGTTTTAACCTATTTTTACCTTATTTTGGGGTTTCAGAAGTACAATTTCCAACCCCCCCCGGCAATTAGGTCCCCCGTTTATTAAAATCTAGAAAATTTTCCAACCCCCCCCCCCGTTTATTTGGAACCTAAGAGTATGTAAAAACAAGAATCATGATTGACAAAAATACCAGGAAATAACTGATTGTGTACAAAAGTGTCTCAATATTTTACATAAGTTATGGAAATAATCCCCTCAAAAAAAGTGGTTCAGACTAAGAAACTGTAATATTAAATCATGAATAAAAACCTTGATGCTTTTGGAAATGTACTTGGATTTCGAAAATATTTCTTCATTGTCATGGATGTACTTGCATTTTGAAAATAATCTTCTATTGTAATTGGGGACATGTTGAACCTAAAAGAAGAATGTGGTAGTATTTCAAGTTGATATTATTTTATACTACAGTATTGTGTTCCAGCCATCGCATTCTCATTTTCGAATTCAAAGTTATTGCATATCAATAAATATATTAGTTTTGTGGTTGATAAAAATTCTCCTGGGAATATAATAATTCTCACAATTTGGGCAATTTTAACCCGAATACTCTTATAGAAGCTAGGGTACCTTAAGGGAAGAAATTTTTGCGGCATTTAATTTTCCCGGTGACAACCGTGAAATTAAATTCTGCGAAACACATTGAATCTTGAATTTTGAAATTTTACTCCTAAAATTGGCACTTTTAGGCCAAATTAGGTTATAATTTGGACTAAAAATGCCCTCAACCGTAAAATTAATTTCCGCGAAATATTTAATTTGCAAGGTCTAAACCGCAAAATTAAATGCCGCAAAAATTTCTTCCCGCAAAATTCCCTTCCCTTAATAAGGTATATCACTTAAAGGAACTAGTTTCGGCATGAATTTAATTTGGTAATTGCTGAAAATTTTAACCATAAAATGGCGGAAAATATTAAATCTGGCGGGAACTTAATTTGGAAAATCTGCCAAAATTAGTTTGTTTATGGTATCAAAAATTGTGTATATCAACATAAAATATTTACTTGTAGTCTGGTTGTTTAATCGCAGCTTTGACTATGTCTTCACAGCTGACGATTTGATTTCTCATGACATCTTTTGTCAGTATCCTGAGTAAAGAACAATATTATAATCCAAATAAGTGTTCATCATTACAGCAATAGAGACAAATAAAAAACCTGAAAAGTTTTCATTGTTACATACTTCTACTTTATAAGAATAAAGTTAGCGTGCATGTCTCTCAGATATAAAAAGCTCATTATCCCAAACAGAGGGTGTAAAGCACTTGAAGCCAATAGACTCAGCTTCGCTTGTTTGAAATGACTTGTCTTTTCAACTTTGTATACCTTGGAGGTGAGCTGTTGGTTAAAGTCAATTGTGCGCTGCTTTCACTAAACGAAATAAATAAATGAATGAATTATAACATTAATCTATTCCTTATCAACTCATTCGAACATATTATTATTCCAGGTTTGCATATAATGAGTTGCATAACCCTCTTCTATATCTTTGGCAAGAGTCCGAACTAGCGAAAAACGACACACAAGTTGTTTCATGAATGGTTTTGCAGTATCATCTTATAATTAATTTTGCCTACCTTAAACTTGATTGAATGATGCTTTCTTTATACACTTCATTCTAAAAACAATACATTGGTGGTGAGGGAATTGCTAAGTTAGATAATCTGTCTTCAGATGGGATTTTAAAAGCTATTGGATTCCAGGTGGGAATATGGTTTAGCGAGGACTTAAATTCTTAGGTGAGTCTTTGCTAGAGTGAACATTGGGGAAATTATATGGAGAGCCTTTTGTCTCATATGTACCTTTTTAAGTGGGGTAGGTGGCACAATATCATTTTCTTCATCTTGGTTGTCATCTTCAATCTTAATCGTATTGTTTGATAATCGATAAACCACATCAAAATGAACTTTGGTTATTGCATTTTCCTAAGTGAAGATAATTACATACTTATTGATTTGGAAGTCATAGAATTAGGGCACTTACCTGGATAAGGCCATCTGTAGAAAATTAGGTGAGAAAAATTTCTTCCACCCAGGCGATCAATATTTTTTTTTGTAAAATTCAAGCTCAATTGCCGTATTTTAGTTTCTCTAGTTAAATCAGTCTCTTTAGTAATGTAATCAATCTTTAGAAACAAGCAAATTAAACATATGATTTTTGTTGAAATTAAGCATGGTTGTCAGACTTTTTACAATCCAATAAATACTTTTTAACACCGACCAACCGACCGATTGACTTGTAAAAAAGTTTTCACCCGGCCGCAGATCTGGAACAATAACTTTATTAGATGACCTAACGATAATAATAAAAGACTAGTCAAATCTTACTACATTATCCAAGAACTAAAGACCCTTGTTCAAGTTTATATTAATTGAATTCTAATTATTACCCTACAGTACAGGACATTACAGGATCTCTATACCAAATATTTTGGTTCTTGGAAGTACTAAGATTTTCTTTTTGAAGATAATAATCACAAATATTCTTGTACCTGATCAGCTTGCAATGTAGTTGGCTGTACTGATGGTATATTGGTTTCCGTGGCTGTGTTTGTTTCCTTGACGAAGATAAAGAATCACTATTAAATTATAGGGTATACTAAAAATAAAGAAATCTACAAAATATTTTAATTCAACTTATGAACATTATAGAGAACTTAATTTATTCATTTGAATCCAACCTTCACCTGTAATTGCATTGTATATGCACAATTTACTTTTAAGTTTTTAAAATGATATGGAGATCCAACAGGATGGAGAGTTCCAGTCAGATTTTAAAACAATTGTTACCGTTTCTTTTGTGAGGGATGGAGTATTTTCCATCTTCGGCTCGGCATAGAGTTCCTAAAAGTGAAAAGAAATTTAATCACAATCTTTCTTTAAAAATCACTTTATTAGTTATTTTTCTGGTTGCCTGGTAAGAGCATTGCAAAACACACTTCTTGCTTTTTTTACATTTCCCAAAGTTGAAGTGGACAACTGATATAAATTTTCAAATGTTTCTGTGTGTACTCTTCTGTGGAATCAAAATCATTTGAAAATTTGAAGTTGTAGAATTATGTAAATTACCATACAGGGCTAAGTTAATTAATTTAAAAAATTACAAAACTGACTCAAAGAAGGTTTTTGTGCGAGGTAGCCATATCCCATGGAACAAAGATCACCTTTCTTCTTCAGTGAGCAACAGTGCAAATCACTTTGGTTGTTTTCTAAGGCCTTAGGTCTTAGGTTACCTTAAGTGGAGAAATTTTGGCGCAGAGAAAAATTTGGCGCAATTGACGCAAAATACCAAAAACCGCCAAATTTAAGTTTTTTTTAAGCTGCGCCAAATTAAATACACGCCAAGTTTTTTTTTATTACTAAAAGTAAATTTTAAACGAATATTAAGTTTTTTTCTAAACTTTTACCAACGAAATCAATAAAATACGAAATATCTAGTCAATGGTCATATTGCCGTTATTCTTTTTCTTATCAGCCTTGTCATGACAGCTGGCATGACTGGCTAAGGTCTGAAAAACTTTTGTATGCACCAAATTAAAAAATATCCTTGCTGCGCCAAATTAAATCCGCGCCAAATATTTCAAATCCGCTGTGCGCCAAATTAAATCTGCGCCAAAATTTCTCCACTTAAGGTATATACTAGACAATATCAAAATTTTATGTAGATTAACATAGTGAGGCTTGAGGCTCTTAGGAAAAACATTTTCAGAGGCTAAAAAAACGTTTAAAACCATTTCTAACAAAAATAATCTATACCACATGTAAGCTCTCCAAAAAAGTAAATAGAACTCTTTTAAGCAAGTATAAAGTATGGCCAAATTCTGTACTGATTTGAAGATATTTGACTTCAAAGATGGCTTTTCTGGGCTTTTCACATATTATGCTAGTTGGTAAATCTTTGCAAATTAGCTTTTTTAATTTTACAATTTGGTCAGACTAATCAAGTAGGTTGCAATTTCAATTCGAAAATTGTATTATTTTTGCTCCTGTCCAGTCCTGGCAATTGGCGTCGGCATACGGCAAATGCCGAGGTAAAAGCTGAGGCAAATTAGTTTATAGTGTGTTTGCCTCGGCCAAAAAAATGTTGAGGCAAAAATTTCTAAGAAAAATAGATAACTGTTGAAGCAGAGATGTCCCCTCTCCGTGAGTAAAAATTGCCGAGGCAGAATCCTATTCTGCGGAGGCAAATAGCAAATTTAACCTTTTGCTTCGGCAAAAAAATGCCGAGGCAAACAAATTTGAATTGCCAGGGCTGCTGTCGTACTATATTTTTAAAAAAGAAAAATATCTTTTATTAAAATTTAAACTTACATAATTTAATCTCCATGGCATGGAGTTGGTATCTACCTGACTGGAACCAAAATTATAGTCATATCTACAACAAAAGATAATTCTTTGCTTTAAAACATTTGACTATTGATAACAAGAATTTAAATGATAGGAGAACTAAACAAGTCAGCAACTAGGACAGATGTCTTAGAAAAATTTGCAAGAATAAAATTTTTTTGCAAATGGACCTTTGTTAAGAAATTTCAGAATCAAACAAATTATGTGTCAACTTTCAATAAATCATAAAAAGGGTGTCAAATGAATCTGTCTATACGGTCTTTTGCCAAACTAAGTATAAAAAAACTTGGAGTTATAAGACTTTGCGAATTTTGAACTTTTTTTATGAGAATTAATATTTGCAAATGAGATTTTTGGCGGAATAAACTCAATAAATTTTGACCAGAACTCTTAGAATACAGTATACATAAATAAAATCTTAAAATCACACTAAGAAAATCCTATAAAACCAAATTAATGGAACACAGATTTCACCATCAACAGCCATTAAATTGAAATTATTGACATATTGAAAAATACCCCTCAGTACCTCAACTCAGTTCCAATTTCAATGTCATTAAGAGCATAGAGGCAAAGGATAACCCTATTGCCAATCTTTTCCCTTTTCATCACACTGTTGGCAAAGTCTTGAGGTGAATCATTGACTAACCGTCCAAAGGATGATTCCATTGTTCCATCAATACTTAAAAATCAAAATAAAACCGTATCGATTTTTTCTTACAGTGCTTTTATAAATGAAAAACATTTCATTAGTAACTTTTGAAAAGAACAAAATCAGAAATTAATGTGATGACATAATATTTAAAAAAATTATTTTTACCAAATCCATTTATCACGACAATCTTTTATTTGGTCAAAGATGAAATTACCAATCCCTCTGTGCTTGTAGTCCAAGGCTCGCCTCTCTGCTTCCTTTGGTGATATATTTTCGCCTGAATTTAAAGTAAGTGAGACACGTTTTAAAAGTTTTGGAAATTTAAACAGAGAGAGGTAGTCAGATTTGATGGTTTTCTCATCAAAGCATTGCCTTAAAAAAAATCTGAATTTCCTAGGCTGCCAAATATTTGGAACATCATTAACCTTTAGCCACCGAATGACGTACGGTGAACACAGATTTTACGACCCTCAGTCTTTTGACCATAGCTCAAAACCACTATGTTTTCAGCCAAAATGCCCTGGTTGTTTTCGAAAGCTGAGACTTTCCAATGGTACCAAAAGAATTGCCTGAGTCTTACCACTGTGACCACAATTTGGCTTTGAGTTTCAAAATTCATGAAAAATTAAAGTGTAAAAAAGGATAATTTTTAAAAAACAGAGCGGTGGCTAAAGGTTAAAAAGTCACAACTATTTGATCAAGAATTGATAACATGATAATCTGATAGAAAAAAAAACATGATAAAACAAAACCATAACCTTCTTCGATTAGATTAGATTAGATTAGTCATTGAAATCCATGCATTTAAAATTCATTGCCCTCGCATGGCTTTTTAGCTAAGACACATCAGCCACCTTTTTTGATTTTGATATAGTGGCTGAGTTGCAACCAGGATGCCAAAAATTAATATTCGCCGCTGGACTTTTTTACTATATTCCTTGGCCAAGAAAAGTGTCAAAATTTTGTTTTAGTAAATACAAAAATTTTTTGATTGGTTCTTTTTATCAACTGCCGAAATTTAAACTGACTGGTAAGACCATGCTACTTTTTCATCAGAATCATAAAAAAAAGAAGTAGCAAGGTCTCCTAACAAAAAATATTCACCACTATCAATCTATTAAGTAAGTATTGAGGTAAAGCTTTATTCATTAAGAACATGATACAAAAATTAAAAAAATAATTCTAAATTGCACTCAAATATATATACCTTTATATTGCAATAAGAAATCTTTCCGCATAAATTTCTGTTTTGCAAAAACACCATAACCTGCAATGAAATATTATCAAAAATCAAACTCCTCAAAAAGTACACTAATTTTGACGTATTTTTGCACAGAAACCTTGAATGCTGGAAAATTGGTAAAAAATTACAGGGTCTTTTCTATAGGCAATCAACACAGAGATTTGCCTACAATGAAATTTCTTGAAGGAAAACTTTTGTTTAAAGCCTCTTTCAAATAAATTATTAAAACTCACCAATTTTATCATCTATTTTTTTAACAAAAAATCTGTCATCTTCAATTAGTTTGATTTTTTCTGGTAGAGTAAGCTTCTTGTTTCGAGTTTCTAAAGTGCATAAAAATAATGTTTTGTAGTAGGACAGAAACAACTGACTAACGTCTGATATTTACACAAAAGTATTTTATATTTATTGCATACAAAAACAACAGTTTTGAAAAAATGTAGCATAAAACTTACCATACCTAATCTCTGGTCCCTAATAGACAAGTGTTTTGGAATAACCAGGGGATTGGAAAATTCTACTAAAAGATGGCTTACCTTTCATTCTGTCATTAGATTTGAAGTTACTTTCATTAATTCACTTATTTATCAAAATCTAAAGATATCAATTGTCAAACAGTGTCAAAATATTTTTTTCATATATAATAGTCATTTATTTCTCATGAAAATTAATCTGATTAAATTATAATGTGGAAATTCGTTTTGCCTTTTTCTTAGCATTGATCCTATTAAGATGGTTAACAACATGAGAAAAATTCTGCACTACCTAAAACTTATTGAAACCGGAAAAGAAGCGGGATTTATGATGGAAATTCTCAACATTTTTATATATAAGACTTTAAAGACCATTGAGACAGCACATGATAGAGGTTTTGTACTACAGGTTTTAGAAGCGATGATAAAGCGACAACCTACAGGATTTTTATGCATTTTTGGGGTCCAATACATAATAGGAAAGGTTTTCATTTTTTCTGTGAGTTCTAGTCCAAACTGTTTACACGTATTCTCATTGTTTTCGATGATAGAATTTAAGTCATTGTCAGCAAGTTTATAAGTGTTATTTCCAGAGATTTCTGCAATCAATCTTGAAACATACAACTTTTTACAGATAAAAGCAAAGTTGTTAGATGTTTTATCTATGGTAACAATAACAAACTTTTTCTGTAGGAGTTTCAGATATGCTTGTACACCTGGATCTTTTAAAGAACAGGTTTGGTTTTATAGACTTTAGTTTTTGTCTTAAGGAAATTAATTTTATCTTTCACTTTAGAAACAATGGCATCCTTCCAACGTTTGAAAGCTCTTGCCTTAAACTCTGTCCTCTGTTCTAAATTTTATACACAGACGTCAATGCGATAGTTAGTTTCCCGATAGTTTATTGGACCTTTGGTCAAAAGTTTACGTAGTTTTTGATTCTCTAAGATTCTCAAATCACCTGTTATGATGTGTTTATGATATATATTTGAAGAAATCATAGATTTCTGTCCAACTATTAAAAATCAGCCTAGCAGATCGATTTTGCCAGCATTTCAGCACCAAACAATCACTTGTGGTGCAGACTGAGAGAAGTAGACAGAAGGGAAATTCCCCAAAGGGGAATTCTATTTTTGACTCCTACGAAGCCAATCTAAAAAGATTTATATATATATTGGCAGAAATGAACGCCAACAATATACTTTATAAATAAAGCATTATTTTTGGTTCCTAATTTTAAAGTCTTTAAGAGTTTCTTAAAGTAATTTTATTGTGAATCGGCTGAGTGATGTATGCAAAAAGGGCAGATTTCAGGAAACAAAGACTTTTTTGCATAGTGGTGTTTTAAATCAACTACCTTAAAGGAAGAAAATTTTGCGGCATCTAATTTCGCGGTTCAGACTTTGCAAATTAAATATCTCGCGTTTGAGGGTATCTTTAGTCCAAAATATAGGCTAATTTGGCTTAAAAACGCCAATCTTAAGGGTTAAATTTCGGGCAGGTACAAAATGCCTACTACCTACCACCTATTACTTACTACTTGATACCTACTACTTACTATTTTATATTTTGCAGACTACTCTCCTGCCCTACGATATTTTATATTTTAATTTTTTTCTACTCGTTTTATTGAATTCAGTGGAAATTTTTTCTTCATAATAAGAATATGCATAATGAAAATTTGACCTTATTTTTGAAAATCAGGAAGAATTCTTCCTCGCTTGCTTCCTTGCATATTTCCATGATGTAATCAAATTCTTTAGATTATTATTCTATTGTCTTTTCTCCGTAAAATAATTCTTTTAAACAAAAAATATTGATTTGTTGTCATCCCATGAAAAATGAACTATAAGAGTATGTTTATATAAACATTATAAAGTTGAAAACACAAAACCTTGTTATAATAATGTTCTTATATAAAAGTATTGCAGTTTTTTTTTGCGTAGCTGTGTAAATAAACTAACGCGATGTTTTCATCTCTCCTTTTATAAAGAAACCTTTCTTTTATAAGAACAGATTGCAAAGCAAGAATTGAACCTTTTCAGTACTGTAAACACTTTGGTTTATATTTTCTTATGAAGTAAAGATGATTGTTTCAAATATCTAAGGAGGAGAGCGTTTTTTTGGTCTGTAGATTTTGTTGAAAAACGCGCGAAAAAGTCGAAGATGAAAGACTAATAAGAAAAAATATTTTTGTCTATAGAATCCAAAATTCTAATTATTTTTGCACAATAATTTCACAGCACCCTAATTTTGATATGCTGGTTTGTTATAAAAGAAATTACAACCCTTTTAAAGCATTTTATGGCAAATAGTAGGTAGTAGGTAGTAAGTAGTAGGTAGTAGGCGTTTTGTACCTGCCCGTTAAATTTCAAAAATCAAGACTTTGTATGGTTCGTGGAATTTAATTTTGCGGTTGACACCCAAAACTGGGAAATTAAATACTGCAAAATTTAATGCCGTCTAACTAATCAAACTTTTCATTTCAACGGAAAATTGTGAGAGGTCGATTAGCTTTGATAAGGCGGCCATCGAAAAATTGTTCTGTTCGTGTCACCTGCCCGCATCATATTTTTCACTGATTTTCCAGTGCATGGTGTAGTGTGAAAAAAATCCGGGAAAAATCCAGAAGAAACAACTTATATATAGTTCGTCAAATGTGTTATTTTTCCTTTGGGGGAGGGGGTTTCAGGTGGTATTTAAAAAACTCTAAAATTTTTCCTTAAAAACCTGTAGCATGAAGTTGTCATTATTTATATTTTCTTGCAAAAATATTTCTTTTGTCTTTTCCAGTTCCAAGTTCAAACTTTTTGGATTTATAAAATAAAAAAAACCAGCCTCTGCTTGGGCCAAAGAATCCAATCAAAACGAAAATCCCTGTAAACTCCCTGTATATATACTACCTTGTGGGTTATACTTCCTGTGGACACAACCAAAAAGCCAGACATTGCCATCTTTTGGTACAAATGACAAAATTGAAGTCGATTGAAGTTGATCAAAGTTATATATTACATTTTTTAAAACTTTAATCATGATTGACGTTCGATCATTCAATCACGTTCATCATTCAATACACCTTTCCCGTAATTTCGGTTTTCTGGATTTTTTCTGCAGTCTTTGCAATCCATCGTTTTTTAAAAGGGAAGTAGAAAAACCCGATTTTGCTTGCATTTCCTTAGGGAATAGAGTGGTTCAACGATGTAAAAATAATAGATAACCAACTACCTCTAGAAGGCACTTCTCCCAAGAGAACAACCATTGTTTTCCTATTGAAATGAGCACTCCTTTAAATAGCTCTGTGTGCAGTGCGTGTTATGCTTTTAGCTAGATTTTGGCACACTTTTTGACATCCACTGAATTGATAGAAAATTTGAATTGTTATTTACTGCAAATTTTGGAATTTTTTTCAAGAGATAAAGGTACCAATCTTTAGACAAATTGACTACGGATCGGCCTGATACCACTTAATCTGCATCTGGATAAATAAACGCTCATAAAATGATGTTATCTGAAAAATATATGTGTGATTTGAAGTGCGATATCTCACGAATGAAAAGTGCATGAAGGTTGCCTGATACAAAATAAACAGATGAATGTTTATAGAACAATAATATCTAATTAAAAAATTCCTTCTGTGAGGCTGCCTATAGGAAAATACACTTTTTCTAACCCAAATTTTGGAAAAATATACATCACGTGATCGATTCTGTCCAATAGAAGGTTGCAAATGAAGCAAGTTTTTATTTAATTGCACTTTTTACGATGCAAAATTAATATTTATTATCATTAATATTTTTACAACCGTAACACGGATGTTTTTTGAGAATCAAGGCAACTTGGTTATCTATTATTTTTACATCGTTGAGTGGTTTTAGGCAAAAATGGGTGCTGGGTATGTGCAAACGGTAAGGGTCGGATTTTTCACCTTCTAAAGTCTGTCTAAGGGGTACCCAAAACAACAAAAAATCAAAACAGTCTCTCTAAAGGTTGGTTTTTTCAGATTTTCTGGAAAATTTCTCAAAAATCATAGAAAATTTTTCGAAAATCGAGAAAATTTTCACAAAAAAGTCTCTTTAAGGGTCACTTTTTTGCCAAAATTCAGTCTCTCTAAGGGTCGGTTTCCGAGGTCCGGTCCCCACATACCCAGCATCCTCCAACCCTAGTACCCCCGGGTCTTTTTCTCAACTTCTATTGCATCAAATCTTTGCAAACTTCAGTATGTTTTTACATGTCATGATATTATATACCTTCCAAATTTCTTTCGAAACGAACGAAGGCATCAAAAGATATAAGACAAAATATCACCTTCCCTCCTAAGCAAACTCAGGTAAAAACATGTTTGTTTACTTCCACTTTGTTTTTCACATACCAGGGGATGTCAATCGAACCAAATCGAACTTCGATTGCCAATCGAATTCGTCGAAGTAATCAAAGACAATCGAATTAATAGTATTCGATCATGGCCGAATTGATCGAACGCCAATCGAATCGTGATTAAAGTCAAAAAAATGTAAATTCGATTGACTTCGATCGTTGTTCGATTGACTTCGACCGTTGTTCGATTGACTTCGATCATTAAATTAGTAATAGTAATGGATTTTCGTTGCACCTAGACCTCTCACAGTCCTAAAACAATCACCGAATAAGATACCCCCTTAAACAGGACATCTGTCTTGAAAAGGACATGTTTGTATGTCTTATATAAGAAAGGGATGTCTTATATAAAACATATAAAACATATAAAACAAAAAATTTACAATTCCCGTCCTCGCGAAAATAAGTCCCGCGAAAATTAAAAATTTTTTGAAACAAATTGCCTCGCGAAAATAAGTCCTCGCGAAAATTAATCCCCTTAAGGTAAAAAGAAAATTATTGAGATCCGCAGAAGCGTTTTTTCATACTCTTTATTTAAAGTTGAGAACCAAAAACACAACAAAAAAACAAAGGTATATATTTAGGTCTAAATAAAGGCCTGTTTACATTTTTAAAATTTCAATTTTCGTAACATGTAGAGTGGGCTTTAAGGTTCCAGGTAAAATGAATAGTTCTGCATAATTCGTCCTTCTGTCAAATTTTATAAAAACCACCAAGAACATCCAGTTTTTCTAGCTCTTTCGATTTGTGGTGACAAGAAATTGCCCTTTTTCCTCATTTCCGAGATATTTGCCACATTACTTAAATAGGACATACAAATGTCCTAAACAAAACATCCCTGTCTCAAATAAGGCGGCAATCACAAATATCCTCATTTCGTGTCATTTCAGGCATGAATAGTGGGTCGGTCGGCAAAGATGTTCATAGTGAAAGTTCTTCTCCTCTTCCAACTTCATCCATCTTTCATGTCTTTCATTTCATGTTGTTTTTTTTACGAAGGACGTAAGTCATGCAGGTAAGTCACACGCAGGTAGTTTCAGTTATGACTTATGAACCGTGAGATAAAAAATGGGCCCATAAAAAAATGGCAGGTGAAAATATAAACAAACAGCCGTGGATAATCTATACTAGACGTCACAGATTCCTTATAGAATGCAGAAACATAAATATTTGGTTTTTGGTAAAGTAACTCACGAAATGCTATGAGAAAACTTGAAACCAACAACAAGCTACGGTATACTTATAAACTCACAGACAGTGGACAGAAAAAAATCCGACAAAAAATCTGACAAAATTTACCGACTCTCCAACTCAGATTTTCATAATTTTCAAGAGTCGGTCGGGTGACACGAAATGAAGATATATGTGATTGCTGCCTTATTCGGGCGATTGTTCTGTCTAAGTATAATCAAAGCTCAATCACAATCGAACTCTAATCGAAGTGTAATCGAAGTAATCAAACATCAATCGAATCCAATCAAACCAGGGGATGTCAATCGAATAATTCGATTACCGAAATAATCGAAGTTAATCGAAGTCAATCGAACGATTAAAATTCGATTATCGAATTCAATCAAATGGTAATCGAATTTTCACATTTTTTTCTTGATTAATTCGATTACCTTCGAATGACATCCCCTGGTTTAGGTTCAGAGTTGGTCTTGTTTTGTTTTGAAATTTTCACAGTGGACTCGATTAGTAATCTCGATTAGATATCCAAGACGGCTCTCGGGGGTAAGGATAGAAAAAAAGTTATAATCAAAAAAAATAAATTTAGCACAAAAATCAGGCACTTTTAGGCTCACAACTTTCCATAAAATGGTTCCTGCGTCGAGCCGTTTTAAAGGAACCTTCATCTGCTTTATACCTTTCAGAAAAACCAAAAACATTGAGGTAAAGCCTTGGCCCCATTCCGCCCCAGCCTAAAACATACAACAACATACATGACCCCCTGATTTGCTTCGCCGGAACTTTACTACAGAAAAAAGCCGGAAAAAAATCACATGACTTAAATCGCGCATTTTGATTCAACAAGAATTGAAAGAACTCGTGCATGCGTGAAAATTTTAGAATAAACGGGAATGCCCCAAAGAATTATTTGTTTGAAAAACATGGCCGAAGAAAAATCAGAGAATGAAAGGTAATCAAATAAAGGATGGATTTTTGTTGAAATGAAGGTTTTGTTTATTTCTTTTTGATTGAAAACATTTCAAGTAATTTCATAAAGCTTTCAAGAATTAAGCTGTTCAAATGGTAATCGAAGTTAATCGAATTTTAATCGTTCGATTACTTTCGATTAAATTCCATGAATTCGATTACCTTCGATTGACATCCCCTGGATCAAAAAGAATCAAATACCAATTGTGAATTGAATCCAATCAAGCGTGAAAAAAATGAAACTTCGATTGGTGTTCGATTGATTTGACCAATCAAAGTTTAATTATTCGATTAGAATTTGATCAAAATTCGATTGACATCCCCTGGCACATTATAACGGTGGAGAACAAGTATTTTCCAGGCAAAATCTGAATTACGGGAAAGGTGTATTGGATTTGATTACTTCGACAAATCTGATTAAAAATTGAAGTTCGACAGTAGTTCGACTTCATTCGATTGACATCCCCCTGGTCCATGGTATAACAGTAAAGCAGCGCTTCACACCTGCGCATTTCAATTAGTTTAGTGCAAATATCAAAATACAAAATTACGGCTAGGCTAGACTTACTCTTATTCTCTTCTGATCCAAGACAATGAGATGCTGACATTAGTTGACAAGAAACAAATTGTCAACACATTCAAACCATAAAATAAAAAACAACTTATGCGTCACGCAATGTTTTTAATAACTTTCACTTTCATTGTTCAGATACTAATTGTACGACAGACCAAGTTCTTTCAATCGGCCTTTTTGCGTCTTTAAGATTTTTCTGCCTTGCCGCAACTTGTGGCCGAATCTAAACCACAAAGTCACGTCTTTAAATTGCACTATATTGCATGGACAAACGTTCTAAAGAAATAAGATCCATGGTCAACCCTCCCTCGGAAATCCACTATCATTTTGCTTTAATTATTCGAACACTTTAAACATTCCTATCTGTTATTCGTTCATCCAGGCGAATTTAAGATGCTACGCACGGAAAATTTGTTAGTGAATGGCCATCGTCAAACAAATTTATAGAAAGATAGGATTCAACAAACGGTTTGAGGACCCTGCCGACGCACCGGACTTAACGAACACCGGACACGCGAAAGTTCGGTGTGAAATGAGAATTTTTTTTACCACCGGACAATTTCTACACCGGACTTAAGGAAGTCGGAAGTCCGGTGTCGGAGAAGGATATTTTTTCCCACCGGACAATCAAAACACCAGACATGACCAGTCCGGTGCGCCCGGTGTTTCTAAATTTTTTGTTTCATAAATGTCCGGCGTCCAGAATTCCCTGTATGCAACACCGGACTGGCACCAGACTTATTGCGTCCGGTGTAGCGAAAGGATACTTTTTGCCACCGGACAAATACACCGGACAGTCCGGTGCGTCGACAGGGTCCTATGGTTTGTCTGAGCCAGGTTTCCGGGCTAAAAACCACATGCAGTGATAAAATCACTTTTCAAGAAGTCAAGAAGCTTAAAAGACTAGGAAACTTTGTGACTTAGTGTCTCCAGACAAGGAAAAAGATAGCATGATAGATGAGCCTCAGTTTTATACGCTCACCATTCAAATTTACCCATAAATCTTGAAGAAAGTTTCAGAAGTTTCCACTGGTCACTGGTAATCCTGCTAACCTTACCATTATTGAGTAGAGAGAAGACAGCATACTTTCATTTATCTTCTTACAATGATATCAATGTCCATCCAGTTTATTCATACACCATCAGCTCCCAAGTCCCATATGCAGTCAAAAATCATGCATTTCATGATGCACAGCTCCAAACTCCAAAGCTTCAACTTTCACTTTTAGCCCGCCGCTACTTAGACTCACGTTCAAATACAGCAGTGCATTTTGGGTAATATGCAATTCGTTCATGAACTTTTTACATCTCGTTCAAAAATTGTCGACAATTCGTTCAAAGTTATCGACATCTCGTTCATATTCCATAGACAAGCCGACATTTCGTTCCAATCATTCCGCTTTTCGTTCAAATTATTTCGCGTTTCGTTCAAAACCCGGAATTCATAATTCTTATTATTATTATTATTATTTCCACCTCCAAAATTCAGGAGAGACGCTCAAATCAAACTTCCACTACTCAAAATAAGCATTTTGTTTGAACTCCTTCAATTATCGAGCATGACAGACTTTGGATAGATTTCACAATGAGATTAAAATATCTGACTCAAGAGAGTGTTTTAAAACCAAAATTTTTGAAAAAAATCTATTGCTCTTGCAAATTGTGTTCAATCCTTCAATATATGATTTTAAAATTTTAATCTTGATAATGATTATTTACTATTCAGTACGAAATATTACATTTTCATGTTGGTTTTAATTAGCCTTTTGTACTATTTCGTTTCGTACCAAAATCCTTATTGTCCTCACTATCCTCATTGCCCTCATTGTCCTCACTATCCTCATTGCCCTCACTATCCTCATTGTCCTCACTATCCTTATTGTCCTCGCTACCCTCTCTATCCTCTAATCTTGCGGTGGATGGTTGATTAAGGGTTGCGAGGACAATAATGAGAGTGAGGATAGTAATTCCTTAAAAATCGCCTTTATTTTTAGTTGCTGCCTAGCTCTTATAGTGGGCGGATTATCACATGTTTACTTCAAATAGGGATAGAGCACAGAGGTTCCTCATGAAGTAAAGAAAATAAAAATTGAGAGACTCTTGAAAATGATGTTTCTGTTGATGTCAGCACTTTTTTTGCAAAAATTTCATCTTTCCGAAAAACCCTAACACTCCTAAACACTTGGCATATTATATACCCGTATAAACTATTCTCAACTTCAGTTGAGCTATAATCTGAGAATGTCTGTATGTATGTCTGTATGTATGTATGTATGTCCGTCCAAAAACTTTAGGGCAGGCTGGACACTTCAAAAAAGGTCGGATTTGGCTGAAATTTGGCACACTTGTTCCTTGGGTGAATATCTGGGGGTGTTTTTTTCATTTTTTGAAAATTTTGATTTTTGGGGCCTGGGGACGAGTTTTTCGCCAAAACGAGGCTAAAACTTTGGGGCAGCCTGGACACTTCAAAAAGGTCGGATTTGGCTGAAATTTGGCACACGTGTTCCTTGGGTGAATATCTGGGGGTGTTTTTTTCATTTTTTGAAAATTTTGATTTTTGGGACCTGGGGACGAGTTTTTCTCCAAAACGAGGCTAAAACTTTGGGGCAGCCTGGAGACTTCAAAAATTGTTCGATTTGGCTGAAATTCTGCACACTTGTTCCTTAGGTGATTATCTGAGGACGTATTTCTTTTATTTTTCAAAATTTTTTAATTTTTGGGGCCTGGGGACGAGTTTTCGCCAAAACGAGGCTAAAACTTTGGGGCAGCCTGGAGGCTTCAATAATTGTTCGATTTGGCTGAAATTTTGCACATTTGTTCCTTGGGTGAATATCTGGGGTTCTACAATTGGGTCTATGATTAGTTTGAAGGCACTGAAGTTGAGCCCACTGCGTTGCGCATGTTCGACTATCTGGTAAATTGAAAAAAACAGTATATATTCAAATTCAAATTCAAAAAATAGAATCGCAATTGATCTTCGTCAAAGAAAGTTTTTATGTCATTATCACAGAGAGAGCCTGGGTATAACACTTGACCTCTTTTTTGTATTTATTTTATATGTATGTTGTATTTTGTTTTAGGTGGTCTTGATGAGAAGAAGTACTGCCACAAATGTGGTGAAGGATATCCAATAAATCATGGTAGATTCTGTACTGAGGATGGGACACTTTTAGCCTTTAGAAAAAGCAGGTAACTACTTGTTATAAAAGATGACAGCTAAAATGTCAGATGATGGGACTTGGACCAGATGATGTTTTTTGGACCGTCTTTTAAGCGTATATCAAATAATCTGCGTGCCCCTAACCAAAAAAATTCGGATCGCGACGGTTAGGAATTGTTATAATTTGTATAACTCTAACTAAAACAAATACCTAAATGGATTCCGAAAAATGGACAGTAAAGACAAACGAATATAATTTATATAATTCAGCAAGGTAGAAAATGGACCAAATTATGGACCAAATTAAGCATGCATTCATCGTCCGACTTGCAGAGTTAAAAATTTTAATATTTAATATTTAAAGACTCGCACATACACAAAAGCACACGTTCAAATTAAAGCCAACCGCTATGCACTTAGGAAGCAATGTAAAATATTTAGTTGATCACTCCAAAATATAGACTATTCGTATTATTTCTTTTTCAACATTTTCAACGTTGAAGTGTTGATATTCATGATGTAATCTTTACGCATAAATAATACATGTGACGTAAAAACTTGGCTGCCATTATTATTGGCACAATATCGAGCCAACTAACCGGGTTAAGGTGAAGTAAGTAAAGAAGCAATCTGATTGGCTGATAAAGAACTGGTAATTCAGGCTAAAAATGTTCATAGGCTAGTTTCATCATCAGGCTTGACACTCTCAGCCTAGATTCGTCATTTTTTTATGGGAAAAATAAATTTCAAAATAGTAAGACTGAATCTTGTGTTCTCTGTGTTCTTGTGTCCACTGCAATGGGAAAAGTAAATTTCAAAATAGTAAGACAGAATCTTGTGTTCTCTGTGTTCTTGTGTCCACCACGATGGGAAAATTAAATTCTAAAATAGTAAACCTGAATCTTGTGTTCTCTGTGTTCTTGTGTCCACTGCAATAGGAAAGATAAATTCTAAAATAGTAAGACTGAATCTT
This sequence comes from Clytia hemisphaerica, assembly GCF_902728285.1. NCBI lineage: Eukaryota > Metazoa > Cnidaria > Hydrozoa > Leptothecata > Clytiidae > Clytia > Clytia hemisphaerica. The sequence continues at coordinate 3,272,986 of NW_027103836.1, read as the reverse complement.
GTGTTCTCTGTGTTCTTGTGTCCACTGCAATGGGAAAAATAAATTCTAAAATAGTAAAGCTGAATCTTGTGTTCTCTGTGTTCTTGTGTCCCGACGATAGGAAAAATAAATTCGATAGTAAGACTGAAGACTAACCATCCTAGACAAAGCTAGAACATAAAAATCCAGGAAATCACAGCGCTATGACAAATAAAAAAGAAATACAGATATGTCTATAAAAACGGTTCAAAATTCATAAACTCTGTAACCCGTCAACAACATTTTTCCATCAGGGCCGGCGAATCAATTTTGAAAGTGGAGAGGCCAAATAGTAAGTGGCTAAGGAGGCGCCACCATGGTTGGTTGGTTTTTTTTTCTGAGCAAAAAAGGGCCCCCCCCCCGTTTCGCCGACCCTGTCCATGCAACATGATCGAGTGCAAGACCACGTCAATCAATTCTATTAACATTAACAACTTTCAAAGCTTTGAGAACACCACGGCCATACTCTCAGGTATCTAATAGCCACCCCCCCCCGCTAATTAATTTTTCGAAATTTTCCACCCAGGACATTCTTATTCCAACCCCCCCCCCCCCCGCTTATTAATTTTTTGGAAAATGTTTTTGAAAGTTCCCTCTTTTGTCCTAATTCTGCTGTATTAGCCTCCTTTTCAAAAATTTTCCACCCAGGACATTTTTATTCCAACCCCCCCCCCCGCTTATTCCAAACCCCCCGGCTATTAGGTACCCGAGAGTAGGTAAACTCAGGTGGCCCGTCTAAGCCGTCGATAGCCAGGACGACAACACTTTTCGAGGTAGCCTTTCAAAAGGCATTCTAGCAACATTATCAAGCCACGATAGCTGTCCGTGGAAAACATAGTAATCAATCTTTTTCAAAGAAGGACGATCAAGAAGATCATATGTGCTGGTTATGTAGGGAAATACGTGCAAACGGTTTACCCTACACATTTCTCGAATACAGGTGTGGTGAAAGGTACGGAGGTAGGCTGCTGGCATCCACTAACGGATTCATGCTCCTTATAGACTATACTACCTAGGGTTTTGTACAGGTCTGCGTTTCAGACTAGTACGGAGGTGGTTATAAATTGATTCGGTTAGACACAAGGTTTCAGCATTGTTGTATAGTAAAATGGGAAGTATCAAGCTTGTAATTGCCGCACTTTTGGTATTAAATTGCCTAACTGAATTTAAGGTATTTTGGACATAAAACAAGTTAAAAATTTGAAATTTTGGGAGTTGTCGAAGCAATGTTGGCTCAAAATCTATAATCAACTTTTGGGCTGAAATCTTGAAACCCCTTTGCAACTCCCGTCCTGCCTTAAGCCTAAAGTTGGGTTTTTTTATAAAAAAATGTGTATTAATACTAGTTAATACACTGTAAAAAATAATTTTCTCATTTCTAGATGAAAATTCTTATATCTAGACAAAATATGACCATTGTAAGATTAAATAACTATTCCGTGAGACGAGATAATTATTTCTTAAATTTAGATTATGAGATTATATATCTTGAAAAGTTTTCTTATTTTTAGAAAAAATCAAGTAATGTGTTTCTGCCAAAATCTTCCTATTTTAAGATGTTTTTTCTTGAAACAAGATTTATTGTCAGATGACGTTTTTGAACAATTTCTAGTTTTAAGATATAGTTTAAAGAGCTTTTCAAAATAAATCAGATCGATTTTAAGATGTTTTTTCTCGGATTAAGATTATGTAAAAATTCAGGGGAATACCCTGTTGACAATTGGTTGCTATAAAAAAAGGTAAACTGAGACATTTGATTATGATACCATGGAGCACTTCGCGGCGCTCACATTGACAGTTCTTTTAATAATAGCCTACTATTATGTACACAATAAGATAAAAATAAAATCAACAGATCATTTTGAATATTCATTCTAGACTGTACAACTTTATTTTAATTAGAATTATAAAACCTATCACTTTCCCTTCGAAGACATGGCACAACTCACAAAGCAAAATTCTGTAAAATGCACAAAATACATCCACAAGAAAATAACGGATGAGAGTATTCCAGAGTATTCCGATGATTTTGAAAATTGAAGGCGGCATGAAAAGTAAGATAAAAAGTAAGATAAAAAGTAAACACAAAACAAGTGTTGATTAAATTATAAAGTCATAAGGTAAAAAGGTCCGTAATTCCTCCAGATGATTTTCAACTTTGTCGCAGTGCGAATCGATGCACCTTATGTCTTTGAAAATTAGACTTTGGAGGATACTGAGAAACGTAGCACATTCGTCGGGGTAGTCCACGTTCAGTACGTAAAATAGAGCGTAGAAACAAAGCAGCCCCATCGGTAATTGATCAACGGTCCGGAGTATTTCTGCCCCATACATTACAAAAGCTTTGCCGGTTTTTACTTCAACCATGAGGCCCGGTAACTCTGGCAACAGTAGTTTTCGTTTAATGTTGGGGTCATCCTTGTCCTGTAAAAATGGATACGACAGATAATAGAATAGTATATATCATCAAGGCATTTTATGAACGTATACGCAAAAAGGTCAAAGCACTCATTCACCATCCTATCGGAAACATCCTATTCGGAGAGCATGAGCAAACAGGTATGATCAGAGAAGAATTAATGTAAATATTTTCCATACACTGTTTTCGTTAGTATAGTGTTCTTTCCCTATGCATAATTTCGATAAAAATGTTTTGTGACGGAATTGAAAATATACTTACATGGATCAGTTGAACGATAGATTTCTTCTTTTTCTTCCCATCAAATAGAACATCGATGACGGAAAGGATAGATACCAGCTTGGTCCCTAGAAATAATCAAAATAAATTCATTAACAAAAAGCAAGGAGGCAGAACTAATTTTCAAATAAGACCCTTAAGTTTTCAGAAATACCCTTTAAAACTCAGTTCACGGTGACAAAGCAACAAAGTCAGAAATACTTACATGAAATATTGAAGTTTGGATTATGCAATGTTTCGATTAGCGTTTGTTGGTGTTGAACTTCGTATATACGTAGGGGAGGAGCGAATCGGTTAGTACTGAGAGCCTTTTGATGACCTCTTGTGTAAACATTTTTGTTTCTTGATGAAGAATGCGCCCCACCTCTCTGATTAACTAAAAATAAAATGGATGACATTGGATTTAATATTATGTGGTAAATTATGGAAAGTCATTGTTTTGATTTTAAGAGAAAGGCTCTCTGACACAGAAGTGTCGAAATCGATGGGTAGAAATTCTGAAGTCCTTTTGCTGCATTATTAAAGCTTTCGTAATGAGAATCTATACAACAAGCGTCTTTGAAGACGATGCTAGATTGTCATGCATGCAGGTAATCAGCTCTGTCTGTTAGATAGTCTTCATGGAGCAAGTGAAACATAACCATTAAACCGAGTGGAAGCGGCTCTACCGTAAAAATATTGCTACCGTACACGATAAACCATTTCCATGTCCTAGCTTCTACCATTAACCTTGGCATCTCAGGCAAACAATTCTTTCTTTTTTGCCTTCGGTTGATCGGTCTCCTGTAGAAAAGGAAATAATAAATAATATATTAGACTTCACAAGCCAACATAGCTCAAGATAAGTAAGTGCTTCTTTTCACCTACGTTTGCTAAATGACTCTGAAGAGATTCTGTACTTGGAGTAACGAAGACAAATATTGAAGGTGCTGGATAAATAATTACAGAAATATTCTCACCTTTTGAAGAAGACTTGTAGAGTAAATGACGTTTCCCTTCCGGTCCGGGCTCGCACTTCATTTTCCCTTAAAAAAATATAAACTGCTTTGATTTCGATCGATATATATGGCTTAAATCAGAAAAAATTCCAAAATAGTATTCAAGGTTTTTACGCAGAAGCAAACGGGCCGCTCCATTAAGGTAGCCAGGTTTAGGTAATAGTCTGCACAATTTAGGTAGCACATGACTACAAATTGTTTCTGCACTAACTTGCCAATGTTACAGTAATCTTCCTAAAGTTTTGTAGAAACAAACGGGCCGCTCCATTAAGGTAGCCCGGTAGTCTGCACAATTTAGGTAGCACATGACTACAAATTGTTTCTGCACTAACTTGCCAATGTTACAGTAATCTTCCTAAAGTTTTGTAGAAACAAACGGGCCGCTCCATTAAGGTAGCCCGGTAGTCTGCACAATTTAGGTAGCACATGACTACAAATTGTTTCTGCACTAACTTGCCAATGTTACAGTAATTTTTCCAAGGTTTTGTAGAAACAAACAGGCCGCTCCATTAAGGTAGCCCGGTAATCTGCACAATTTAGGTAGCACATGACTACAAATTGTTTCTGCACTAACTTGCCAATGACAGTAATCTTCCTAAGGTTTTGTTTTTGTAGAAACAAACGGGCCGCTCCATTAAGGTAGCCCGGTAGTCTGCACATTTTAGGTAGCACATGACTACAAATTGTTTCTGCACTAACTTGCCAATGTTACAGTAATCTTTCTAAGGTTTTGTAGAAACAAACGGGCCGCTCCATTAAGGTAGCCCGGTAGTCTGCACAATTTAGGTAGCACATGACTACAAATTGTTTCTGCACTAACTTGCCAATGTTACAGTAATCTTCCTAAGGTTTTGTAGAAACAAACGGGCCGCTCCATTAAGGTAGCCCGGTAGTCTGCACAATTTAGGTAGCACATGACTACAAATTGTTTCTGCACTAACTTGCCAATGTTACAGTAATCTTTCTAAGGTTTTGTAGAAACAAACGGGCCGCTCCATTAAGGTAGCCCGGTAGTCTGCACAATTTAGGTAGCACATGACTACAAATTGTTTCTGCACTAACTTGCCAATGTTACAGTAATCTTTCTGAGGTTTTGTAGAAACAAACGGGCCGCTCCGTTAAGGTAGCCCGGTAGTCTGCACAATTTAGGTAGCACATGACTACAAATTGCTTCTACACTAACTTGCCAATGTTACAGTAATCTTTCTGAGGTTTTGCAGAAACAAACGGGCCGCTCCATTAAGGTAGCCCGGTAGTCTGCACAATTTAGGTAGCACATGACTACACTAGCACATGTTTCCACGCATTTATGCTTGCCTATACGAAGGAAGTGTCTCATTCAAGAATATTGATATCGTTACGAATCTTGCTAGAATATATCCCTTATGCTCTTGTGATCATTAAGTGAAACAGGCTTAAACCATATCTGTAAGATTGTAGGTAGGTAGGTAAGTTCAGTAAAGTTAACATATAAAAAAAAATACTTATCTTATAACCGCGTCTTGTCTTTGCTCTTCTCCCCTCAAAAAGAATCTCTTCCATATACATACAAAACTTCTCACAAAAAAAAACTTCAAAAAAATGTTAAAACCTTCGTAGTGAAATTTTTCATTCAATAAACTATTCTTTTGATTAAAAACAAAAGAACTTTTCATGCTTTAGTAAATCCTTTTATTTCGCTTCGCGCACTTTCTCTATAGCTCTAGATATTTTTTCTGACCGCCCTAGAATATAAGAAATTTTATCTAATTTTAGGATAACGTACACTTTTTTCAAAACTCGAAAATTGAAATCTTAATTTAAGAAATGAGATCTTAAAATCAGTTAAGTTTTCTTAAATTGAGATGACTATCTACCTTAAGAAAATTATTTTTTACAGTGTAGATATCCATTATGCTTCATCAAATAGAGGTATATTTCCACGGGGATAACACGTTACCTTAAGGGAACTAATTTTCGCGTTTTTGGGTGTCTACCGCAAAAGTCAGTTCCGCGAAATGGAAATTTTAAATTGGAATTCTTAAAAACCCCTAGGAAAATGAAAGAATTTAGGCAAATGAAATTAGAATTAGTTTCGCAAAAAGCACCAGCAATTTCATACCCTCGTACCGCGAAAATTAGTTCCAGCGAAAATTTGTTCCCTTAAGGTATTCGTTCTCTTTATTACAGAAAATAATTCTCCAATATATGGCTACTGGGGCTTGGGACGCTAACCTGATGATAACAGATTGTGTATTTTCTAGCCCAGTACGCTAAACCCTAAAGCTCTAAAGACGTGGGCGAAAATATACAATCTGAAGAATATGGTCGCGCGTTTATTCTCGGACCGCGTATAGAAGAATGGGCCCGAGTGCAATCTGGACAGGGAAGGGTGTCATTGCCGACAAAATTTGGGTCAGAAAAAACTTCAAAGGTTTCACGAAATAAATTTAAATATTTTGAAAGCCTCCAAGTCGCAAAGCATTGTGGGTTAGAATTTTAATTCCTATCTATAAAACGCACTTTTTATGGAGCGCCATTTTAATTTTAATTTTTAATAATTTTGGCGCACGACAAAAAGTTGACTGAAATTTTCTCATAGCGACATGACCATTTTCCTCAGATGTTAGTTTTCAGCGATCTTTAGAGCTTCAGCGTGTTGCGTTAAAAAAACTCCACAGCTGTTATCAGGTTATGGGACGCTGGATGAGGGCTAAGGTCGCTTAGGGAAAAATTGATAAAATCGGACACAAGAACACAGAGAACACAAGATTTGGATTTGAAATTCTGTAATTGATAAAATCGGACACAAGAACACAGAGAACACAAGATTCAGTACCATTTTATTTAAAATTTATTTTTACCATCGCGGACACAAGAACACGGAGAACACAAGATTTGGATTTGAATTCTGAAATTTATCAACTTTGAATTAGAATACGGAATTAAATAGCCTGAATCTTCGATAATAAATAGCCTGGATTTTTGAAAAAATGGATAGCCAATGAGATTCGAGCTTTACTTCTTCACCACTACTGAACTAACCTATAGTATTGAAACTGGGGGTTCGAAAAATTGAAACCTTTATAACTTGTGTCTTTTGTCAAATCCAAATTAACAATCAACTAACGTAATACTTACTGTTTATTTTTGATGTTTCGTTTTAACACTGCAACGTTTTTGCAAGCTCAGCATATTTTTGATAACACCTCAACTCACTCATTATTGATTCTTACGATCTGGAGTTTAGTGTTCTTTATCATGATTATATAGCATCGTATATGAAAATGATTGCAAAGATTTCTCTTTTCTTGTATCAAATTGTAATTATTTCAGCCCAATTTTTGTACTAACTTTAAAGAATTTTTATTTTAATCTTTATTTTAATTTTTATCAGTAATATTTTTTTACAATAATCAAAAAATTCAAGAGCTTTAATTTTTTACTCTACTTCTAAGTTACTAGCTTTGCTTGTGATCGATTAAATCATTTATTCTGATTTTGAATTTAATGTTTTCTGTTGATCAACTACTAGGTAGGTTCATAAAGGTATCACCTGTTCTTGCCAAAAAATCGGAACTCGAAAGATATATCCCAAATTGTACTTGGTACTGTGCGATAACTTATTACTTTTAATTAAGTTTTAAACTGTTTTAAAAATTTCCGTCGAGATGTACATAAAAGAACAGCAGCTTGGTAGATTCTACACGGATGTGGAGCAAGATTGGTCAGAAGAAAAACAATTTCGTATCTTCAGCACGAAGTTGAACACAATATGATAATAGGGGAACGCTTAACATATAACTATAAAACCTTCAAGTGATCGGCGCCCCGGGGCTGCACTAAGGCAAATTTGGCTACTGCGACCTGCCGCTGGTCAGGGTCCATAGGGTCCATATTTTAGGCTCTGAAGAGATCTGACAGGGTCCCAAATTTACCAAACATTCGTATCTGACAGGGTCCACTCTTCAGACTCCAACAGTTTGTCCCTGTCGGTCGTCTAGATCAATGCTCACCTGAGATGAGCTCATCACCTTTTATTATTTTACTAAACCTTCCTTCCTGTACTAACGATTTCATTTGAATTTGTTTTCGTTTCAGCAAATAAAAAGTAAAGCAAGAAATTAATATAAAAAAATTATGGGAATATGTTGCATGCACTGGATATCAGAGCTCGATATGTTCTGGATATACTTCACCAAATACTTTTGTTGATATTACAATTTTGTATCCAGAACCATCAACATAAAAATCCACTCACCAATGATTTTGGAGTTGCGTTAGCAGAAATTGTGAGAAAGAATCTTGGGAAGTTTAAAAGGCGAAAGGAGATACACAAACATGATTATTACACTGTGTATTTTTACGATGATCCTGGAACGAATCAACAATTAAAAGCAAGGATTCCAATTGAAACTTTGGATATAACAATTCTGGCGAAACTAATCAATTTGGATTTTATGATATCAGAGATTCGTCAAAGATCACGATGTTGTAATCTATGCTCTCAACAGCATAAGAAATGTACATGTGGAAACATCCAATGTAACAACAGGGCTTGTAAACTGGAACCATGCCAAGATGTAAATTGTAATAATGCACAGAATTGTAAATTTATCGCTTTCAAACGATTCATTGGTTTAGTCCAAGGATTCAGGAACTGTTTCGCTCATCTGAATGATCATACATTTTTAGATGATCTGCAAAATGGAGTACAACATCTCCAAGATTTCCCTAACTTGGCATGGGATGCTTTAATGGGTGAAGTTGTAACTGCATCATTGGAACCTCTTGATTTTCTGAGGAAATACAGAGCTCCAAACAGTATGAATACTTTTATAACAGATCACCAATTTAAATGTTTTGAAATGGAATTGTACATTGGTGTTTTTAAAGATACTGATTTTCTTCTACCTGCTGTGGCAAATAAAGCGAAGCATTTCCAAAACGTTGTTCTTGGAGCTGAAGGTATTGATGAAAATATTGAGAAGAAGTTCAAATCAAGTTTGAACGATTTCAAGAACAGCCTGGATACGCTAACTGTCAACTGGGACGAGCTAAGAACTCATCTGAACAAAGGTTAGTAAAGCACGACAATTAATACTCTTTGTTTTAATAAAGCAATTCCAGCTAATCCATTAAAGTGTGAAGTCTCCTTTTTGGACCTACCTGATGGAGGTCCTATAAATTAATAACCCGTGTTCGTTAGTTTGTTAGTTTGTTAGTTACCTTATCTTATTGATAATTAGAAATGATAATTAGTTTGTGATTTGACATAGAAAAGCGTGTAATAGCTATTTTGTATTGTTTTTCTAAAGTCTTTTTAATAGTGTTGATAATTGTGCTTTTATTATATATTCCAAACTATTTTCTCAACAATATGTAATTTTATTATCAGGTAGGTCCATAAGAGTATCGCTTGTTAAATCATAACTTGAAGTCCTTAAAAGCTAAACTTTTGAACATTGATGTTTGCCTTCAGCCCCCTTTGTACAGTATGGTGTCCATAAAAAAGGGAGAAAAAAATGTTAAAATGTTATGATGAATAATCTTCAAAATCTTCCGAACATTCTGTTTCAAAAGCACGTCGACACTTTTCCCTTTTAACTCTTTCTTTCTTTTTTATCATCTTCGTTTGTCTTCTTTATTTGAAGAAAAAAAACCATTTGTTATTACTGTCCTCGATGATACCTTTACAACGACGCATAACTTTTTGATATAAATAAATGGGTCCTTCGGTTGGGACAACTTTACCCCAAAACTTATCTTATAAGAGGCCAGCCGATATGGAGGCCAAAACTTACACAATACGTCTCTGATCCATCTTGTCTAAACCCTTCTCCATATATTATGCAAAGTAGAAGTTAAACTGAGAGATTTAACAAAAAGGTAAAGTGTCCGCATATGTTTGAGACAAACCTTGGGTGATTAACATTGGGTGATTAACATTGGATCTATGATTAGTCTCGTTATTAGTGTAATTTTTGAAGATTGTCAAATTCCTAAATGGTGGGGGGGGGGTTGTAGGGGTTCAAAATACCGTTTTCCCGTCAAAATTATTGCTGAATCCCGGAATCCCGAAAATTGGAAAAATAATAACACCGTCACACCGGCTTGTACAGGGCAAAAATGTACCTAAATACCGTCGCCGTCTGATTTTAAAATACCGTTTTCCCGTCTCTTTTTTCGTCAAATCCCGTAATACCGTACTAAAAAAGGGCCAATCCCGTCACACTGTAAAAGTACAACCCCCCCCCTTAGAATAATGCAGAAGATTCAAATAATTAACCCTTTCGAGTTCAGACTTTTAGTCATATTTTTAAATATAGAAAACTCTGAACGAGAAAAATAATTTAGAATAATGCAGAGATAAGATTCAAATAATCAAACCTTTTTACGTTTAGATTGTGTTCAACATAATGGAACAGTGATCAATTACAACGATGCAAATTTGAAGAAAGGAAGGTAATATTTGATTTGGATTCTAATTCTGTTGTGTTTCCGCTTTTGATACAAGTGGTATAGTTATAGCACATTGTCTATGGCGCGCCAAAAGACTTTTTAATACCAACTTTTTTTTTTGATACCAACTTTTTTTTTTTGGTACTAACTTTTTTTTTTGATACCAACTTTTTTTTTTTTTGATACCAACTTTTTTTTTAAACCAACTTTTTTTTTTTGATACCAACTTTTTTTTTTTTGATACCAACTTTTTTTTTTATACCAACTTTTTTTTTTTTTACCAACTTTTTTTTTGGTATCAATGTTTTGTACAATACCAAATTTTGCCTCGATGTTTAATTGTTCAAGTGTAGAAGGGCCCTTAAATTTTTTTCCGGGGAAATAAAGTCGGGCGAAAGCTGATAACTGGAATAAGTTAAGGCAAGACACGGGAGAAGATAGACTAGGTATTAGTCGGTTTTTATAAAATATAGCTAGGAAGATAACCACGGATCGAAAATCGTTAAATTTTCTTCCTTCGCCCGTACTCTCCTTCCATGCCACCCCTTTAAATAAATCTCGGGAATTTCTCAATCTTCTTTTAAAAATTTACAGGCTAGTTTACTTATATTAGTCTAGGGAGAAGAGAGTAGCGTGACAGGAAGAAATAAGTTCAATAATGAATGGAACTAAAACGAATTTCTTTGGTAATCGGGATGGGCGACTACTCGAATATGACGGAAGGGAATACCTTATAGGAAAGATATTATCGCAGAATTAAGAACAATATTTGCACTTAAATAGTATACTTTAGGTGTTGTTATTTATTTTGATGTAGCAACACTAGAAAAAATTCGAAAATAGGTCCAGAACCCGTGATTAGGGATTTTCTTAATGATATTGTTAATCTTAATTAGAATTAGCTAAAAAAAAGCCCGGATTCTGAAGTGAATATAATAGGGAGGTTTGAGTATTCGAGTATCACGATGACGAACAGGCTTTTCTTATTAAAGCCCCATCTACATCACACAAAAGAAAATAGGAGTAAACGAGACAAATAATGTTGATGTTATAAAACAAGGTTAGTATTACGTCGGTATTACGCCATCACTACGTCAGTATTACGTCGATATAATGTCGGTATTATAAAAATAAATTGGCATTGTAAAAAAAGTTGCTATCAAGGAAAAATAAAAAAAGTCGGTATCAAAAATAAAAGTTGGTATTAAAAAAAAAAGTTGGTATCAAAAAAAAAAAGTTGGTATCAAAAAAAAAAAGTTGGTATTAAAAAAAAAAAGTTGGTATCAAAAAAAATAGTTGGTATCAAAAAGTTGGTATCAAAAAAAAGAAGTTGGTATCAAAAAAAAAAAGTTGGTATTAAAAAGCCTTTTGGCGCGCCATAATTGTCTTTTACTTTCCCAGCTGGCACACAACGTTGTTTCAACGTTCATCTAACGTTATATGGACGTTGTGAACGTCAGATAAACGTCGAAAAATGTTGTGTGCCAGCTGGGTTACTAGAGGTGGGGGATAGTTGGGATTATTGTCTTTCTACCAAATTATATGGGAAAAAGTAGAAATACGCAATTTGATTTATTCTGCATAATGTCTTCTCTCTATTTCTTTTTAGTTTTGATGTCTCAATCAACGTATCTGGTGGATGCACTTTGATTTTTAATAACAGTTACAAGTTGATTAATATTCAATTACGCAAATCTAACAGACAATGGAATGATTTTTCGCCAATTGTTGGACCGCATCATCACAATTTTATTACAGTTGATAAATTAGAGCTTGGAAGTTTTTATGAGTTTCGTGGCATCTGTTTGAACCATGCTAGAGAAGTGGTCATCTTCAAAACAAAAGAAGACTTGCAAATCAAAGGTATTCTGATTCTCAATGTTGAAAGTTGGTTCGTTTTATATAGTAGGCCTGATTGGTGTAATTATCGTGCAAATTTGGACAAGATATGCCTAATACCCTATGGATTGATATTAGAAGGGCTGCCCAGAAAAATTTTAAGGGTAGCCCCTATTTTTTGGCCCCATTTATTGAAAAACTAGGCTAAATCCCAAGGGCCCAATTTTTATGGAAATTTCAAACTCATTTTAGGCCAAAACCAATTATAGAATCTGAAAGCTCTTGAAAAACTATATAGAAGACTTTTAAGCGAGTATGGCCGATTTCTGCACTGAATGGGAGTTATTTGATGAAGAAGTGTCATTTTATAAGCGATTTGTGACCAAAATGAGGGGGAAACCACAACTTCGTCATCAAATAATTCCCGTTCAGTACAGAAATGGACCATACTCGCTTAAAAGTCTTCTATATAGTTTTTCAAGAGCTTTCAGATTCTATAATTGGTTTTGGCCTAAAATGAGTTTGAAATTTCCATAAAAATTTTTAGCCTAGTTTTTCAATAAATGGGCCCAAAAATAGGGGCTGCCCTTTAAATTTTTCAGGGCAGCCCTTCTAATATCAATCCATAAGGTATTAGGTATGTCTGGTCCAAATTTTGTGCTTTGTTCCAAATTTGCACGATTTTTATGGAATTTGTTACAAATCGGGCCTACTAATAGATTCGTAACCGTCTCTGGAGTGAAATAATTAAATTACCAGTAAATAAGTTAAATTGTTTGTAAACTAAAGTCGATCAATTTTACACGCTAACTTTTTTATACATGTAATGCTCATGATGAAATTAGCCTAAACCGTCCTTGGAATTTCCATTTCGAGCTCTCCTCCAGTTCTCCTCAAGTTCTTGATACAGATCTCTAAGAAGCATCTTTTTTTATCACAGAAATCAAAGAAGAAGATAAGTTGGTGGTATATGGTCAAAACTATGTGATTCAAGATTTTGAAAACGCAAGGTACAAATCACATGATATTTTATCCAAGTTTAAGACAATATATTGTTTTACATCGATTTAGAAATAGGACATTAATTTTAAAGGACTCGTGCTAATCGAAGCTAATAGCGTATAAATCAGAATTATCTTACCGACAATGTTAGACATGTAAACTGGCTCGGAGATGCTGGGATCGAAACATTGACAAGGCTAAAAAATGTATCCCATAAGCATAATTTTAGGGAAATTAGCCAAATCTGTTAAAAAAAAAACAGTCAAAAACAGCCAAAATTGGAAATTGGAAATCTTTTTTGTAGGCTCAAGGTAATGCTTAGCGTATGCTTGAATTTTTGCCATATCTGAGCTTAAGTATGCTTTTTAAATTGCAATGTTAAAAAAACAAAAAAACAACGAGAGTTTCGAAGCATTGTCAAGAAAGAAAGTGTATTTTATGCTCAAAATTATTACATTCAATATATATTTCTTCATTGCTCAGGGCTGATGTGATATATGTCGATGACGAATCAATCCATTTCATTTTTGACAAGGAAAGTGACATCAGCGAGGTTATTAAAGTCGAAATACGAAGTGTTGACGAGAAATGGGATCTTGTTGACGAGAATTGTTACGAGTTTCGAGACCAGTCACTTGATGGTGCTAAGAATCTAACGGTTGGTAAATTGGAAGAAAATGAATGTTATGATATGCGTATAACCGTCAGAAAATTCGATGGCGAACTGGTTGTTTACATTAGAGAAGCCATTGTAACAGGTGAGTTGTTCTTTCAATTTTACATTATTTTATCATAGCTCGTGCCCCAATGTATAACCCTTCGTGCGTCTTGGCGAAAGGGGAGGCGGAGAACTTTAGCAAACTAACTTAAGGAAACTTATTTTGGCAGGAAATAATTTTGCCGAATTTTGTCTAAATTCATCAAATTCGCTAAAATTAGTTCCCGCCAAAATAAGTTCCCTTAAAGGCTCTGACCATAGTGAATTTTTCATAATTGCCGTGTTTAAAATGTGTTTTCTGACTGATGTAACCAAAAAAACTATGGCATGCTATACATTTTCTGTTAGACAAACTATTCCTGAATCTGAAAATTCAAAAATTGCATTGAAAAAAATTTGATGAAGAAGAAAATGAAGACTTTTGCGAGGAAGAGTATTTCAACTTTGAAGAGCTTAGTTTCGGCGGAGAAAAAACATTTTGAAACATTTTTGCAGTAAATGGGGTATCTTTTACCGACCAATAAAAAACTTTTGCGGAAAATTTTTGTAAATGCTTCTTTGTCTCGAAATCTTCAAAATAGTGGTTTTTCATCAATTTTTCATCTGGATTTTGCTTAAAAAAACAGTTATAACTTTTGACACATCTTTTTAGAAAAATTTTCCGCAAAATTTAAAATAGTTCAATTCTTTGCGGACAGTTTGAAAAAAGTTCGAAACAAAAAGGTTAATTACCCATTAAAACTTAGCACTTTTTGTAAAAGAAGGTGATGCAACATATCATTAACGTCTTAACGTTCATAACGTCATTTTTGGCCCAGCGCTCATAGCGTACTGGGCCTTTCATTAGCAACTTTCCGTGTGTGTTTCCGCGCTATAATTTAATAAAGCGCGCCTCGTGACTTTTGTTTGCCGATTTAGTGCCACCTTATTTTTGGGTAAACGGCATCGTAGTCGATGTTTTTCTAGATTGCCTTCTAGACCACGTTCCTTGGTTAGAAATGACCATTTCAAATGACCAATAAATGACTTCATTCGGTGTATCAGCAGGTAACCATTTGACCCATCCATTCACATGCTTTGCTTGCTGGTCCTGCTTCCCTGTCAAAGTTGTGTGTTTATACAAAACTTTTTTGAAATAAAGATCAACACCAAACAAACAAACATCAGCACCAGATTATACGTATTTCATTCTCTATCATTTGTTGTTTTGATTGAGTTTTAATACAAAAAAAGGTAAACTTTGTAATGTTTTATTCCCCTGTATATACCTGTATTCCTTGTCCTGATAGCGGGTAATTTGAAAATTATATCACCCCAAACCAACCTAGCTACTAATTTGAAGCAACGATGTCAAGTCAATTTGAACTGACAATCCTCGAAAATCCAATACACCTTTATCGGAAAGTTCACCTCCTCGCACACCACAATGGGTCATTCCAGAAAATTTCCATTAACCCCCTCCGCGCTCCGGACGACATAAGGCGGCAATCACAAATATCTTCATTTCGCGTCATTTCAGGCCTGAAAAGCGAGTCGGTCGGTCTGCAAAAGCAGCGGATAGTCTTTACTAGACGTCGCGGCTTTCTTAAATTGCAGAAACAATATAAACATTCGGTTTTTGGTGAAGTTAACCCGCGGAATGCTACGAGAAAACTTGACACACATCAGTGGACAGAAAAAATTCGACAAGTTTATCCGACTCTCCGACTCAAATTTTCAGAATTTTCAAGAGTCGGTCGGGTGACGCAAAATGAAGATATTTGTGATTGCCGCCTAAGTTTTTAATTGTTTTTTTTGCCTTGGAAATAATATCGATATCCCATAACTCTTCAGAAATTCCATGGATTTTTTCCAAACAGACAAAAATTCTGGAATGGCCCAATGTTACCGTGCAAATCTTTTGCGGCAGTAAAAAGGTAAAAAGGCCCAAAATGCAGATTTCCAGCTAAAAAACTTGCAAAAGTGAAAAACATATGTATTATTACGGAGCTCTAAAAATTACTGGATAAGGTATATCTAGTTCTTCTTTAGAGAGTTCAATGTTAGTGCGATTGTTTTTGGCGACCTTTCCGATAAGGTGTATATTGAACGGCTAAATTCTGTGGCGGACTTTCCAATAAAGGTGTATTGAACGGCTAAATTCTGGGTAAAATTTGATTGGTTCGATGGTAATTCAGGGCATTCAGTCACATTGAATTTTGGTTGAACTCGTATAGGCCAAATCACAAGTATTTGTGTTCGCGTCGTCCGACCGACCCACTTTTGATCTGAAAAATCCAATTGTTTTTAGTCGGAAAGTCGGGAAATCTGTCGGATTTTTAGGTGATATTTTTCAAAGAACATTTGCAGATTTAGCGCTAGTTAGTTTTTAATCATGATTCAATCTGATGACGAGAATTTTATGAATAAAACAAAGGAAATTAGGTGCAAAGTGTAAGTGCAAAGTGCAAGTGCAAAGTATGTCAGGGAAGTGCAATGTATCACTATTCGACGGTACTTTGGAAAGCATAAAAAACTTTTTCATCTAAATTTTCTGTTTAATTTCTTTATGTCTCAATTTGAAATTTTTGCTTTTTCTTCTTTTTAGCTTAAAAGTCGTATATTCTTCAAAGACGTCAAAGTTGCTTTCATTTGATCTCACTTGGAATCTCGTCGAGGTTGTTTTTTTTTAAATTTTTCCTACTTAACCTACAGTACAGCAAATTTCAATTACCTTTATAGGGAATTAATTATGCGGTTTTTCCCGAATTCCCTCAAAAATTGCAAATTGAACTTTGAGTTGGTTTATTAGCACAGAAATCTTAATTCCTTCTGATTGTCCACTTCTTGGGAAACGACTTTTAAAATGATTTTTTTCTTTTTTAGATTTCAAGACAATACCCTTCTTCGTCTAAGGAGGGTTCCATCAAAATACTAGCATACTAGCATACTCGGTTTATTCAGTTTACTCAGAATACTCGGTTTACTAAGGACACTCGGTTTATTACTCAGAAGACTCTGTTTATTCCACTTACTTGGTTTATGCAACTCACTTGGTTTATTTGACCCACTTGATTTATCCAGCTAACTTAACTTACTCAGCTCACTCAACATACAAAGCATTCAAAACATTAATATTTTGAATAAAAATTGAATTTAATAAAAACTTATTTTGTTGATTTATTTTGTGTTATAACCCAAGAATTTTTTCGTCTGATTACCATGATATCTATCGCTGCATACCGTGTCACGGCCGGCAATTTTAACAAAACTCGGCAACTAGACCTTCGTTCGATATATCGATATCTAATTATAAGCTCCTCTTGTTCCAGCCAGGGGTTTTCTCGAATATTGAAGCTGATGCCGTTTCTATCCATAGCTTTTTACCTAAGTATTTTACTCATAACATCAGGTGATATTGAAACAAATCCAGGGCCTGATAATTTTTAACACAAAAGACAAACTTGAAATAATAGTAGCCATATTTGTTTTGACATGTGACATTTGTTTTGATTTCACGTCCCGCTGTATTGTTTACAAATTTCACAAGTACTTTAGTGTTCCTTCATGATGCTGGGCCTTCACGCCCTCTGGGCTTCTTGTTGCAATTAAGTTCTCAGTCTTACTATACTAATTGCATTATGAAAAATTTCTGTAACGCTAGCCTAGCATTAAGATACATCTCCGTCTGTCACGGACTTCACATAGCCGTAAGAGTATACGGATATAGGTAATCTGTTATAGCGTTTTTGGGGAGAAGTCATCAAAATTAGGGGTTAAGGGACCAAATGACGTCACAGATTTTGGAAAAACTTCAAAATGCGATATCTTGAGTTTGAGAAGGAGTTGAGCGGTCGTTGACCCCTCATTGGATCGATAATTGTATGGGGAATAAGTTTGGAGGGGTTATGAAGCTTGAGTGTGGTGACTTTGAAATTTGGCTGAATTTTTAGGCGCTTTCACTTGATGACGTCATCAAAACAGGAAAAATGCGATATCTCGAGATTGGAAAGAAGTTAGGAGATGGTTGACCCTTCATTGGATCGGAAATTCTATGGGGAATAAGATAGTAGGGGTATATAGAGATTTGAAAATAAATGTATTCAAATTGAGGCATTTTGGGTCCGATGACGTCATTAAAACCTGAAAAATTCAATATCTCAAGTTTGAGAAAGAATTAAGCAATGGTTGACCCCTCATTGGATCGGAAATCATCGAGATAATCTTTCGCGTAAATGACAAATTGATTTCAGTAAAGTAAACAATTTATCGACCTTTCGATGACGTCATTTAGGCCCAAATGACGTCTCAAAACATAAAAAGGTCTTACGCGCGAGAGTGGATATAAAATATTGCCCCAGTGGTTTTTCATCAATTTTTCATCTGGATTTTGCTTAAAAAAAGTTATACACTTTTGACACTTTTTAGAAATTTTCCGCAATAAAATAGTTCAATTCTTTGCGGCAGTTTGAAAAAAGTTCGAAACAAAAAGGTTAATTACCCATTAAAACTTAGCACTTTTTGTAAAAGAAGGTGATGCAACATATCATTAACGTCTTAACGTTCATAACGTCATTTTTGGCCCAGCGCTCATAGCGTACTGGGCCTTTCATTAGCAACTTTCCGTGTGTGTTTCCGCGCTATAATTTAATAAAGCGCGCCTCGTGACTTTTGTTTGCCGATTTAGTGCCACCTTATTTTTGGGTAAACGGCGCATCGTAGTCGATGTTTTTCTAGATTCGTCCTTCTTAGACCACGTTCCATTGGTTAGAAATGACGTCAGTTTCAAAATTAACCAATAGAATGACTTCATTTCGGTGTATCAGCAAGGTCAACCATTTTGACCCATCCATTCACATGCTTTGCTCCTGCTGGTCCTGCTCCTGTCAAAGTTGTGTGTTTATACAAAACTTTTTTGAAATAAAGATCAACACCAAACAAACAAACATCAGCACCAGATTATACGTATTTCATTCTCTATCATTTGTTGTTTTGATTGAGTTTTAATACAAAAAAAGGTAAACTTTGTAATGTTTTATTCCCCTGTATATACCTGTATTCCTTGTCCTGATAGCGGGTAATTGAAAAATTATATCACCCCAAACCAACCTAGCTAACTAATTTGAAGCAACGATGTCAAGTCAATTTGAACTGACAATCCTCGAAAATCCAATACACCTTTATCGGAAAGTTCACCTCCTCGCACACCACAATGGGTCATTCCAGAAAATTTCCATTAACCCCCTCCGCGCTCCGGACGACATAAGGCGGCAATCACAAATATCTTCATTTCGCGTCATTTCAGGCCTGAAAAGCGAGTCGGTCGGTCTGCAAAAGCAGCGGATAGTCTTTACTAGACGTCGCGGCTTTCTTAAATTGCAGAAACAATATAAACATTCGGTTTTTGGTGAAGTTAACCCGCGGAATGCTACGAGAAAACTTGACACACATCAGTGGACAGAAAAAATTCGACAAGTTTATCGACTCTCGACTCAATTTTCAGAATTTTCAAGAGTCGTCGGGTTACGCAAAATGAGATATTTGTGATGCCCCTAAGTTTTTAATTGTTTTTTTTGCCTTGGAAATAATATCGATATCCCATAACTCTTCAGAAATTCCATGGATTTTTTCCAAACAGACAAAAATTCTGGAATGGCCCAATGTTACCGTGCAAATCTTTTGCGGCAGTAAAAAGGTAAAAAGGCCCAAAATGCAGATTTCCAGCTAAAAAACTTGCAAAAGTGAAAAACATATGTATTATTACGGAGCTCTAAAAATTACTGGATAAGGTATATCTAGTTCTTCTTTAGAGAGTTCAATGTTAGTGCGATTGTTTTTGGCGACCTTTCCGATAAGGTGTATATTGAACGGCTAAATTCTGTGGCGGACTTTCCAATAAAGGTGTATTGAACGGCTAAATTCTGGGTAAAATTTGATTGGTTCGATGGTAATTCAGGGCATTCAGTCACATTGAATTTTGGTTGAACTCGTATTAGGCCAAAATCACAAGTAGTTTGTGTTCGCGTCGTCCGACCGACCCACTTTTGATCTGAAAAATCCAATTGTTTTTAGTCGGAAAGTCGGGAAATCTGTCGGATTTTTAGGTGATATTTTTCAAAGAACATTTGCAGATTTAGCGCTAGTTAGTTTTTAATCATGATTCAATCTGATGACGAGAATTTTATGAATAAAACAAAGGAAATTAGGTGCAAAGTGTAAGTGCAAAGTGCAAGTGCAAAGTATGTCAGGGAAGTGCAATGTATCACTATTCGACGGTACTTTGGAAAGCATAAAAAACTTTTTCATCTAAATTTTCTGTTTAATTTCTTTATGTCTCAATTTGAAATTTTTGCTTTTTCTTCTTTTTAGCTTAAAAGTCGTATATTCTTCAAAGACGTCAAAGTTGCTTTCATTTGATCTCACTTGGAATCTCGTCGAGGTTGTTTTTTTTTAAATTTTTCCTACTTAACCTACAGTACAGCAAATTTCAATTACCTTTATAGGGAATTAATTATGCGGTTTTTCCCGAATTCCCTCAAAAATTGCAAATTGAACTTTGAGTTGGTTTATTAGCACAGAAATCTTAATTCCTTCTGATTGTCCACTTCTTGGGAAACGACTTTTAAAATGATTTTTTTCTTTTTTAGATTTCAAGACAATACCCTTCTTCGTCTAAGGAGGGTTCCATCAAAATACTAGCATACTAGCATACTCGGTTTATTCAGTTTACTCAGAATACTCGGTTTACTAAGGACACTCGGTTTATTACTCAGAAGACTCTGTTTATTCCACTTACTTGGTTTATGCAACTCACTTGGTTTATTTGACCCACTTGATTTATCCAGCTAACTTAACTTACTCAGCTCACTCAACATACAAAGCATTCAAAACATTAATATTTTGAATAAAAATTGAATTTAATAAAAACTTATTTTGTTGATTTATTTTGTGTTATAACCCAAGAATTTTTTCGTCTGATTACCATGATATCTATCGCTGCATACCGTGTCACGGCCGGCAATTTTAACAAAACTCGGCAACTAGACCTTCGTTCGATATATCGATATCTAATTATAAGCTCCTCTTGTTCCAGCCAGGGGTTTTCTCGAATATTGAAGCTGATGCCGTTTCTATCCATAGCTTTTTACCTAAGTATTTTACTCATAACATCAGGTGATATTGAAACAAATCCAGGGCCTGATAATTTTTAACACAAAAGACAAACTTGAAATAATAGTAGCCATATTTGTTTTGACATGTGACATTTGTTTTGATTTCACGTCCCGCTGTATTGTTTACAAATTTCACAAGTACTTTTAGTGTTCCTTCATGATGCTGGGCCTTCACGCCCTCTGGGCTTCTTGTTGCAATTAAGTTCTCAGTCTTACTATACTAATTGCATTATGAAAAATTTCTGTAACGCTAGCCTAGCATTAAGATACATCTCCGTCTGTCACGGACTTCACATAGCCGTAAGAGTATACGGATATAGGTAATCTGTTATAGCGTTTTTGGGGAGAAGTCATCAAAATTAGGGGTTAAGGGACCAAATGACGTCACAGATTTTGGAAAAACTTCAAAATGCGATATCTTGAGTTTGAGAAGGAGTTGAGCGGTCGTTGACCCCTCATTGGATCGATAATTGTATGGGGAATAAGTTTGGAGGGGTTATGAAGCTTGAGTGTGGTGACTTTGAAATTTGGCTGAATTTTTAGGCGCTTTCACTTGATGACGTCATCAAAACAGGAAAAATGCGATATCTCGAGATTGGAAAGAAGTTAGGAGATGGTTGACCCTTCATTGGATCGGAAATTCTATGGGGAATAAGATAGTAGGGGTATATAGAGATTTTTGAAAATAAATGTATTCAAATTGAGGCATTTTGGGTCCGATGACGTCATTAAAACCTGAAAAATTCAATATCTCAAGTTTGAGAAAGAATTAAGCAATGGTTGACCCCTCATTGGATCGGAAATCATCGAGATAATCTTTCGCGTAAATGACAAATTGATTTCAGTAAAGTAAACAATTTATCGACCTTTCGATGACGTCATTTAGGGCCCAAATGACGTCTCAAAACATAAAAAAAGGTCTTACGCGCGAGAAGTGGATATAAAATATTGCCCCGTAAGTTTGGATAGGTCCATGATTGTTTTGAAATCAAAGTATTTATTATTTGGTCTTTTAAAGCCCGTCATTTTGCCCTTAAAGGGGAACTTTTTTACTGATTTTTGGTAATATTAAGTATAAAAATGAGACAGAAAGTATATAAGTCCGATCTCTCAAATAAAAATCATGAAAAATCTCTCTTAACTTCAGTTAAAAATATGTTCAAAAATTCACCCCCTTTCTTTAAAAAAAAGATCGACTTCTCTTTGGATTATGACGTCAAAGTATTCAGAAAACAGAACAAATTCAGTTATGACTACAGTATGTTTTCAGAGTTCTGTTTTAAATAAGAAATAAATACATAGAAAAGTATTCCTGGTAAATTGTGGGTGATTTAGCTGAATAACAATAAAAAATCCAACAAGAAGCACAAAAATTTAGTCACAAACCATCTACTGAAGGGCCTTCACTGATTTTTAGCCTGAGAAGATAAGCATCTTCCTCTTTCTGAATGCGGCTACGTCATAAAACAGCTGAAAGTGCGTCTTTTTTATTTGATAAACAATTTCATTTTAGTAGAGGGGAGCCTCTTTTTAAAAGCTCATTAAACAAATTTTTAGAGTGAAAGGAGAGTTGCAACCTTGAAATTTTGAAATTTATCGTTGAAACAAACCATTTCAGGATAGAAACAAAAGAATCCAAACTTTGTTGAGTTCCCCTTAAGGTATTGAAATGTTTATCCGATTAACTTGAAATTTTGAAAGTGTGTAAATTTGACGTCAATTATGACGTGATTTTCACCTGATGACGTCATTATTTTTTGGAATTTGTATTGGAAGTTTTGAAAGGAGCCCCTCCAACTTTTTACACTTTTTCTGCTAAAACTTTGTGAGGCAACTCTTTTTCAAGTGTGAAGCAAAAATTTTGATCATGGAAATGATTCCTTCAGGGAGGTTGTTGATGTAAATCAAACAAAAGAGGGGGCCGAGAATAGATCCCTGAGGTACACCGGCCAAAACTTTCGTCAAATCAGAAGCTTGATCATCAAGAACAACCCGCTGTCATCTCCCGTGAACAAAATTCTGGATTAATAAAAGAAGGAAGCCAGAAACACCATACACGTTTTTTTTTAAGAACCCAGTTTATAAGAACAGTTAGGTTGAAATTGGGCAACAAAGTAAGAACATCTTAAGAACATGCCCAGCCTTGGAAAAAAGAGGCGAAGAAAAAAATCGAGATATAATCATTTAAATTTCAAAAAAAGATGTTGCAGTTATTGCAGTGTTTCGAATTTTGAATAATTAAATAATTGGTGGGAATTCTTTAGACCTGCAGAGACTTTTCTACCGAAGTAAAAAGTGCTATTAAAGATGTCATTTTTTTGGACCTACCCCGGTGGAGGTCCTATAAATTAACCTCTGTTCGTTCGTCCGTCCGTCCGTCCGTTCGTTCGTTCGTTCGTTCGTTCGTTCGTTCGTTACCAACTTTTCTCGAGATTGGGTCATTAGTTTTTTCTGATTTTTTTCACAAAGATGTGTAACTATAAACCCTCGAATGTGACGGAGCCGATTTTCTAAAAAAAAAATTTTTGGGCAAATTTGGGCCAAAAAACGGCTAAAAAATTGGTTTTTTGGACTTTGTGAAAAATTCGATCATTAATTTTTTCTGATTTTTTGCATGAAAGTAGGCTACCATCGTAGGTAAAAGATGGATCAAGCAGATTTTCGCAAAAAAAATATGTTGGCTCAAAAAACGCATGTTTATCTATAAGAATCACTATTAATAAACATACATTAATGTTCTCAGTCAAATTACTCAATTTGTTAATGAGATATATGTTTATTTTTGTTCATAAGGGCTTACTCTTGAAGAATATGTGTGTTTAGACATTAAATTTTGGTTGCTTGGCGTGTTTTTATAGAAAAACTGGCCAAATTCGATATTTTTTTATAAGCACATTATCAATTACTTAGGTATTAGCTTTTCTCGAGATTGGCTCTATCATTGTTTATGATTTTTTGCACAAAGATGCATAACTATAAACCCTCGAATGTGACGGAGCTCATTTTTTGAAGAAAAAAAAATGGGGTAAATTTCAGCTAAAAAACGGCCAAAAAAGAGTTTTTTGGACTATGTGAAATGTTGGATCTTTAATTTTTTCTGATTTTTTGAATGAAAGTAGGTAAAAGATGGCTCGAGCAGATTTTCACGGTGGTAAAAAGTAGCCGTATTTTGCCCACATAGACTAAGCCTGTGACGTCACACAGCGAATTATGTTTAGGTTTACAGAGCCTTGTAGAATCATCAAAATGCCTTCAAACTTGGTAAGTAAATTCAAAATAATAAAAGAAAAATTTTTGTCTTGAAAATTTTTAGATTTCCCGATTTCCCGATTTTCAAAAACGGAAAACCCTCATTTTTACCCCCATCTTTGGTAAAAAATCAGACCTAGCAGAAAATTAAAGGCCTTAATTCCCTAAGTCTTAAGATAGAAAGTTTCCTTTTAACCATAACTTCCTTCATGTCAGTTTTCAGCGTTTAAGTATATCGGGAACATACAGTTTAAACTCTGCAATTCGTTTTTTTACCATATATGGTCATGCCTTTAATTCTAAATTTCTTGAGTTAATCAAAAGCTGAAATTAAAAGTGACCCCATTTTTAAGCACTACTCGTCAAGATCTATCGTTTGGAAATGTTGCTTTAAGCATAATACCAACTTCAAATTTTCGTTTAAATTTTGATGACGTATTTTTCGGTCACGTGATGACTTTTTTTTCAAAAAAATTTTTGATTTTTTTTGGAAAATAGTTTGAAAAATATTTAGGGCAAAACAAATTATTCTAAGGCTATAAGAATGATAAAGAACAGGATAATGGATCTAAGTCATTAAGTAAGTGGTAATAAAAAAGCCTATTTTGACCACCGTGTTGGTAAAAAAAGAATTTTTCAGCTCAAAAAACGCATGTTTATCTATAAGAATCACTATTAATAAGCATACATCAATGTTCTTAGTCAAATTACTCGATTTTTTTATGAGATAGATGTTTTTTTTTTGCTCACAAAGTCTTGAATATGAAAGAATATTTCAAGAGCATGAAATTTTGGTTTCTAAATGTTTTTTTATAAGAAACAAACGACTAATTAATAGATCGTCAATGTTTGTGTTCTGAATGATTGTTAAATGGTCACGTCACGTAGAGATCAATTATAAATGAATATGAAAGAATATTTCAAGAGCATGAAATTTTGGTTTCTAAATGTTTTTTTATAAGAAACAAACGACTAATTAATAGATCGTCAATGTTTGTGTTCTGAATGATTGTTAAATGGTCACGTCACGTAGAGATCAATTATAAATATGTTAAATGCACAACCATGTAGGTCCATAAAAGTATCACTTGTTCTTAAGTTAATTTTTTTCTCCTCAAGTATCTAGGGATGGATCAACATCCAAACCATTCATGATGTCGTGTGTTATGGATAACAGCTGTGACACACAGGAGTCACCCTTGCGGTAACGAGACATGGAATTTGTTAAAAGATATTTTTTTTATTCGAAATAGGTGTAGACGGAGTCAAAGATGCATTTTTCAAAGATTTTTCCAAAAATAGGCAGAATAGACACTGCCATATATTTTTTTTACCACGCTCTTATGCCCTTCGTTTTTGTATACAGGAACAACATTTGCTTTTTCCCAGTTTATTATTTCCAGTTGGAAATATGCAAAAATCTAAAGAATATTGATAGATTCTAATCATCTGTATATATGTCATCCCAACCACGCGCTTTGTTAGTCGTAAATGCGCGAACGAGGACTAAGATTTTGGCTTGATGGAGAGGTATATTGTTTATTCTCTCCATCCCAGAGATAGTTGCTTTTTAAAATATCGAAAAGTGATACGACAACTTTAAAAGCTTTAGTTGTTTTTTCTTCTCATTTCAGACGAGTCACACTCATTGTCTATGTATAATTCGGTATCAGTAAAAACACATCCTCTTGGCTATTCTGAAAACTCGTATCGAGAAAATGTTTTGGCAAATAAGAAGAAAGTCGTTCGATTCCAAACTGGTGCTGGTCAGGAAAAACGATCATTGCAAAGCATTGACAGTGCTAAATATGTCAACAACAATTTTCCTGATGAAGACATTGTCCTTCCTTATTTGAATACAATGGAACCACAGTCCTTTAGAAGTGTTTTAGCGAAGAAATTCATGGCTATCGGGGAGAAACTCCCTGGAAAGTTCTATCTGTTGTCTTCTTTCAATGCCAGAAAACATTTGGAGAAGACACTTGGTGTAAAGAAAAAATGTATCGAAGAGCAGTTTCGATATCTGTCTCTGGATGGCAATTTAATGATATTTTATCCACCCTCATACCCTGCAGTAGTCCTAATGACATTACCAGGATCTGAAAGAGAAAGCCTCCATCAGCTGATCTTCAGAGCAGATGAAAACCTCAAATCGTATCTCGCGTTGCACGAAGATCTTTTTCAAGTCAAAAGATTTGTTATTATCAATGTCATTGCGGCTGTTCATCACAAAAGAGAAGACGTCGAGAAGTCCCTACATTGTCAAGATAGCTTACCATTCATGTTATTTTCGGACTTTGTCTACGATTCTCAAACTTGGTGGGATAAAATTGAAGACTTCTTGGAGCAAATAGCTAACAACCTTGAGGAAGCTGACCAACAAAGCACATTCGAAATTTCTGCACGATCGATCCTTCTCGAAGCATTGATCGATGATAACTTTCCAACTCTTTTTGCGAAAGATGAAGAAGTCTTCTGTAAGAAGATCATGAACAGAGCACAGATTGACGTCTTGTTAGACAAAGCTCGACATAAATTAGTGAAAGGTAGTTTATTTTTCATAAGTCCTCTTTTACGTATAAAACCTCAATTATAGCATACTTATTTTCTTTTTATTCTTGAAACCTTTCAAAGCAGGGCATTTTTATTTCACTCCTCTAATTAAATTTATTAAAACCACTATTTTAAATATACAGAATTAAATCTTTCCATTTCATTTTACTTTTAGGACCCTATGGATCAGGTAAAAGTGTTATTGTCAATGAATTGATTCAAAGATCAGTGGAAGAGAAGGATATTACCACTGTTTACCTAGGGTACGAAGAATATTCACTACTTCAAGTACAAATGGAAAGATTTTGTCAAACTATACCAGGTGATATAGTTTGTTTGAATGTCGCTGACCTAACCCTTGAGAGAGGCAGTAAGAACATATTGCCTCTTCGAGAATCATTGGAAATGATAGAAAGCAAGTTTAAAGGCAATAGGCTACATATCATTCTTGATGAATATGATACTGAAGAGCTTAACAATAAAGAAGCAAAGAAGATAAGACAACTTCTGGACGGCAGTTTTTTCAAAAATTGCCAAATCACAATTGCTGTACAAAGTTGTCAGAAGAACCGCATAATTCAAAGAGAAGATATGAAAAAGGAGCAATCAGCTAATTGCCTTGAGGATCTTGGTATGAAGGAGTTCGAGCTGCTTAAGACCATGCGTTATACCTCCAGTATCTGCCAATCCGTTTCTTTATCACTGAAAAAGGTTGAAGAGCAGGAAGCTGTATACGATATTCCTATAAAATCGACCACCAACGAAATTCAGTCAAGAGGAACAGCTTCAATTCCAATGACGTTAAATCTGAAATCAAGCAAAGATCAAGCTGACGAGGGTACGAATGTTGAAATGGATACAGATGGAAATTCCATGGAAGTACCAACCCTTCGGATTGATGAGTTGTGTAAATACTCTGGAAAAACAGGTGCTAAGATGATCTCGAAATTTGTCTATCCAAAGGGTGTAACAAGTGGTGTTAGACGGAAAGGGGAAACTCCCTTGCTATTGCAACTTGAAGTATTGACTATGACGAGTCTCGAAATGATGGTTCATTTGTTGAATACTTTTGTATTAAAGAACAAAAGAGGAAAGAATACAGATAAGAAGTTGATGCTGATATGCAATTCAAGGGACCTATTGCCATTCGCCCGATTAGCCCTAAAAGTAGCAGGTACTAGATATGTCGAGTATACAGACAATATACGAGGACAACCCGCAAAAAGTACATCTCACAAGAAAGCTATCCTCTACAGTTGGGAGAACGAAGTTCCAGTTCTTCTTACAGACTGCAGAGGTTGTCGGGGAATGGAAAATGACGAGGTATGTGTAAATGTGAATATCTTAAAACAATTCTTATCTCCCCTGAATATAAGTGAAACAAAATTAAATCAAAATGAAGCTGGAAATCTACCAGCTGGTGTCACCAGCAAGAGCAAGAAAGTTACCCAAAGGTTTTAAAATGTGATGGTATAAATGTTTACTTTATTAGGATTTTAGCTGCGTAGCTTAAGTTTACGCTCAAATTATTCCCTTAAGGTAATTTGAGGTTGATTCATTTTGATTAAGAAATGGAGTCTAAATAATATTTTTTTCTCCGATAGGTTTTGGTTTTGTGGGATTTGAGTGATATTTATGGAAGACAGATGTTTGGTGAAGCATTATCACGCTCACGCACAAAATTGTACATTGTGTCAGTTAAAAGACATAGAACGAGTATGCCATTTCTTTCAGATTTAAAAAAGCAGCACTTATTTGGATTTTTGAAGATAAATACTGAATTTTTGAGGATTTCTGGTAGCGAAACGCGATTTTGATTCTTAGGTTCGTCTTGACATTGTCCCCTTTTTCATTGTAACTCCTGCAGATTTTTACGAAATAAAGTTGAGATCAATAGCCGGTCTGATTTCTTAACCTTTTTATAGGTGATGTTATTCCTAAAGCTAGCTCAAATTTGACGGAAGCAATTAAACTATTAGTTGACCATAAACACGTAAAAGACAAAACTGACGTTTGCAGAGGCAATGCTGTTGTGATACCGAATTCTTTGATCAATAAAAAGGTTGTATGGATTGCTGATGAAAATACTTTCGATATGAGGTATGACCACAAAAATTTATGAAGCTTCCTTTCTTTTACATGCTCCTAGTCGCCAAAAAGATCATTCTTAAGATCCAAGTGATCTACTTATAGTTTTGGGTGCTTTCTACAAACAAAGATTTTTATCTCTGGATAACGTACGGGTTTAGCACAGGAAAAAAAAATCGATTTCCAAGGTTGGAAATTTCAAGATTTCTTAGTTGGAAAATTGATAAAAACCAAATGGAAAGGGTAACCTAGGCTCGATGGCACCCGGTCAATCTCTTCTTATTGTTCGCACAGATACGTGGTTGATCTTAGATCACTCACACAGCTCAGCAGGGCACCATTTGAAACTATGACACAAGTACCCTATGTGATTCACTGTGCGAACTCACTGTGATTGACCAAGGCCGCTCCGAAGGGATACCTCACCTGACGGAAACTTGCAGCTTGACTGCTCATATTGTAGCCTAATATCTAGGTTAGCTATACATCACGACAGTTCTGCGCGAAAAATCGCTTGTGGTTTTCTTAAAGGACATGCGCAGGACATTTCTACATTGTTTTTTTTTCACTTGATTTTTCAAGGGCATTGGTTTAATTTTCAAAACCTATGAGTAATTTACGTTTTCCAAATCAGCTTAAGTTAATCGCTCAAATTTCCAACCTTCAATTATAAAACCAAAATTTCCAACCCAAAAATATTGAATTTCCCACCTTGGAAATCGAAAATTTTTTCCTGTGTAGAAAAAGGTTCACCATTTTGAGAATCTTCAAGTCTCAGATCCACTATTTTCAATGTCGTTTATTGCTTTTAAGGGCAATGTTACACCAGCAGGCACATCAATATGAAGAACCGAGAACCCAGTGACTATTTATTTGAATTATTTTTCTCTGATTTTTAATAGAAGGCCTCTCAATGTTAAACTTTCCAAAATCCATTTCGGCTACAGGCTTGTTTTGTTTATCATAACGTAATTTTATAGTATGGTGCAAACTCTCAGGACCCATGCTATCTTTTATGCAACGCAACAAAACCTCGACCTTTTCAAAGAAAGAAGTATTTAAAGACTGTTTTATGACTGGCGTCATAGGCAAAACCCTTAAACTCTTAAGTTTGACGGAATTTCAAAGGCAATCCATTCATAAACCTCTCATACCAATTGAAAGCACTCGAAAAACGATACTCTTAAGTGGATAAAGTCAAATTCTCAACCTATCTGGAGTAAATTAAGTCAAAGTTGCGTTTTGACGTCATTCCCGGTCGATTTTACACGAGTTACGCTGGTTTGCCAGCACATTTGCTAGGCCTGTAACTTTTACCTCATTTTCTAAAGGTACTTAAATATGCAGCCGGAAGAATTGGAGCAAGGCTTTATACCGTCGTACTTGGGAGAGAAAGGTTTGACTTACTTTAGCCATTGTAGTCTGACAATATTTAGCTCATAATAACCTTAACCTTGAAATAAATCATACTCTAAGGTCCGGAATGAACGTCCCCATCTGGTTATTAATTTTCAAAAGATTTTCAGACTCCCCTGGTTTTTATTAGGACCCCCTCCCTCGTTTATTTATTTCTGAATTTGCTCTAAATAGGCAGTTTTTAGCTTATAGTTACCTTGTTTCTGGGTTTTTGGAGGTACAATTTCGGACCCCCCTTTTATTTGGAACCACCTTTTATTCGGAACCACCCCCCTTCCGTTTTTAGATTTTGAATAAACTTGGCCCCCTATTTTCGGGACCTTAGAGGGACCGAATATTATTTTTTTTCACTTAAATACATTATTGATAACAATGTCCACCATCAAGCATGATTCAATTGTCAATAAAACTGACTTTTGAAGCCGGAACTTTCTAAAAATCGCCGGAAGGACGGGTTCTCTTGAATTTATCGAATTGTCAATGAAACTGGTTTTTGCAACCGGAAAAATCAATGCTAAAATTTAAGGCGTTATGCATTTTCGCTAAACGCTATGTTTGCTGACTAATTATTGTTTTCATTTTTGGACCTAGCCCGGTGGCTGGAGGTCCTATAAATTAACTGATGTTCGTCCGTCCGTCCGTCTGTCCCTTCGTTATTAACTTTTCTCGAGATTTGCTCATTAGTTCTTCCTGATTTTTTGCACAAAGATGTGTATTAGCAATGCTCAAATGCCGGAAATCACCGTTTTTGCCGATTTTCATTGGATTTTTTCCTGATACAGTATTACTTTGTTTATTTCACGCAAAAACATTATTTATAGCAATGTCCACCATAAAAAGCATGATTCAATTGTCGATAAAACTGAGTTTTGTAGCCGGAACTTTCCAAAAGTCGGCGGAACTGCCGAGAATCGCCGGAAAAACGGTTTTTCTTGAATTTCTCTGCTGTACTTTTGGAATTCTGCACACTGATGCGAAATGGCAATACCTAACATGTGACGGATCCCGATTTTTGAAAGAAAAATTATTTCGGCTGAATATGCCGGAAATATGCCAGAAAAACCGTTTTTTTTTTGCATTTTCTCGAGATTTCATCGTTAGTTTTTTCTGAGTTTTTGCACGAAGATGCGTATTAGCAATACCCAAAACATGACAGAGTCCGATGTAATATAATATATCGACCATATCGATCGTCCGTTCGTCTGTTACCAGCTTTTCCAGAGATTGGTTCATTGGCTTTTACTGATTTTTTGCACAATGATGTAAAACGGTGATACCCAAAATGTTACGATTTTTTGAGAAAAAAGTTTTTAGGGTAAATTTGGGCCCAAAGCTGCCTAAAAATAGAGTTTTTTTGGACTTTGTGCGTTATTCCTTCACTAGTTTTTTCAGAAATTTTTACACAAAGACAGAGGGCCAGGTTATCTAAAAAGTGAAATTATACACATTTTTGTTTGTTTGAGGATATTGTCACTCCTCGTGATTTGCTTGGTATTTATTTCTGATTCTCTGCACAATGATGTAAAATGGTAATGTTTAAGATTTGATGGAGCCTGATTTAAAAAAAAGTTTTGTTCAGATTTGGGCCAAACAATGCCTTAAAAATGGGGTTTTCTGGACATGAAACTGCTTCACTAGTTTTTGCATGAAGACAGAGGGCAAGGCTCACTAAAAAGTGGTTGAAACTTTTTTTTTGGAATTTTTTTAGCCGTAAAGTTGGATTTTCTTATTTGGGGAATTTCCCTTTTGTCATATATTTCGCGAGC
This sequence comes from Clytia hemisphaerica, assembly GCF_902728285.1. NCBI lineage: Eukaryota > Metazoa > Cnidaria > Hydrozoa > Leptothecata > Clytiidae > Clytia > Clytia hemisphaerica. The sequence goes on along the minus strand of NW_027103836.1, from coordinate 3,241,049 downwards.
ATTTCTCGCGATTGGTTTGGTACTTTTTTATGATTTTTTAGTTTGCATTTTCTTACTATTTTCTTTAGCCTTTAGATGTGTCCATTCAGCATTTGGCTTGCGACAGTCAAATTTTAATTGACTGTCCATCACCCATTTAATAGCTGTCAGCAATATAATTGGCTGTCAATAAGTACATATTGACTTGACCGTAAATAAGTACATATTGACTTGACCGTAAATAAATACAGTCAATATTGATTTTTTGTCAATAATTTGGAATTGACAGTTCATAAAAATTAGTCAATAAATACCGACAGTCAGTGATACAAACATTGAACATGTGGCTAATTAATGACCCAGTAGTACTTGATAACCTGAATCTGAGAAAGTGGGACCGCACCCTTAATTGATATTGATTTAACATAATGATGCCGACCCTAATAAAATGTATTGTTTCCGGGTGAAACTCTTTTTCGTCGTCTCTCGCACTTTTTTCGATCCTTTTGAACTTTCCAATTGTTTTCCAATTTTTGCACTTCAATATTTTGTACACTCGACTGATCTAAAACGATCTCTCGATAGTCTTCATTCTGCTCTGCTTAAATCCCGATTTTCCAATTTCGCTTTTGAATTTAAATTGGCATTTGTAAATGGTAGATTTGTAGTGTCGTAACACCATCATGCTTGCTGTCAAGTGACTTTATGCGTTTACAATGGACTTTACAATAAGTGAAGATGGCCTAATTGTTTCCTCAACCCCAAAAAAACATAACTACCATGCTAGGTTTGGTATGGATTTTGACCACTCCCAGGTCAGTCAAACCAAAGTCACATTAATGCCTTGTTTGCTAACAATTTCGACCTTAATAGAATGTGCGAAAATAATCAAGAAGATAATTTTCCCCTAAAAATTGTAAAAGCTTTCAAAATAATAACCAGAGCTGTGACAATGAAGCTTGATTTCCTGCATTCTACTCTCTCTCTCTCTCTCTCTCTCTCTCTCTCTTAGGTACAAACTCTTATCTGCCTGTCCAACTCCAAGCACAACAAACTATTCCGCACCAGCAGTATGTCTATCAAACAATGCAGCCGCAACAGGCTACTCCACTAAGGACATCTACTCAAGTTAAAATTTCTGCTCCCGCAACCCCCATACCTGTATCACAATCAATACCAGTTGATAGTGATGAAAAACTGAAACAGAATAAGGCTAATGCCGAGTTTGCGGCAAAAGTTGCTGCCCAAGTTGCCGCAAGACAGGTGATAATAAATTTTAATCATTTTACGTAAAGTTATCTTTAATTTAATTATATACAATAGACTACAGACAATTTAATTTCATATACTAATCACATCCAAAAATTAAATCATCGGGACAATCTAGCGTCTATGGATATTGATTACCTAACATACAAGCGGCTTATAATTGGTTTTAGAATGTTTAAAATCTTTTTACTTTGCCTTTCTCTCATTTTCTTGGAATTTTTTGCTTTCATTTGTTAAAATTTACTATTGAAGTTTGACAAGATATTTGAAACTGCCGGAGCAAAAATCTTTTGTAGCTTTTTCTATATTTTTGACCCTATGAAATCTCAACAAATTACGTCAGTTTACTATCTTACGCAACTTTATATTTGACTTTTCTTCTGTACACGTGACTAGCATGCTAGAATTTTTAATTCAAGAAAGGTTATGAATCGGAACGGCCTGCTCACTACTTCTATCTATAATATCTAATAAAAATACAGTCCTCAAAATACTTGATACTCAATACTTTGCTTACAACTAATACATTGACTAAAATGTTTTTATTATTTATAGGATATTTCAATAAGGAAAGAAGAAGATAATGAACGTGCTTTCCCAGGTACTTTAAATATTTTCAATCATCCTTTTTTTAATTACCTCATTAGTAGCAGATTCGTCAGGGAAAAGTGGAAAAAATTGCTTGCTCACTTTATTTTTCGATAAGATAACCGAGATAAATTCCTGATCCCCGCCAAGGAAAGGAAGTTTTGATTGAAAATAAAGATTAAAAAACTATTGTATTGCCGCCAAAAAGGGGACCTCATAAAACCTTTAAATCAACGAGATTCTATCATCTTTTAAAGCATTGCTAAAGTTTGTTTCCAAAATACGGATGGGAAGGGAAAAGATTTTTAGCTGGTCGTCCGATAAAATATATTTTCCGTTATTTTCGATGAATAATGTTCAATTTTTGAAACCTCTGCGACAGTGCATCGTTTGATTCCCAAAAAAAATCATTTTCAACTCGGCGTATAACGGGCTTCTTTCATTTTTTGAGTCACACTCGACATATTTTCATGATTTTTTGCCCAATGAAACATAAAAGTAAATCCCAAATGCAATGGAGCCAGATTTTAAGAAAAAAAATTTTTCTGGTCGCCAGATCCGAAATGTCCCGGAAAATGTCCCGGTGTTTTTCGTCTGTTTTGACGAATGAATCACGCGACGTTGCAAAGTAACGTCTTCACTAACGTTTTCCGTCAGATATTATATATAAAACACTAGATGGAGCTTTTCCTACTTTGAAAGTTTTTCGCGTGTATTTAATTTCACGATTTTGTGTTTTTGAAAAATTTAAACAGTACTAAATTTCGCGAAATTTTGCCTAAAAACTCGCGAAATTATCTACATGCGAAAATGAGTACCCGCGAAAATATATACACTTAAGGTAACTCTATCTAGTGTTTTATATAAGATGTCTATATGAACAGCCCCTAATTCCTTCAGATAGAGTGATCTGATTTTATTTTTAAAAGTTGGGCTGGACTAGCTTTTCGGCATATTTCATAACATTATAGATTTAAAAAAAATTTTACTTCTTGCATTTTCAGATTCGAGCGAATCTGGAACTCCAGATGAGATACACTGGGTTCTTCCAAAAAGCACAACGATATACGACAACGAGAAAGTGAAAACATCAAATTCACACCTTTGAGCTGTCAAAACTTGTCAAAGCTCTGAGTAAACCCCAATTTCTCGTTAGCGAGATTATGTATTGAAGATATTCTACGGCTACGGTTGTGGGGCTGCCCATACGGGTCGTCACCAAAGGCGACATGTCGTTGTCTACTTTGCTCTGTACGGGAAAAACACCAAAACACCGTATAAGCAAAGTCGACATAATGCCGTACGTCAAATATCGAACTTGCTTTCACCCGCCATTACTTGCCTTACTCGCCATTTCCCTCGCCACTTTAGCCGTAGCCGTAGAGAATTCCAGATACATAATCTCGCTGTTGTCTCTTCTCGTGCCCGACGGCAAATCACTCATTTTGGCGTTGTCAGACAACGTGAGATTTCTAACATAAAAATCAACATCAAGTAAAAAGTAAGACAATTTTGAAAATTATTTTTCAGAATCTTTAAACTTTTTATCATTTTTTAGCTTTTTTTCTTGTGCTAGATGTGTAAGTTTCAAGTATTGAATTTTTTAAATCCTAATTTTAAATTTGTTCAGTTTGTTAATCTCGTTACTAATAACATTACAAAATAATTCAGATCCGTGTGTGCATGTTTCGTTCATTCAATTTTTGACGACATTTTTGGTCAAAAAATTGAATTTCGATGGCAATATTCAATTTTCAATTTTCGAGTTAAAAATTTGAAAATTGAATTTTGATTGCAAATTTCAATTTTTGTTTTGTTTATTGCCAGAAATGAACTGAAATTTCCAGTATCATCTTTGATTTTCTAATATAAACTTCTTGCATTGAAAATTGAAAATAATATTTTCAAATACTGAAAATTGTGCCGTAAGAAATTGAAATTGACAAAACCAAACCAATTTTTTATCACGCTTGCTTTTCCACGAAAACAGATGCTCAAAAGTAGTGTTTCATCGGTTTTATTGTTATTTGTTGCTGTCTAGTTTCCAGGTCTTTTGCAGCTTAATTTAGTTTTGGGTTCTATAAATACATTATGGCATAAATTTCACGCTGGAGCAATTTCCTTTACGTAATATTTAACTCTTCGGATACTCTTTGGTCTTTGTCTGGCCTTTTCTATTTGACTACACTCTTTTTTATAAGAACAATTTCAAAAGAAGGCTGGAAATTGGCCTAAATCTAAGAACATATTAAGAACCCGGGGGGGGGGGGGTACTAGGGCAAGGTGGGTTACGGGGATGCTCCGCTGGTTAACCTCCACGAGTCCCAGGTAGGGCCGCAAAAACACCAAAATAGAAAAATCAGTCCCTCGTAGGGTGCCTATTTTTGGAAAATTTGGGGAAAAAGTAGAACATTTTGGAATTTTAGTCCCGTTCAGGGTCACTTTTTTCGCAAATTTCGAGTCCCACGTAGGGTCCATTTTTCGAACCTCAGCGGAGCACCCCCGTCGGTCGACAAGGGTAGTACCCCCCCCCCCCGGATTAAGAAAAATGTGACCCTCAGATTTCAGATTTTAAAAAGGTACTGACTTTAGCCGATTTTTTTTTATTAGAACACCTATAATTCGGTTGAGTCTGGATGTGCTTATTTACTCTCGCCACTTCCATTTCAGCTCTTAATGAAGTCTACGCGTGTGTAATCGATACATTAAGAGAAAAATTAGACTAACAAAGAAGAGACTGAATAAAACTATTGTTTCCTTTGTCTTCTTTGTAACTGGTTGTAAATCATTTTCAACTTTCAATTTTTTCATCCGAGACGTTTTTTTTACAAATTGGTTTGGTTTTGTCAAATTCAATTCTTCACGACAAAATTTCAGTATTTGAAAATATTATTTTCAATTTTCAATACAAAAAGTTTATATTAGAAAATCAAAGATGATACTGGAAATTTCAGTTCATTTCTGGCAGAAATAAAAATAAAATTGAAACTTTCAATCAAAATTCAATTTTCAATTTTTTGACTCAAAAATTGAAAATTGAAAATTACCATCGAAATTCAATTTTTTGACCAGAAATGTCGTCAAAAATTGATTGAACGGAACATGCCTGCATGGTACACGCATTGTTACAGTATTTTTAGTTTTCATTAAAAAGGAAAACCTTCGATGTAGATCATTAATCGAATTACAAATTCTGAAAATACTTTTAAAGATCGCTGCGTCCAAGAGAGTTTCCCAACCAGGGGGGGCGAATAGGTTTTAAAAGTGAGGGGGCTAAATGATTATAGTGACTAAGGAGGCCCCACCATGGTTGGGGCCGACGGGCCGGAAAATTTTTGAAATTATGGTACTCTACATTGGCTAAGAAGTGATCTAAATTTAATTTTTATGAAGTTATTGGAATGAAAAAATCAAAGAAATTAAAAAAGTAACTAAGGCGACGCTCTCGAGTCGACACAAACTCTCTACCAACTTCATCTAAATCAAGTTTATCCGTTAGATTTTTATGGTTATGGAGCAAGATTGTTAAACCGTTTTGGCTTCATTGTTGAACGTAGCCAGGTCTTTTTTCTCTCACCCTCTCTTTCTCTCTCTCACTCTTTTTTTTGCAAAAAAGTGGAGGGGGCCTATAGCCAAACTAGCTATTTTTACATTATTTTAGGAAAACTAGATTTTTATTGTGCCACTGGAACTTGATAGTCCAAATAAGGAATTGAGCGCCGTATTGTTCGATTATGGGGTGAAGGTGAATTAGGAAAACTGAAACAAATAATATAGAAATACCAGGTGATGAAGGACTTCGTACTGGTTTTTGATGTCTTATTGACGGATACCTCTCATTGTACTCTTTTCAGAAAGATAGTTTTGACTTTAGCTGTCTTGAACTAGTAGGACATTCAAAAAAATGACACTTCAAATTTATGTCACATTTTCTCAAAACTCAATTTTACAGCAATTTACTTATCATGTTTTTCTTAGCAAAAAATTAAAATGTATCTTCAATAAAAAGATAAAAACAAATCAGTGAAAGAGGATTGATGAAAATGTAGGATCATCTTTTTATCAACAACATGGAACCAACCGGCCAACCACCTTAAAGTTTAAACGAGGTAATTTAGTAATTAAGTTTTCTGGGGCTGGTTATGGTGGTATCGGGATTGCGAGGCTAGTCCAATTCTAAATTTAAAGTGAGGGAAGGAAATTGAAAATTTTTCACAATGGGTATAACTTCACACCCCTGTCTCAAAGCTCCTCAGTGGGGATAAGAATTTCTATTGAAATTCCAATGGGGATAGAAATTTTATTGTTTTAAGGTTAAAAAATCCAGGGGATGGTTTTGGAGTGCCATTTTTAAACGTTGAATTTCGAATGGGGATGCAATCGAAGAAAATTTCCCAGTGGTGGGCTGAAATTTCAGGGTATTTTCCACCGGGGACGAAATCTTTGCCAAATGGGGCTGGGGTCCCAGCGAGTCTGTGACACAGGTGTGTAACTTGTGTGTAATCAAATAGATCTCTGTTTCAAAGTTATCAATTTTGAGATTTTAGAGGAATTTTAACTAGATATTGAGACATGTCTGAGCAAAAAAGCCTGAAATCATATTTAGATTAAAAAAGTTCCAGAGTGCTAAATAAATCTTTAAGTGTGCTATTAGCGAAAGTAGCCCAGGGCGGTGGTAAAATCCCTTAATAAATATAGTGTTAATGCAAGTGTTAGGTGAGTATCCATTACTTCTAAAGACCATGCGTTCTCTTTCAGAGACTTATACTTTCGAGCTCCCGTAAATTTACCGACGAAATGTGATCTTTCTACAGCTATATGGAAGTCAACAAAACCAACAGATCTTCTGCAGCAAACTTGACAAATTTGTTATTAACAACAGCTGAGAGTCAAATGCATCTTTGTAGAAATCTCTACATTTTGCTCAAATTTATGTCAACAATGGCTGAAAAGGTTTGCCATAATTAAAACACCCCTGCCTCTGTGACCCAGTTGGATCCACCCCACTGGCCACCCCAGTGAAATTTTTTTTCAAAAATGGCTCATTTTTCAGCCCCACTGGACAAATCACTCACCCCACTGGAATGTTGTAGTAAAAAAAACACCCCATTAAAAATGATAAAAAGTTTACACATACCCCACTCGAAATGCCCTTATTTTAACGTACCCCAGTAGAACTTTTCTTTCAAAAAATCACCCCACTAGAATTTTCTCCTTCCCCTTCTTTAAAGGTGAAATATCCGAAAAAGCCAAAAAAATCTGCTCGCTTCGCTCGCTCGCCATCAAATGTTCCACTTCAATACATTAACTGTATTTAACCTAGACTAGAGTCTACTTCTGGCTGAACTTTGCTTTCTGATAATTTTTGATGACGCTGAGTCCAGTGAAGTAGACTAGGAGCGTTTGGCGAGGTCGCCATTTTGAAAAAGAATGTTTAAAATCCAAATTCCAAAAAAACTACTTGGAGTTGAAAGATATAATCAAAAATGAGAAACAAACATCAATAACAGATTTGCAATCCTTTATTCTCAAATAAAAACATTGCTTCATGCTGTTTTTACCTTCCAAAAACAACTAAATTCTGGCGTAAGCAAAAGCATAATACCATATATATACTACCGGGTCACTTAATCGCACCATCCAGTCTATCAAAAAGCTTTAAGTTGACCCCGGGCTATATTTAACCCGACTTCTATGGTCATTGTCATGGTCATTTTAAAACGTGGAAAATGCCAAATGAGAGGGGTTGAAAATCAAAAATTTCTCTGTCAGCGCAAAGCACAGTTGTACTTGTCTTTCTTTCTTTAAAGCTATGTTATAGCCTCAAAAATTTTCGAGAGGCTTTCTCACTTGCGTAGACACTGAAAGAAAGATCTTTAGACCATGTTTAACTAAACATTACTAGGTTCCAGAGTTTATAAAATTTGATATAACGTACTGCTCCTCTATAGCCCCTTCCCATAGACCTCATTACATTTCATGTTACAGTGTAAGAGTAGATGTCGGTGTTTTTTACACTTTTGGCAAAAACGTGAAATTTTTTTAAACAGGTTTTTGTAAAAATAAATACAAAATGCACCTTTTCTTAATATGATATCAGAGGATCGGCAAAGAATTGAAGATTCCATTCCATTTTTCCCGAGCGTTCTAGAGAAACTAAACCAGTACTTATAACCTCTTAAAGTTAGGAGCACGTTAGGATTAAACGATTCCATAATGAAAATGGATTATGGATTCCATGAGCAATAACTTTTGATCTAATGGTGCTTTGGAACTGAAATTTGGTAGGATGGAGCATTTATGTATTTTCTATTCCTAAATAAAAAATCTTCTAGCTGGGAGCAGTTTGGGATCACTTATTCCTAATTTTTCTTTGAGTTCAAGCCTTTTTAAACTGAGGATTGTAGTATGTTTATTTTATATTAAGTAGTTCAAATTTAACTATTTGGAAGGTTTAGGCTCTTAAGAACACGAAAATAAGATTTTCCACTAGAATAGAGCCCCTAAAAATTATCAAATCCTTCATTGAAAGTAACATACTTTGCCTTATCCGAAATGAGCGTCTTAGTCTGGAATGAAATATACTACAAGGCTCTAAACTGATTTTTTACGTTATGCATGATCTGTCGTTACGTTACTAATGACCTAAAATAAGCTCAGATAGAGCCCCGAATGATTAATAATTCCATTTTGCGACAAGTTGGGGTTGGGGTAGGTTCACCACTTTAAAATGAAATTTTTAATCCCAAAACGCTCGCGAAACCGCACTTTTTGGTATCTAAGAATGTTTTAAAGTTAAGTGGAAGTGACTTTTGATTAATTTTAGATTGTGATCAGTCCATTTTAACGATGAAATGCATCTTTTATAATTGTTCAAGTTCAGAGATGTTTTTCGGATGGAATTTCGGATCCAAAAGTGCTCTTCATCATTGTTTCATAAAATATAGAGATCATGTAACAAGTTTAGACCATCAGAATCAATCCAAGAGCCACTTTTAAAACTCTCATAATTCCAAAATTCTTAAAATCTAATATTTTGGAATATTGGATCCTTCTTCGCTCCTGGGACCAAAACCAAAAGTTCTAAGCTCGTGTGTTATACCTTTTTGGAAGATTTCATCCCAAAATACTCGTTCAAATTCATTTTATTCAAGAAAAACCGTTTTTTAGAAAATTTAATGTCACGTTTTTGCCAAAAGTGTAAAAAACACCGACAGATCCACCTGATCAAGATGATATTTCTAGTGATATTTAGTAGCATGTAAGAAGCAGATTTTGACTAGCACTAAACCAAAAGTTAGCTAGTACCTTCTATCGTTAAAACACGATAAAATCAAGCGGTCTACAGTCTAACCAACATTTAGCTCATTCAAAAAATTCTTTCTCACCCCAGTGAATGTCAAGGAAATTTTCGCCACCCTACTCAATATGTGAAAGAATATTTTTCACCCCAGTGAATTTCAGGTTTTTTTTATTCTCACCCCACTGGGTAATCAACACCTACTGGGGCACAGAGACAGGGGTGTATTAAACATTTAACAGTTTTGTTTGTTTTTACAAGGAAGATAAAAACTCGAACCTTTATAACTTGAATATCTTCTTAACTCGAATAAGTACTATGGTCCTTCAGTTAACAATCCTTTACAAACTTTACTCCATAACTCGAAAAAATTCTTTAAATTGAATAAATTTGTGATACTAATGCGTATTCGAGTTATACAGTTACAGAGTTACAGAGTTAGAAACTCCACTGTAAATAGTTATAGAAATCTCAAACTATTTTTCGTAAAAGGGTCTAATGTTGAAGTTTGGTTTAAAAGCCTCTTTAGAGACTTCGTCGAACGTTTTTGGCAAAGCAGGCGATACTGCGTCGATAGTTAATTACCTTTAGAGTCGAGCCTTCCTATCACTTTCAAACTATATCTTTATCTATACAGGGGAGTCTCCATAATTCAAGCCTCTGTAACTCAAATTTCTCCCTAGCTCGAACAACTTTTCAAGTCCTTTCAGTTTTTTTCAGTTTACAATGCCTTATGAAGCTTATTTCCTTGAAATTTCCTCAAGTCGAAAAATATTTGTGTTCCCGGTGCATGTTCGACTCTACTGTACACGCTTTTTTTATATAAGAATACACTTTATAAGAATGTTCATGATGGAAATTGCCAAAAAATTAAGAATAATGCTAAGAATATCACCATCATGAAATTTTGCTACTCAAGCTAAGAATGCCGTTTTTAGAGCATTTTCAATTATAAATTGTCAATTACCCAAGTAAGGCTCACTCCTTTCACAAAAACGCCATTTTTGTTCTTGAGACGTGTGAACTAAATGTTAAATCTAATCTGAATTAGTATCCTTACTTAAGAATGCTGTAAGAATATTTTAGGATGATTTTCCCAAAAAAGTTAAGAATATTCATGATGAATGGATTTACACCATTCTTATAAAAAAAAGAAGCGTGTATTTGGATATTGAAAATGTTGTTGATTACTCACTAGCGCTTTCTTTGGATAAAAAAGAATATTGTCAATAATACTTAAAAGTGGAGCAAGTATCCTTTAACAATTCTAAGGATATATACCGACATTTTTCGAAGTTCGGGCGGGTTCGGGTTCTTCGTATTGGAAAAAGAATGTGAAACATCATTTCTGAATGCTCCAGGTTGGGATAAAATTTATCAGACGTTAGGGAGTTCAAATTGTTGACATCCAGCACATGTTCGTTCTTATCATACCATTGCATGGACTGCAACCAACCTGATGACCACTATTGATCCTAATGTTGTGAAAGTGTTATACGGATATCGATACAATACCAGAAATAATATATGCTGCTTGAGGTCTTATACTAAGTAAAATCTCTAGATAGATTGCAGACGATTACGTCGTTCTGACGAAAATAACTTTATCCAAAAAATGTATATTTTGGGTGCTCCGTGCGTATAGACTTTTTTACACTTTTGACTGAAAAGAAGATACAGTTCATTACATCTACTCCAACAAGCCGTTTGATAGACCGCTCGTCGAGAAAATATTCAAGAACAACCAATTACGCGAGTGATGAAAGTAGAAAGTATAAAACAACTAAAAGAATCCAGGGTAAGCGGAGAAATCCAAAAAAAGGATTGACGCCCTTCCCCACCCTTCCCCACCCTCGGTTTGACAGCTATAGGAAAAGAAAGTCTTCGACTCGCCCTCGACTGTAGTCACTTTGTGTTTTCTATTTCTGTAGAGATAACAACATCAGCTTTGCGCTTGACGTAGAGGAAAATTGGTAAGCTCATAAATATAAATTTAAGGTTATGCGATTATTTGAACATTGCAATTTTCCGAGTTCTGTCAGCTCTTACCATTTCGAAGAAAGAGGAACCAAATATTGTAAGTGCAAAAATTGGCAAATTTTTCACCTGGATTCTCTTTATTAGCCTCATAGGTTTTCCAACCATTGTAATCCTTTTCCAACCTGCTTACATATGGCTTATTAAGAATGTTTTAGTCTATTTCACTTCCCCTGATAGGCATCCGAAAGATGAACGATATAATTTCGACCCTTGAATTACCCTTGACACTGCTTGACACCTGGAGGGGAGTAATAAGTTCTGTTAAAATGGATCCACTTTCAAATACTTCCACAAGTTTAATAATTAGCTTTTAATTTTAAGATATTTGAGCCATTCCTCTGTTCGGTGTAGGGTCATAATTGCCACTTATTCTTGTTAAAAGTTGATTAAATCAAAGTAGTTATTATAATCGTTATATTTTTCCATTAGCCAATATTATGGTCGGTCATCTTGAAATACCGCTTGGATCTTCAACGCCACAACGAGGCTTACGCAGCTATCGTACATAATTCAGTCAAAGCACGCCGTGAAAATTGCTTACATCACTTTATCATCACTCTATGTGAGCTTGGACTATTTTGCGAAATTTGTACTTTGTCATAAGGTTTGTTTTTTTATTTTAAGCGTTAAAATGGCTCTCGTTTAGCAAAAGGTTCTGCAGCTCTATTTTTGATACGGGAGCTGGTGTGAGCATAATGTATACGCCAGCACATTTATGTCTAATCAAAGTTTGGAATGAAAGCTAACACGGTTTTTTCTTCGTTAAACCTAACGATGAATTGAAGTTTTCCTTGGATTTCTCCAGCTATTCACGATACATTCTTCTCCTGAACATAGTCTCTCAAAAAATGACACTTTTGTAAATACTTAGGAAATGAGAAGGTTCGATGGTAAGTGGAGAAATCTAGGGAATAGTGCCCTTCCCTATTTTATAGTCGTTTAGGCAATCACGACAGTCTTTTGAATAACTAGTTACTACAGTCACTAGTAGTTACTAACTAGTTACTAACTTTTTTAATGATAATGTCATCTAATTGATTTGTCTTTTTTAAGGGCTCTGACCATAGTCCAAAAATTGATTTTGGTATTTGAACATAAAAGTTTTATTTCAGGTTCCTTAACACTTTTAACAAAGAATTGCCTTTATAAATTGCTTTTTGATCAAATCCCTTAAGAGTAATTAAGAATTTAATTGCAAAAATGACGTTATCAATTTTAAAAAGATGTTAATAATATGTTGCATCACCCTCTTTTACAAAAAGTGCTTAGTTTTAATGGGTAATTAACTTTTTTGTTTCAAAATTTCTTTACACTGTCCGCAAAGAATTGAACTATTTTAAATTTTGCGGAAAATTTTTCTAAAAAGATGTGTCAAAAGATATGACTGTTTTTTTAAGCAAAATCCAGATGAAAAATTGATGAAAAATTGATGAAAAACCACTATTTTGAAGATTTCGAGACAAAGAAGCATTTACAAAAATTTTCCGCAAAAATTTTTATTGTTCGGTAAAAGATACACCATCTACTGCGAAAAAATTTTCAAAATGTTTTTTCTTCGCCGAAACTAAGCTCTTCAAAGTTGAAATACTCTTCCTTGCAAAAGTTTTCATTTTCTTCTTCATCAAATTTTTTCAATGCAATTTTTGAATTTTCAGATTCAGGAATAGTTTGTCTAACAGAAAATGTATAACATGCCATAGTTTTGTTGGTTACATCAGTCAGAAAACACATTTTAAACACGGCAATTATGAAAAATTCACTATGGTCAGAGCCCTTAATACAAGACAGCTGTTGCCTAGAGAACGAATACTTCATCCCGTTGGTAAAGGCTTAGGGCAAATAATGTATGTTACTGTATGTTACAGTAATTTGTTTTTCAATAAACCGTCGCGTTTGCCTAAAGGTCTATTGTGTAGTCATAAAGGATGACTTGAAGTCGTCTTCAACTATAACTCGGGAGTACAGTGGAGTCTCCATGACTCAAACCCGATTGGGAAACACAAGGTTGTTCGAGTTAAGCAAATTTCGAGTTATAGAGTAAGGTTTATAAGGTATTGTTAACTGGAGGGACGGGAAAACTTGTTCGAGTTAAGGAGACATTCGAGTTATAGAGGTTCGAGTTAAAAAGACTCCACCCCGTAACTCTATGAACTTTTTTGAACGCTTTTCTCACACCACAGGATGTATGGATCATCGAATCACGAGCACACACAATGGAAATGACGGTAAATCATTCCTACGGTCTTCTCTACTCGTTCCACACCATCAAGAGTGATTACCGAAATATTGCTACGACTATGTGTGTGAGCAAGCCTACCGTTTACAGGTGGAAATTCGCAGCCTAAAATCACTTAAAAACAGGTATTTTGCTTTACTAATTTGGTGTTTTCGTTTTGCTCTGTGTTTCGGTATTAGTGGACGTTATGAAATTAGAAACAATTAAATTTCCATTTCAAAATTATTTATATTTGAAGATAATTTGAAAGACGTTCGAATCTAAATGATACCTTAAGTTGATTAAGTATTTTTGGCGGGGATTAAATTTGGCGAATTTGGCGAATTTTGCAAAGGGCCGGCGATTTGCACAATTACTTCGCCGCTGCGCAGCCTTTCGCAAGACATAAACCTATTTATTCTTTAAAATGTCTACCTTCGCGGCTTCGGCGCAACGGCGAAACATATTGCGCAGCGCAACCTTTCGCTTGATTACACTTTCTTTTCTGACGACATTTGATCTGACGTCACTTTCATTCTCAGAAACTTTGCATGAGCTTCAGTTGCTGTTAACAAAGATTTGCGCTGCGCGATATGTTTCGCCGCTGCGCCGAATCCGCGAAGGTCATTTCAGGACACAAAATAACTCTTTATAAACGCGAAAGACTTGCGCTTCGCAATATCTTTCGCCGCAGCGCCGAAGCTGTGAAGGCCATTTCTGATGTAAAACTAATCATATAAAATGATATTTTAGCATGGATAATACTGCTTCGCGACTTCGGCGCAGCGGCGAAATATATTGTGCAGCGCAAGTTTTCGCATGATTACACTTCTTTCTGTGACAACATTTGAACTGGATATAAAATAACTCATACCATATGTGAAAGACTCGCGCTGCGCAATATGTTTCGTCGCTGCGCCGAAGTCGCGAAGGCTGTTCCAGACATAAAATAACTTATACCATATGCGAAAGACTCGCGCTGCGCGATATGTATCTTCGCTGCGCCGAAGCCGCGAAGGCTGTTCCAGACATGAAATAACTTATACCATATGCGAAAGACTTGCGCTGCGCAATATGTTTCGTCGCTGCGCCGAAGTCGCGAAGGCTGTTCCAGACATAAAATAACGTATACCATATGCGAAAGACTCGCGCTGCGCAATATGTTTCGTCGCTGCGCTGAAGTCGCGAAGGCTGTTCCAGACATAAAATAACTTATACCATACGCGAAAGACTTGCGCTGCGCAATATGTTTCGTCGCTGCGCCGAAGTCGCGAAGGCTGTTCCAGACATAAAATAACTTATACCATATGCGAAAGACTCGCGCTGCGCGCATATGTTCGTCGCTGCGCCGAAGTCGCGAAGGCTGTTCCAGACATAAAATAACTTATACCATATGCGAAAGACTCGCGCTGCGCAACATCCTTCGCCGCTGCGCCGAAGTCGCGAAGGTCATTTCAGACTTAGAATAGCCCCCATCACACGCAAAAAGCTTGCACACGTAAAATATGTGCGCTAACTGCGTAAGCCACGCGCAGCGCCGAAGTAAGTGTGCAAATCGTCGCCCCACTCGAATTTTGTCAAAGAATTAAATCCCCGCTAAAATTTCAAAAATCGGCCATTCGCCAAATCAAATCCCCGCTAAATTTAACAGAAATAATTACTATGTGAACAATCAAAGCTTTTTATTATATTTTATAGTAACTTTCATCTATTGTGTCTCAAAGTGTTTCTAAATTCCCAATCCAAATTAAATCCCTGCCAATCTAAACAAAATTGATCAATCGCCAAATTAAATCCCCGCAAAAAATCGCATTTTTGCCAATCGCCTAAATTAAATCCACGTCAAAATTAATCCACTTAAAAGTTAGTTGAACTTGATTAGTGTAAATTTCTACTTTGTTGATGTTCGACTTCAAAGAATTATGCAATACCATATACATGATCCATGCATCAATTAATAAATTGTCATTATGAAAATTTGCTTTTCAACATATCTTATCGAGTGCTGAATTGGATTAATGTTCAATGACTGCTCATTAACAACTTTTAAAGGAGCCCTTTACTAATAATAAAAAATTCAATATTTGATGAATTTGAAAGCTATATCATCTACTGTCAAATATCAAAGAGTGTGTACCAAGAATCTTCGTTTCATTTACTCTTCCATTCTCTCATGAATTTAAAGCTTTCATTTCTTCTTCATCATTATCAGCCTTTAACTTCGATTTCATGGTTGAATCTTGTTTCTTCTTGCGAACCAATAAGAATGCAGCAATACACAATAAAAGAACACCGAACACACATCCCAGAATAATCCCCGTGTTTTTGTTGCCACCTGCCGCTCGCTCCTCTTCCGGATCTTCTGAAAATAGGGAAAAGAGATGGACATAAAATTATGGATGCTCATCAATACCATAGCCTATGTTTTTCTCAATGGTCTAAACTTAATTTGGAAGACGTGCAAGTGAGTTGCCATATGAGTCTGTAAATAATTTATCTTTACCATTCTTGAATTCGCACGTTTCTCCAAGTAATGGTTGGTCACACCTGAAAAATAAACCAAAAACATTTATTGGTATGACTTATAATGAAAGCCTCTCGCCACAGTACATTAATTGACATATTTTCGAAATTTGGCTCATTCACGAGATAGATGTATCGATTGATCGTTTAAAATGCTAAGTCCTACTTTTCTCCCGTGCATTCTTTGGGGCAAACACATTCCATTGATCCTTGCGTCTTGTCTTTCCATACACAACTAGCTCTGTTATACCCCTCGCATGGGCACTTCACAGATCTCAAAATGAAGTCTTGATCAGTTGAGGCACCACAGATATTACGAGCTGGGATAATGATTCTGGATGCCCCTACAGTTGTCGGGCGGAAAGATAACAACCCGTCTGTCGTGAGTGAGACTCCCTCATGGCTTCCAACGGTCTCAAAAGATATTGGTTTGCTTTCTGGATCTTTGGCTTCTATTAGGTATTCGTTCAATTGGCCTTTGATTGCATTTAGCTCGTTGGAGATGTTCTGGGAAACCGGACTTGCATTGTCTAAAAGTTAAGAAGTTCTTTTTAAAGTTGAGTTTTACGCTTTACAATACACAAAAATGTCATGAACAAAACAGTGCAGAGTTAGAAATGAATAAGAAAGCTCAAAGTAAAAATCAGTACAGTAACACAAATGAAAATTTGAAGAAATTGAAAATTTGAAATTTTAAAACCTTCGGTTGTTCTTTCTGTGAATTGATTGGATGTCGGTTCGCATATTTGGCACCAATTCTTCGGGTCTACTTCTTTCGCCGTGAAACAATATCCATTTACAAGACATGTGTTTTCCTAAAAAAAACAGAAAAGCCAGAGTAAAAAGAGGATTTGTCTCAAGACACGTATAAATTTCGCTGTACCAAAGTTAAAAAATTGTTGGGGTAAAGGTCTGGGGCCACTTTCAAACTAATTTTATCAAAATGAAACATAAACAATTTTCAGTGCAATTGCGAAACTTTGTTTCAAGTGGTTTACCTGCCTCAGAGAAATCTCAACAAAACAAATTAGGTCACCGTCACGTAAATACAATTGAAAGTTTCAAAAGTTTTATGCAACTGTTTCTGTCTAGATTAAAACTGTTGATGGACTTTTTGAAACATTTTTTGTTTCAGAAACCGATTTGTATATGTTTTCTTTCCGTCATTTGAGGTGGGGCCAACTAGCAACTTTTTCATTAAATTATAACACTTTTATTTGAGTGTTTCAGCTTTCAAATGTTTCTAATTGATGAAAACTGTTTCAGTTTTTATGTGTCTGATATGAAACGGGAACACTTATGTAAAACTAAAAGCTTTAATAGGGAGATTTCAGTAATGAATAATTTGATTACTACCTTTTGTTGACAAATTTTGTCGTTGGCTGGGTTACAAGCCATACATTTTCCATCAAAGACAATAAAAAGAGATTTGTTTTTGGAGAAGTTTACACCATCGTTAGACATCGCGATTGTGAATCCACCAGTTGGTTGACCAGGTTCACCGTAAACATCGCCGAAAATGTTTACGTTATGTAATGGAAGTTCTACTATGAGTTGAGTCATTGTTAGAAGGACTACTTCATTTATCTGCCCTTCCTCTACGTCAAGCTCGCGATAACCAACCTCTGAAATCTAGAAATTATTAAAGAGCAACTTAGTTGTTGGTTATGGACATGTTCCCATGATACGGGAATCCTGATCCAGTCAAATTTGAGATATCAGATTCATTGTAAAAGCGGTCAAAATGACTATTCTCGGGTTTTTCACTTGCTTGACGTAATGAACAATAGACCTGACCTTTTCATCCGGTTCAGGAACTGGCGGCCGTGTTGGTTTTTCTGCGTTTTTAACGAAAATCAAAACTGACTAAGAAAGCTTCAAAGCTAATCGAATAGTCGACTCACATCGATTCTTCTAGATTTACTCAGCAACTGATCAGTATCGACAGAATTGATGCCATTAAGACGTGTCCTGGTACATTCTCTCTTCCGAATGTCACATAAACCTTTGCCAGCAATCCCAGTAATTGTCGGTGGTAGCCCTGTTTGAAATTTTCATAAAGTAGTTGTATAGAAATTGAAACTAAGAAAATAAAGAGATTTGGTTTCATTTTATCAAGGCGAATAATTTGGCATTACAAGTCTTGTTATAGAGGTTTTTAAGTTTAGACTCTTCGCCCGGGTCAACCTATGCCATGTGAGGGGAATAGGGTGGTCAGTTCAAGGTGCTGACGGGGTGTGGACGCTCATTAAAAGCGTCTATAGTTGCGAAATTGGACTTCAGAGCCTGCAACTCAACCAAATAGCAACGAAAAAAGAAACATGCCAAAACATCGAAAGAAGTAGCACCAAAGGTTACCTCTCTTCAAAGAGCAATCACTAGAGGTGTAATTTGTGTTACAAAACACGTAGAGTTGAAACATTCCCCATTGCCACTGCAGCCATTCGGACAAAGGTTTTCTACCAAGATGGCTGGTGGTACAAACACAAGCGGCACACGTGAAGTCGGTGGAGGTTTTGTATACGTTGAAATTCCGTCGGAAGTTATGTTGGTCTCTTCTTGTGTGTTGTTTTTAGCAATGATTTGTTTCTTTATAAACTCCTCCACAACGACGTGCTGGCATTGTATGGTGAATGAAGCCACAGCTGTCTGCTTTGATGTTGCAATGTCTTCGCTGAGCTGTAGGAAAGAATCAAATTGATCGAAGGGGTTCAAATTCTCACAGGATCATAAATGGTTGTTTGCTGGAAGAATGATTTGAAGTCAGTAATGCTCAAGCTACAGTATTTTATTAATGAGTCTACAGGCAGCTGGGCAGTGTAGCCAGAATCGGAATATCATTCTGGTTTATAATTTACTTGATTCATTGCTATGTTGAGTGAATAATGTTGTCCAGGGATCTTGTTTAAGAACGATGAAAGTTGAATTTTGCTGGCCCAATAAAATAACCTTAAACAATAAGTTTACGGTTCGCTGGTCTAAAGACAACACGCGGACTCAATGATATGGTAATCAACACTGAATTTGCTAAGAATTAACCAGTGAACTGTTATCAGATAGAATAATATCTCACTTTGGCTACTTCATCATCTACTTTGTTAAAAGTGATTATTGGTCGTAATAACAGTTTCTCAAAATCTGATGCGTGGATAGAAATCTCTTTATAAGGGTATGTTTGCACGGTATTTTTTCTCAGTTACGAGATTTTTAGTTTTGGAAAACGATTGATATTTACAAATCTATTTTAGCTTACAATCTGGAATTTTAGGAGCTGAAATTTAGTGATTCCATCGATTTAAACTCCTAAAATTAAAAAATAAATTTTAGTCTATACGGAAAGAATAACTAATCTAGGTGAAAACTTGACACCCAAATTTCTTTTCTTAGAAGTGCGTTTTCAAATAGTTTTCAACACTGGTCAATCTATAAGATGAGCTGATTTCAAATATGTAATTATTATTTGCATTGAGGGGACCGAAGTGCCCGAAATTTCCAGTTGAAAATAATCAAATTATGTGCATAATTTTTGAGAATTCAAAAGAATCCAATCAAGCATGAGAAAATATGCAATTAAAATACGATATGAACAAAGAAATGACATTATCATTGCACACGTGCATTTGAATTCCCATTGCAACTAAGGGACCCCTTACAGACACGCTTCATTTTGAGGAGAAAAGCATGAATTCGTTCTATCTGATAATAATTCTATGAATTAACCGTCCTTGTGAATCTAGAATTTATCTGATTTCGCCTAAATTTATTCGTCTTTTATTGGCGAAGCAAAAAAGCAAAACTGCTTAAATTTGTGAGAAATTTTGGAAAATGTTTTTGCTATAACACGTTTTTTTATAAAAACATCCACAATTTTTAAAGCCTTCCCATGTTCTTAACTTTTAAAGATTTAAGCCTAACAATGTTCTTAAAATGTTCTTATTTTTACCAATCTGTGAGTATTTTTGTGCGATTCCCTAAAAATTGGGTCTTTTAGATTCCGTGAAGCCTTAAGATTCTCCTAACTTGTTCTTAATATTTTGACCACCGAAGCCTTACGTTCTTATAAAGTTTGTTCGTATAAAAAAAGGTGTACAAACCTTAATGTCAGTAACGCAGTCTTCGATATAACTTGTAGAGTTCATCTCCGGATAAAGTTGTAGACAAGCTTTAGCGAAGGTGGATTTCACGAGTGCTTCGATACATTCATCGGTAGCTTGTTCTTTGGTGATGCCAGATTTTGTGGGGAATTGTGGCAATTTTGTGATATTGACTTGAGCTGGATCGTAGAGGATTTCCTCCTCATCATCCGCATCATCAATTGGAATGTAAATGATGTCTTCTTTCGTTGATCGTCGTCTTCGCCGTCTTTTGTTGTTTTTGTTCACATGATTTTCACAGCCCTCGATAAATTTGTCTAAAAAGTAAAGAAAACAAATTGAAACAGGAAGGGGGTACAGTTGACTATCGCTCATTGTTCAAATTACAGAGAAATTCGTTGAAAGTAGTTGAAGAAATAGATTTCTGTAAAGTCCGAAGGGCTAGATGTCGTACTTTAAGTTCTCCCAAGCAAAAAAAAGTGAATATCGCAAAAACTATTGCTGCTATTGTTTTCGAAAACCTGCAAAGCTTCTTATTGGTCAAGCGCTGAAATACTATTGTATTGTCACGTGATTTAGGTAGGATTTCCTACCTAACCTCGGCACACTTTTCAGCCAAAGAATGACATCTAGCCTTTCGGGCTTTATAAATCTATGGTTTAAGAGGGTTTCTCCTTGACGGGGACAGAGAATAAGTTCCAATTATGAAGACATCCGAGGTGCGCCGGTTGGCGGTCGGGGTCATTTGGCGGACGGGCGAATTTGAATTTAGAGCAAAATAAAAATACAAACTTTAAAGAAAGTATGTCATATAACAAAAACGTCAAAATAAGCCGCAGAATGGTATAAATAGTTTCTATCTAAAGTTTTATAGTTTTTGAAGAATTAGCTCGTTTACCAAACTGTCCGCCAACCGGCTTAATGACTCCAGAAGGAATAATTGTGAAAAGCTTGGTAATCCTCCGATATTGATACGGTTTGAATCTTTGTATCATGTACTCTGCACCGAGAAGACCGTATAACCAGAGATTTGGGAAAAGAGGATAAGAAACGCCGCTGCCGCTCGCTGTTTTCCTATTCTTTCCCTTTGAATTCGGCACCCTTTGAAGAAGCAAGGCTGTAGAATAGTTGAGCAAGAAGGAAGGTCGAAACAAAATGGCGTTACGTACAGGTTAACCAATGTTCAAGAAAGAAGTCCTTGAATAAAGCTTTCCAGTGAGTTCTTTGTGAAAAAGAGACTGGGGAGTGAAACTTTGATCTTCTGGGGGTTTCCCCTGAGAAAATCGAGGAAAATCATTCTATATTCTGGGAGTAAAGATGGCGGACATGAGGCATGCTTGAAATTTTGAAAAATTGGGACCAATTTCTTTCTGGCTTGTATTGCTCTGAATGAATTTTTTGTGTTGCAGACATAATTTTTATGGGTAGTAGGAAGGTTGATTGTGACCACCTATGCCTTAGTTTTCCATGGCACTCTCTAGAACTTCTCGGCATTTTGATTTAAGATGGGCAATATCGGTTGATAATGTTGTTGTTTTTTTCAACTTTTAGATGAAAAAAATAGTGTAATCTTAGAAAAACTTCCTCCATGGTAATGGAATTGAGATTCAGTAAGTATACTTGATTTCCTCTGTGGTACTTTTAGCTTTATCTAGGGAAAGCATTGACTTTTCGGTTGGAAATTTCAAGTTTCAACAACAAAAACATTGCAAAGTTCAAATAACTTCAACATGTGATATATAAAGTCTAACTATTGATGGGCCATGATTTTGGCCGGTCAGTGGATTGACTCACAAGGCTTTGGCAATTTTTCAGCCAAAACATAATTTCATCGGTGGACTTTACAGTCTGTGTTAGGGTAATTCATACAGATTGCTTACAAAAAAGCCCTAGTTTTACAGTAGATTTTCATTTTATATATTTTCAGGCTAGTTATCGTCATTTTCTCTATGAAATACTGTTTATAACAACACTTCCCAGAAAAACCAGCCCACCGAAAGTTAAGTATTGGCCATCCAAGCACTGGTACAATGAAGCAAAGATTGACTCAGGATGACTCAACATTTTTGCATTTTGACCTTCACGTTAAGGCATAAGGGAAAAGTATGCTAAAAGAGGAAATTAAACCTGCAGAAACTATATTACGTGCATTTATTTAGCTTGAACAAAACAGAATAGAATGGAGTAATATATAAATATATGCAATGGATGTTGATATTTTGTAAATGTTTTCTGGACAACCGTGGATATGAACAGTTAAACCTGGTTGAGCACCGCCTACATATCCTTTGAAATTGGATATATACTTGGAAAGTGTTCTCTGGAAAAAGTGGATTACCATACACGTATTATGTAAATTTGATCAGTCTGGAGAATATTTTTCCAATCTGCATTTATTTGGATGTTTGTTTTGTATCCATGTTGTCCCTGGAAATATGGTCCAAACAAGTCATCAGAGCCAGGAAACACGTGGGCCAAATTTACCAAATGTAAACAAACTAGCAGACTAGAAGACCCCAAAAGTGCTTCTTTTTTAATTCTACAATTCTACTTGGACACATATTTTCACTTGTTATATAACAAGTTTTTCTGAGCACAATGATTATTTTGCCAATATTTTTTCCACATGTAAATGTATTTAATTTTTTAGCAATGAGTTACACATGTATTGGATTTAGTCCTCTATGGGGCATATTAATATAATTTTCTAGTCCAGCTTTCAAGTTATACAATCTGAATCAGTACTAATTAAAAATCAGTTGTAAGGTTTTGGTCTTTTTTTATAGTCTTCTCAATTTTATTTCAAGTTAAGTCATGAATGACACTGATTTTTTCATGCAATACGTCTTTATTTTCCCAGGTGTTATAAATGAAGGTGAATCATAAAAAAACCTTCAAATTATACTCTTATATTATTATACTGTTTTATTTGCTAGATAGATATATCATTATATCAGGGGAAATCCCTAGATGGAGCTGTTTTGTATAACTATTGTATTTTTTTCAATAATGTTTTTGGATTATTTTATGCTTTATTGTTTCGAGTTCATATAAAGCTCTTATAAAAGAAAGATTTCATGATATTTGTGATCTTGTAGCATTGATATCATGAATTATCATCGCTTCTTTTTTCTTTCTTTCTTTTGAGCTCTATTTTTGTCCTGTTTCCAATTTGTTCTAATACCCCACACCACTACCCGGCTGAAGAGGCCTCCATGATATTCTTTCTTAGAAACTCTAGTTCAAGAAATAACCAAAAATTATCCTAGTTTTACAAGCTTATCATTTTTGGTTTTATAATGTGAATTTCAATTCTTTTAGCTACAGTATGTATAAATTGATGCGATCATTCTATAAGGAAAATATTTTGGTCAAAGCTGCGTAATTCTCCCCTTCAAGCACAACGACGAAGGCTTGAGAAACACTACGTTCAAAGTGAAAAGTGCTTATAAAAAATATCAAAATCCCTGATTTAAAAAAAAATTATTTCACTTTCGATATCAATCACAGCTGCCATTTTTTGTCTGTACTTCTAGTCTTGTGCGCATAACGAATCAAGCGCCCTGATTGGTTCAGAATGAAAACAATCGATCGGCCGCAGACATTTCAATAGAAACAAAAGATTCTACAGCCTCGCTTCAAATAGATGAATAGCGCATTTCTTATCCTCTTTTTCCAAATCTCTGGTATAACCAAGGTAGAAAAATCCCTGACACTCGTAATATTTCAACAATAAGTCAATTCAATTAAATGTTTTGTAGATTTATGAAAAAGCAATAACATACCTTCGGGCATAATGGTTTTTCCTTGATTTATTCGTATTCTTTCCTTCCCCTTCGCTTCTGTGCAGACGATTCTCCCCTCTTTTTCACAATTACAAAATTGTTTCCTCGTTTCGTTGCATCGCCGTTCGCCAGGTTTGTAGTCAAACAGACCTTGTCCTGGTGCGAATCTGGAAAGGGGGCATAGTTTTACAGAATAATGACAGACAGACAGACAGGAACCTACCTAGGCAAAGGCATAGGCTTTGGTAAATATACTGCAAAGACCACGGCACAAAATAATGATATAAAATAATTATACAGCTGAATCTCCATAACTCGACTACACACGCATGGAGACCCTAAACATTCGAGTTATAGAGGTTTCGAGTAAAGGATCTCATTTTACTGACCCATTGGACTTTTACACTCGAAAAACCAGACCCCCCCTGGACTTGTGATTTTCCAGACCACCTTGGACGTCACACCTCCTCAACAAAAGGGTACAGACTATATCACGAATAGCCCATTACAGATTTTATAAAAAGAATTTTGGGAATACTTGCCTCTTGAAATTTCTTTTGTGAAAATAAACTTTAATAATCTTACTTCCAGCTCATAGCAAATTCAAAGGGTGATAATATTCCTTGAAGTTGTAATACTTCTCCATTTCTCGTTTGGATTTCATCTGATTTGTCGCCATTATTGTTCCCGCAAAGCCCTTTCGTTCGTCCAAGATAATTCGACGGTGTTGTGATCCTAATGAGGTGTCTCCCTCGGAACTCAACCAGAACTCCATCAGGTGTCAGGATCTAAACTGGTGGTACAATCTTTTACTTTTTACTTACTGATAAATACAAAGAGATCGTCAGATAGCCTTTTTAGTATCTTTGGTCTAAAAATACCTTCTATCGTGCTGACAAAAAACAATCGCCCACAACAAAAATACACTTAGTTTAACTCCAATTCATTACATTCAGAGTCAGTTACAGATATGAAAAGGTTCAAAATTGTTGGCCCTATTTCCTTATTTGGAGTATGGCTAAAAGAAACACTGTCCTCTATATATTTTGACTCCTCCCCTATTTTGATCTGCCGCTGAGACTGCTTCAACCTGAGGCTCTTTTTCATTAAGAAAAAAAATATACTATACGCACGTCAAACTCTGTATTGCTGTAAACGATGAACTTCATTGCAGGATCCAATATTTGGCTCGGGATTTGTACTCCTTGCTTTGTAACACCAGGACAGAAATTGACAGCAACAACATTTCGCCCATATCGCACTGCTACGCCGCAGTTACACGAAACTGTAGTCCCACACTGAAAAGTTCTCGCGTGGACCTATAAGTCGAGAAAAACTCTTGTCTCCCGAATAGGCGGGGGGGGGGGTTTCCGAATAAGCAGGGGATGGAATAAGAGGGGGGGTAATTTGAAGACATTTTTTTTTCCTTAACAATTAGTGGGGGGGGTGCCTATTCGGGAGACAAGAGTAGGGAATTTAATTTATTCTGAAAGAACTGTCTAAAAACACGAGGCGGATTATCTGATCACTGATTTCTAACTTGATTGGATCTTTGTGCCCAATTTTTATCAGTAATTATCTTTTTATATAGAATAGATAATTACAGTGTCATAAAAATCTGTTCTCCTACACAAATATTTGCCCCTCCTGTCTACGCTACTGTTTTAAATGGGGATTAAAACTAATTCAATTTTCCAGTGGTCCAACTGGATCTGTGACACTGGATTTGAGAGTCTAAGTCCGATTGAATCGCCTATAGAGTGCTTTCAGATGTGCATTGGTGTCTGTGCTTCTAATGAGAGCGACTGTCAATTTCTGAAACCGTCCAACGAAATTAAAAAAGAATATTCAATGAAACAAACATTTACCTCTGTTCGTTCTCCGTCAGTGCCCATCATTAAGAAATCTCCAACATATTGCATGTCGTAATTCAGTCCGTCAAATGTCGTTAAATGTGGATCACCGGCCGAATGACAGAATCGTGAACCAGTCTTCTCAATTCGTATCTAAGTTTGAATAAGAAAAGTCCTTGGTTTTGAATTGTAGACCCCCGTTTACTGAAATGCATTTCAAATCATATCAAAAAATGAAACTTGGAAAGTCAATTGGTTGAAATGCTGAAAATTCTAGCACAATACTCTCAGATGTCTAATAAACGGTTTCGTCATGCAAATTTAGTCTTTTATCTAAGTTCCCAAGTAGAATGAAGGAAATTGAATCTTTTTTTTAAGTTTCATGGTAGAAGTTATTAAAAAGCCTTACCGCAACATCTGTAGCTGGGACATTTTCCCAATCTTCGAGAGCGTTGGTTGCAATTTCAATTCGGATGAACATATTTTCGACATTTCCGTTTTCCCAATCCCTTCTCGTCACATTGATCACCTATGCCTTTTCCGCTCCAAGAAATTCGTCAGTGAAACATTTCCGACATTTTTCCGGCACTACTGTCCCAGCTGAGTTATAAAATTGAACTTGTACGGGACAGAATGTTTGTGGTATATTTACTGTTGAGTAGATGTGGATGGAATGAATTTCGTCCGGCGATTTAAACGTTAACGAAGGTGGTCCAATCTGAAGAAAAAAATACAGTTGGCTCATAAATGTTTTTCGAATCAGAGAAACATCTGAATTTTACAACTTTTCAGCTGAGGGGCCAATATTGTAGTTCGAATTACAGAAAGATTCGTATAATAAATGTTTGAATTAGACAGAATTGACTGAATCTTGTTTGATGGCCCTCGCATTAATTAAAACTCTGTAGTGGTCATTACTCAAAGTTTTTGTCAAAAGTTCCCAAATGATTTATCAACTTGGAATTCGTATATTAATTGACCGAATTGGAAGATAATTTGTATCTATACATTATAAGGGTCGTCCACTTACCTTGATTCCAGCGAATTTGACATCACTTTTGATTGGTTTTCCTTTTCCATACTTATCTTGTAATCCTTCGTAGTATGAAGACACTGTGCAGTAAAACTGAAATTAAATTTGACATCATTTACTGGAAGGAACAGAAGCTCGCTCCTAAAGCCAAAGTATCACAACAACCCCATGTAGACGAGTGAAATTTTTGACTTTTGCTCTCAACTTGATCTCAACCCTTAAAAATTTTCCCTCACTCGTAAGATTTGGTAATTTAAGAGGTTAAGTTTTAGTTTAACTTTTATTTTGTTACGACGCCACGTCCTATAGCGTATCTAGCTAGAGTGGTTCTGGTGGGCCGTCCGCCCATAGTACGCCACCGTCGCATTTGCTCCTTTCGGTAGAATCTATAGGTGGTTTAGAGCTATGACTTCGAGCACCGATCTTCCATTCGCAAAGAAGCTCATCTTACAGTGAAGACAGAGAAAATTATTTTTTTTGTTGTTGTTGAATCTTCCAATATCTCTCAAGGCAGGTCCATAACTATCAGTGTTACTAAACGTAAAGAGATATAGAGTATGCACATTCATGGATATAAATGTAGTTTGTGCAGTGAAGCGTATAATTTTCGTAGCACACGAAACGAAAGGAGACAACATTCAAACAGTAACTTTTTTTTGGGAAAACTGTAAGAAACAAACCATCAAGATATTATCAAGTATATAACAATATCTGCAACTAAATCTGGCAAAGGAGATGGGCGGTGATGAGATGTTGGGCCGAGGTGATTGTCGCTGGTTTTTAGAGATGATGGACAAGGGGATTGTCGTTGGTATTGGGAGATGTTGGCCAAGGTGATTGTTGCTGGTATTGGGAGATGTTGGCCAAGGTGATTGTCGCTGGTATTGGGAGATGTTGGCCAAGGGGATTGTCGTTGGTATTGGGAGATGTTGGCCAAGGGGATTGTCGTTTGTATTGGGAGATGTTGGCCAACAAGGTGATGCTCGCTGGTCGATTGGAGGATTGGGACCATTGGGGAGGCTGACATAGCTTTATATTGTCCCAGGTTATCATTTTATTTACATACTTTAAGAGAATGCTAAAGTTCAGTTGCTTGGAACAAGGTGGAACAAGAAGAAGCCATATGGATAAAAAGCTTTCAATATGATTGGTATGAACTCTAACAGATGTTTGTGTGATATTTAACATTTTTATTTGGAATTAGGTTTTGGGTGTTACGCAAGGGGCTCGCAAAAATGGGAACAATTTTATTATATTTCTGGCCAAACCGAAACAAAAATTAATACACCATTAAAACATAATTTTTTCTCTACGAAACGTAACATCGATTATTTGAAAATTCTCTCTTTTTCTCCTTTAGCTTTTAAAATTTCTTTCAAACAAAAGGCCTATTTAGTCGATATAAGTTACGCTTCTAAAGGCACAGAGGCTTTCTATAAGATAAATTTCCGTGGTAAAATGGTAAATTTTTCTTGTCTTGGACAGTGCTTATAAAAACATTATATAAAAAGGAGAACAAATTTCTTTTATCTCAGGTAGTTTACAAACAAAGATTTTACTTTTTATAAGCATTAATTCAATCCCACAGATCCCAGCTGGATGTAGTAATCAAGCACGAAACCTGAACATTTTAAAGTTCCTCCTGTCAAGATACACCTAGGCAAGGTGGTACACAGATGGTGCACGTCAAAAAAGTCTGTCTCTGTGGCATTTATATTGATTTACACTAGCTTTTTCTAATTTGAGTTTAAAATATTATTTCACATAACTATTATAGACTGAAGTGTCTCTGTCAGTCGGCTGACAAAGGTAGATTTGGAGTAATACAAAGTAGGATCATTGAAGGGCATTGATTAGATGACTTGAATAGCCTGTTATAACAAGACTGTAAAGTTATAAACGACTCATGCTGCAGATCAGGGGCAAGTTTAATATAGTTTTTTCATGGCCTTTGATAGATTTAGGTTTAATATAAAATCGGTATATAAAATAATAATTCATTTTCTATTACATGTTCTTTTGCTACAAAATTTTCCAAGAGAGAGTATGTTTACATTGAGTCATTATCACACGTAGAGCATCAGTTGTACAGATAACTGGTCAAGACTTGGGAAGAAGGCAAGAAAATTTAAGTTATGAAGAAAATATATTTGGTACCCCTCAATTGGCTAGCATGTTGTAGAATGGGCAAGGATGGAGTGAACTGTAAAGGAGGTACTACCAATAACAAGTTTTTCATAATTACTAATGGCTAGAATTGATAGCATAGCAATGAGCAACTTTGGGTATCCAAATATTCCGTTTTCCCTTTCAATAAAGGGCTCGTAATTGCGGTTGTGATAGATTCTCCTACCGGACCGGCTGTACGGCTAGGAGTCTCTCAGCAGCGCGAGGATGTTTAGTGTAAATGTTCGTAGTGCAAGTTGTGAGGATCCAGACCGGCTGTCTGGGCAACCCGGCTGGTTGCGAAAATCCGACGATTCTAGGCAATTCATCTCGATAGGGAGGTCAGATTCGGAACAAAGTCCGGCTTTATCCCGTCTGGTGGCGGACCTCCTCAGTTTTCGGGCGCACACGGTTGTGATAGATTCTCCTACCGGACCGGCTGTACGGTTAGGAGTCTCTCAGCAGCGAGGATGTTAGTGTAAGTGTTCGTAGTGCAAGTTGTGAGGATCCAGGCCGGCTGTCTGGGCAACCCGGCTGGTTGCGAAAATCCGCTGATTCTGAAGCAAACCCATCGTGATAAGGAGATCAGATTCGGAACAAAGTCCGGCTCCTTCCCGGCTGGTGGCGGATCTCTCTTAAGTTTCAGTATGCACAAGGTTGTGATAGATTCTCCTGCCGGACCTGTTGTACGACCAGGAGTTTCTCAGCTGCGAGGATGATACGGTAGGGAAACTGTCCATAGCGTTGTTTTAGGCTTTGTGTTTTTCCATTTCATACAGCAAGAGATTTTGTCCCACACGAATTACGCGCGATGGACAGTTTCCTGTAGCTATTAGGCTGTGCACGGTGATGAGGGGCCAGGCCTTGAGTCTGGGCAACCCGGCTGGTTGCGAAAACCCGCCGATTCTGGGTTTATTCATCGTTTAGGAAGTCGGATTCGGTACACAGTCCGGCACTTACCCGGCTGGTGGTGGACTTCCTGTCGGGTGCACATTGTTGTCTTATTTTTCTTTGTGTGATGTAGACGTGAAATAGTTAAGATAATTGAATTTGTTATCACATTTCATCTTATGTTTATATTTAGTGAGTTTTCTACTGGTTGATATTTTATATTGTTACGATATACCTTTTATAGGCTTATCTACTTTTACTAATAGAAAAATTTTTAAATTTGTAGGTACGCGCGTCTTCCTGCAACCGTTAAGGCGCGACGAAAGTATAATTTGGGGATACCTTCGGTTGGGAAATATTTTATCCCCAAAATTACTTGTATAGGAGTGGTTAGCCAATAAACAAATGCCAAAACTTAATACACTGGTTTCCCTTATCGTTCACCCACTTCTGGGCCATCCGTTCTGCCCGCAGCGTTCCAGGAGTAAAAAATAGAAAGTTAAATGGTAATTTAAGAGGTTAAGTTTTAGTTTAACTTTTATTTTGTTACGACGCCACGTCCTATAGCGTATCTAGCTAGAGTGGTTTTGGTGGGCCGTCCGCCCATAGTACGCCACCGTCGCATTTACTCCTTTCGGTAGAATCTATAGGTGGTTTAGAGCTATGACTTCGAGCACTGATCTTCCATTCGCAAAGAAGCTCATCTTACAGTGAAGACAGAGAAAATTATTTTTTTTACCTCCCTCCCTCCCTTCAAGGCTTGCGAGCGTGGTTGCAGGCGGCCACCTTATACATTATAATTATTGTCAAATATGGGAAATATTTTATCCCCAAAATTACTTGTATAGGAGTAGCGAGCACATCACTAAAAACCGGATTTTTTATCTCGTTTCTTAGTGAGTTCCACTTTGACGATTTTCGAAAAATAGAAGCCTTTCAAGTGCTTTGACGCAAATTCGATTATTTTGCTACTGCAGGAGCTTCGATAGTTAAAAGTGACGTCAAAAAATCGAATGTTTAGAGCCCGAAAACCCGGGCTCAAAACATTCGAAAGAGTCGCAAAGTGGAATAGATGTTAATTGCGTAAAAAAACGCGGGTGACGTCTAGTATAGGCTAGTATAGGAGTGGTTAGCCAATAAACAAATGCCAAAACTTAATACACTGGTTTCCCTTATCGTTCACTTCTGGGCCATCCGTTCTGCCCGCAGCGTTCCAGGAGTAAAAAATAGAAAGTTAAACCATCTACTTTTTAGAAAATCTGCCTGAATATAACGGGAAAAGGGGTAAAATCTCGGATTACTTCCAAGGCAGAGCTTTAATTTATACATTCATTTGCGAGTTTATGTAGTTGTGCTTTTGAGGACGGCGGAGTGACTGAAGCGATTTGGAAAAACCCGTAGTTTTGACCAACAAAATCGAGAACGGTGATTGTTTACCATCGTTCTCAGTCAATCAGGATCTAAACAGATCAGAAGCTAACTGTCTACGTCGCTGAAAAATACATATACAAAATTTTCCATTTGCACGTGTGGAACGATTAAATAAAACCTACTTCATTCGGTAGTTTGAAATATTGGTGCCCATTTACTTCATCATTTTCCACAAAAGTTGTCGTCTGTTGACCTGTCAGTATCTTTGTGAATAACAGCTTGCCATAAACACCTTCCACCAGATCATGTCCTTCGTGGAACGTCACAATATGGCGTACGCGGTCAGATTTGTCCGCTGGATCGAACGAGCAGGCCACTCTCATTTTGTCATTGATGAGCTCGAAACGGACTTGCGGTCTCCCATTCAATTTCGGATAATCATCTATAACAAAAAGTTAATTTCAAATAAAATCGTTATAACGATATTACAATCCCGAGAGAATTTCATGTTTAGATCTTTACTATTTTATTTTTTTTTGGTTACCTGGAGAAAACAAAGTTTATGTTAATGTTAATGTTAATGTATATATTCTTTAAAGTCGAAAAATGTGTACAAATCTGTACTAGCTTTAAGCTAATAGAGTTCGACTGCCTATTTTACAAAATGAATCATTCATCATCATCTGTTAATGCCCAATCGCTGACGATTTCTTCTGTAGAGCATTTTGGTTTATAATTTGAAGATATTTTTGTTCGGTTTTGTAATTTTTTAACGAAGCGTAGTTTTGTTCTTGGGCTTCCTCTTACGCGCCAGTTGAATCCTTTATTGTTATTGTCTTTGTTAAGTTTCTTCGCTTGTTCGTGCATCTCCTTGATCTTTTTCCGTTCGTTGATTGTGAAATCTTCCGTTATACTTACCTGAAAGAAACAAATTTCATTTAGCATGTGTAAATTCTTCATGATAAGATCTTTGTCATGTTGACTTTGCAGGGTGACTTTCAGAGGACGGCCATTCTTTGTTTTTCTGTTTCCTAATCTGTGGTGAGTAACATTGATTTCTGGAACATTGATGTCATCTAGGAGTTCTCGGAACCGAAATATATCATATTTTTTCCCATTTTCTTCTTCTTCCTTATCTGGGCCTGAATATTCGAGAAACCCGTGAACGATCATATTCAGTTTTCTAGATTCTATGTCTCTCTTTTCACTGTCTTCCTTCCGTTTTTGTTCTTCGGCAGATTTTAAGTCTTCTTTGTGCTTCTTGGTAATCTCAGCGTATGTTTTCTTTGATGTTTCAGTCATTATTTCTGCTGTGTGCTTTATTTCTTCCTTAATCATGCTTCTTGTCTTCTCCTCCATCTCTTGTAGTTTTCCTGCCAGAAAGGTTTTGAGGTCATTTTTGATGGAATCACGGGTTTTTGTGTTGGTGTTGACCTCGTTGTTCAGGTTTTGTATGACGTCGTCTTTCTTTTTAAGTTCATTTTGCATCATATGTTGAGTGTTTTTCCCCACTTTACTTCTTAGGTTTTTCGTTATTCGTACGCAGTTTGAACATAAGTAATGATCGTTGTAGGATGTCACGAATATTTGTAGTTGATACAGGGGTAGCTGTGTGCACTCATAATGAACTGATCTTTTACATTTTTTGCATGTTAAGCGATCCAGGTCATCGTCTTCAGTACATCTTGACGGCGTGCAAGCTTGAGGTGGTGAGGCTGCTTCGAAAGGCTGATCTTTATCCATTTTGATGTTATTTTCATGAATTTTGATGTTTTTATTGGTTTTCAGCCATTTTTTCGAAGAGCGTTGCAAAAGCGTCTGATCTAGTTGACGTCAAATAAAAACTGATATATGGGTGGATTTTGCTTGCTGCTTCCATTTGATTTTTTGAACAAAAAACTTGTATCCACTCTAGCGTATTACTCGCCTAACAGGCAACATATTAAGAAAAAGTCAATTAGACTGATGATTTAGATACGTACCGGTACAGTTAGGTCCGAATCCGGACAATGAAACTTTATCATCTGGACATTTCTTTTCCGAACCTGAAAATGAAAATAAACATTATATTAAGATAGCCGAACCGGCTGGCGGTAGACTTGCTAAAAGTCGTAGATTAGGACCATTCACGTCAAATATTGACCCTATCTAATTAACCATCCATTATTTCTTCAGTTATGAGTAGCTCGCTCTTTAAAGATGTCTTGAAAATGTCGTAAGCCTTCTACTCATCCTCTTAAATATTACATCTTAGAGTTATGCGATTCAGAATCACAAATAAGCTAATCAGACCAACTGACATACAGTTGACGCTCTTTTATTCGACGTTCTGCTATTTGATACGCTCCATTATTCGGTAATATATTGAAAGTCACTGCTTACAAGAAGCTCTCCTAATCACCTTCCAAAGTCTTACTCGGAAAGATCAGAAACTTTTAAATTACCCCCGGTAATCTCTTTAAAGGTTGGGAAATTCACGATTGTTAAGACATTTTTTTTTATTTTTCCAAAAAGTCTCTAAGGGTCACCTTGTACCCCCCCCTCCCGGATATGCCCTTGAAAATCGGATAAGACGAAAGCGCCAACTGTATTTAGATAAAAAACAAGTAGGATTACCCGCGCAATAAACCATTGGACAGCGAGTAACAGATGGTAGCTGATAAATCAGAAACTCTGCTCCTTTTTGATTCGCACATCTTTTCACGTCGACTATCCACGGCATGTAAGGTTTGAGCTGACAATCTTTGCACACAACTCTTGCTCTCAACTTCTTTATCTCTCCAACGTTTTCTGGATTTTTCCCATCTAGCCAGATGGATCTAGTGGTACCTATTATCGAGACAAACATAACATTTATTTTATAACATGGTAAGAAGCTGGCCTCAAGCCCAATTTTTGAGTCAGGTATTGCGTTGCGTAGTATTCTAGCTCCGTTTATGAAAAAAATTTTGTTTTCACCATTCTTGATCATACGATATTGATGTCTGTTGGATCAAGGGCTATGGTTAGATTATCTAAATTTAGCAAAGTGAAAAAAAATCAGTTAATTTGAGGCCTCGAGCCTGCGCAACCTGGTTGCTTATGAAGAAACAAAATTGTACATAGTCTAAATGGCTTCTCTGAACGGCTATTGATTTCCAACCTTTCTAAATGATTTTAAAAAATATTGGACCCATCGCGTTCTAAATCAGCTTGCGGTCATGGTTGAGCATAAATGAGGTTATTTTCTCAAAGTGCTACTGTCGAGGATATAAATGTTCGTTCTTACCACATGAGTTGACTTGTGGAGGCTTGGTCGGCATTTCACCACCAGCAGGGCTGACAAACCGATACCATGCCGAACGCATTCGAATGTCACATTTGAAGTGATTCTGATCGTTCTGTAAAATATATCCTGTGCTTCTCTGTCCGTCGTCTATTTCAATATGACAACCGCATGGATCTATTTATAGACATTGAAATAAGTTGTCTTTTACGTGGATACATTGGATGGAGTACAGATATAAAACACTAGATAGAGCTTTTCTTTCCCTACTTGAAGCAAAATAATACGCCATCTTGAATACAATGACGTCGCAATTTAGCTTGCACGATCCTCGAAACTTAGTCATTGTAGTGTCAAATTACTTCAACAGCTAAAACGAAAGTTTCTATTGCCCGGGGGGGGCCACTCAAGGTAAACCTACACCGTACGTGCGGGTCCCTTTCCCAAGCTTCCCAAAGTGCACTGAAAGGGTCAAAATGAGTAAAGATGAGAAAAAGAGGGTTGATTTTTTGGCGCAAATTTACTCAAACTTGGCCAAATTCTCTGCGCTGTGAGGGTCCGATTTCAAGGCACCCCCCAGCGGTCAGCGGTTTGCGTGATGGCGTGATTGGGACTTTTTTCTTGCGTGATGGCGTGATTAGAGAAATTTTTGGCGTGATGGCGTGATCAAGATTTTGGCGTGATGCGTGATAGGGCAAAAATTTGAGGCGTGATGCGTGATTTGGGCTATTTTTCGCTATTTTTTGCATGATGACAAATTTTAGCGATTTTTTGATGCGTGATGGAGAAAATTTTTTTGCGTGATGGCGTGATTACGGGTGCCGCTGGGGGGCACTTCAAAGGCTTAATTTTGGGCCGAACCTATGTTCGGTTTTGGTCTACCTTTAGCCCCTTTAGCAAAGATGGAGCATTATTTTGCTTCCTCGCCTGCAGATTTTAAATTAGGTTTTTTATTCTAGTGTTTTTTAAGAAATCAGTGTGATGGAGTGGAACTGTTTTGTGACCCACTTTGTGATTTTGTAGAGAGACCCACATCAAATGATCATATCTCAAAAACTAAGTTTTCCGAAGGGCTTTTTCTGCTTCCATTGATTGGAAGATGAGAGTTCAAAACATTGCACAATTTAGGTCTTATTCGGGAGTACCCGCCAAAACGAGCTCTTGCTTTTGAGTCTCAAGTTGTTCTTAATACAATCCAAAACTATTGTCGTATATTTATATTCTTGTATTATTGTATTATAGCTAACACGGTGCATATTATTATGTTACGTATCTATTACATTTGAAAGATAGTATATTCAGTCGGTAGCATAACTGCATAGTGTACGGTCATATAAAACCACATGGTCCACATCGAACCGGATGTTAGAATACATGAAATTTGAGAAGTTATGTATTTGTTTTTCTTTAATTAGTTTTGTGAAAACCGTGTTTTCACTGAAGAATTAATTTGTTTGAACTCAGGTGAAGTTCATTCAATGTTTTGATTTTTTATAAGCTTGGTAGCTTGTTTGAACTCGGGTGAAGTTCAATGTTTTGATTTTTGTAAGCTTGGTAGCTTATGTATGGTGAACTTATTTTGAACTTGAATGTTCATATGGTCAAAATTGTTGGTTTATTACACATTGTTGTTTTGAACTTGGACAGTTCATATAATTGAGTAATTTGATTGATTATATTGTATTTTTGGAACTTGATACTTGATTGTTGGTTCCTGTTATTGATTTATATTGTTTATTTGGAACTTGATTGCTGTTCCTGGATTATTATTGATATCGATTATTATTGACTGTATGGTTCTTGACTCTGTTGCTCTAACCTTAACTTGTGCTCGCTGGTGTGAGTGAAGACTAGTAATTCAAATAAGAAATAAATAAATAAGAAATACAAAGAAATAAAATCAAAAATCAAAATGTCTACAGATGCAGATAAAAATGTTAAAAGGCAGAGAGCAGGGTTCATGAACTACATGGACAAATTGTTCAATGGTGAAATAAAAAGGATCATGTCACTGGAAGAAGTTGACCAAAATAGCTTGGATTATTTAAAAACAATAAATGAAACTTTGAGTGTGAAGTTAGAGAAAGTTTTGGAAATCGATCAACATCTAGCTGATCAATGTGAGGAAGATGAAGACTACACCAAAGCAATTGAGCAAAGTATGGAATACGAGGTAAAAACTAAAACTAAATTAACCTCAATTAACAGTTTTATCGCTAGACATTATGCAAATTCAGTGGCACCTCAAATTGAAAGCTCTCCTCCCATCTCTCAATCAAATCCCTCATTTTCTTCAAGCACGGGTGCTAAAGTCAAATTGCCGACCTTAAATATCAAAAAGTTTTCTGGTGAACCCTCTGAATACCAGTCATTTATCGAGTCCTTCACTGAAGCTATTGATAAGAACAATAGTATTCCACCGATTCAAAAGATGAATTATTTGATCGGATTTGTAACGGGTGAGGCTGAAAGTCTTTTAAAAGGCCTCCGCTTATCTGGAGACAATTACAAGAAAGCTCTTGAACTTCTTAAAGAGAGGTTTGGAAATTCTCAAATTTTGAAAACTGTTCACATGAACAGAATTATCGAACTTGAATCTGTTTGTGACATTTCTGAGGTGAAAGAATTGAGAAAACTTTACGATTCTGTAGAAACAGAAATAAGAAACTTGGAATCTTTGAGCATGAAGCATGATGAGTATGGGCCACTGCTAGTCCCACTGTTGATCAACAAGGTTCCTAATGAACTGAAACTAATTCTTTCACGGGAAAAGGAATTTGATTTAGAAAACATTTTGAAGTCTTTCAAAAATGAATTAGAAGCACGAGAAAAGGTATCATTAACTATGACGTCAAAAGAGAACGATAAAAGATCAACAGCTTCCTCACTCTATACAGGAAGTGAGTCCAAAAACATTTCGAGAAATTGTGTATTTTGTAATAGGTCGGGACACAAAAGAACAAAATTGCTCTTTTATTAAAAACGTAAATGAAAGAAAAAGAATTCTACAAATTGAGAGAAGATGCTTTGTTTGTTTAAAGACCGGTCACAGTGCGAACAATTGCAAAGCCAATTTCAATTGTTTTTCTTGTAAAGGAAGACATCACGTGTCGATCTGTTTTAAACAAAGGGACAAAGGAGATAGAAATGGTCGATATCACAGAAATAACAATAATAACAAAGTGAAAGAGAGAGATACTAAAAGTGAGGATAAAGGGAAAGAGAGAGACACAAAAACTGATTCAAAGGGAGAGAGCACACATAATAAAGAAAACGATGAGAGTGATAACATCACATGTTTGTCTACACACAGTTGTCAAGTATACTTGCAAACGGCTACTGCAACGATTTCAAGCCCGAACGTCTCCAAAGAAATGAGAATTTTATTTGATCTCGGTTCACAACTGTCGTATATTTCCCCCACTGCTGCTAAGCAACTGAAACTTAGTTCCGATGAAACAAAAAACATTTGTATTAAAACTTTTGGTGGTCACGTCGAATCGAAAACCCTCGACGTTTTTAAAGTGAAAGTTCAAACCAATGAAGGTCCAGAAGAAATTAAACTTTGTTGCAATGAAATTTGTCATCCCATACGAAATGATTTCGTTTATGATGTTAGTAGTCTGCCCGAATTCCAAAATTTACAAGTTGCTGACAAAGGACTTGTTTGTGAAAAGTCTTTACGCGTTGATCTTCTTATCGGTGCAGATAACTTCTGGAAATTTGTAAAGAATAAAACTATTCGTAGTTCCAAGGGACTAGTTGGAACGGATACTAAGCTGGGCTATATTTTCTCAGGCCCACTCACTACTGACACAGTTTGTTCAACAACCCAAGCTACTGTTACTCTGTCTGCACACACGCTTAACTGTCAGACATGTGATGTTGATTCGACTTTAAAAAAGTTTTGGGAAATCGAAGAAGTGGGTAGAACTGAAAGCCCAAAGGAAGTTGTTTTACAAGAGTTCGAAAGTAAAATTAAATTCGAACAAGATCGTTATGAAGTTCAGCTTCCATTCATTGAGAAACATGAAATTTTAAAGGACAATCTCTACAACTCTACGCGTCGAATGAACAGTCTGCTTACGAAATTTAAGACTAACGAACAATTGTTACACGATTATGATGAAATCATCAAAGATCAACTTCGACAAGGCATCATTGAAGTCGCCCCTGATATATCTATTGAAGGGCAAACGTACTATATGCCACACCGACCTGTTCTACGATTGGACAGGCTAACAACCAAGATACGCATGGTGTTCGACGCCAGTTCCTCTCTTGATGGTCCAGCTTTGAATGATTGTCTACACGCTGGCCCATCGCTTACTTCGTCACTTTTCGGGACGTTACTTCGATTTCGAGCCAAAAAGATTGGTATCATCGCAGATTTGGAGAAAGCTTTTCTACAAATTCGACTCAACGAGAAAGATCGTGATTACGTACGATTCCTTTGGATTAAGAACATTAATGACATCAATTTCGACAATTTCTACAACAATGATCTCGTGACGTATCGCTTCTGTCGTGTCCTCTTTGGAGTGACATCTTCACCGTTCCTGCTCAACGCAACATTACGTCATCACGTCAACCAACACGAAAATGAACTGTTTCGAAACACGGTATTGAATTCGCTTCATGTCGACGACCTTTCTACGAGCTTCGACAGTATGCAAGAAGCCTTCGACTTCTACAAGAACTGTAAGTCTCATTTTGCTCTTGCGAGCTTAAACTTACGAAAATTGCAATCGAACTGTGCAAATCTAGAAGCAAAAGTTAAAAATTGTTACATGGGTGATCTTGAAACTATTGATCACAATTTGACCAAGGTACTCGGTATTCCTTGGGATAAAACTAATGACTCGCTGGTTATTAGTTTGAGTGAAATTCTACGTAAAGTGAATTTCGAAAATCCTACGAAAAGAAACGTTATACAATTCGCTTCATCAATCTTTGACCCATTGGGGTTGATTAATCCACTCGTCGTGAAATTTAAACTGTTATTTCAAAAACTTTGTACACAAAACTTACAATGGGATGAGCCCATTCCTGACGACTCGTTGAAAATTTGGAAAGAACTGATTACTGATTTGAGAGAATGTAGTGAAATTCGTTTTAATAGAGCTTATGATTCCAACAATGGAAATGTTACGTCGCATGAACTTCACGGTTTTAGCGACGCGTCGCAAGACGCCTACGGTTGTTGTGTTTACCTGAAGCCCACTGTCGATTCGGGCGTTGCTAAACCGTCACTCGTCGCGAGCAAATCGAGAGTTGCTCCACTCAAGAAAAAGACAATGCCCCAACTCGAACTTTTAGGGGCCCAACTACTTTCTCGATTATTGAAACAAGTTACCTCCGAGCTACAAAGTAAAATTATCATTGATACGTGTTACGCTTGGACTGATTCAAGCATTGTTTATTGCTGGTTGAAAAATGAGAAACTCTACAAACAATTTGTACAAAATC
This sequence comes from Clytia hemisphaerica, assembly GCF_902728285.1. Taxonomy (NCBI): domain Eukaryota; kingdom Metazoa; phylum Cnidaria; class Hydrozoa; order Leptothecata; family Clytiidae; genus Clytia; species Clytia hemisphaerica. The sequence continues at coordinate 3,201,208 of NW_027103836.1, read as the reverse complement.
GCGTTAATGAAATTCGTGAAAATGATACGATAAAAGTTTGGAAACTTGTAGACACTTCGAACAATCCATCTGATGACAATTCGAGAGGACTTCTCTTCTCACAATTGAAGAACAACGAAAAATGGTTCCATGGTCCATCCTTCTTGTCTGGTCCAGAATCTTCCTGGCCTGACTTGAAGCCTGGTGATAAATTTATTGAAAAACTTACTGAGAACACTGTTAGCTTTTATTCTGGAAGTTGTCAATTTACTGATTTGACAACTGATGAGAAAATTACTTGTTTAACTTGTGATGAGAGTATTGATTTGATCCCCATTACAAAGTTTCATGTCGTTCGTGAGTATAAGGGCGACATGGAACAAGAAGAAACGGAAGGGTTTTTAGTTTAAACACGCAATTCGATGAGCCGACTTTACAGGCACTAATCGAATATAAGAGATTTAGTTCATTAACAAAATTGCTTCGTGTGATGGCCATGGTGATTGGCTTCATACGTAAGCTAAGAGAAAAAGTTAAAAAGAAGAAAGAAGAAAGAAGAAAACAGTCAACCAATACAATTATTGAAACTAATAATAACAATGAAATTGATGATATGGTCCAGGCAAAACTTGTTTTGCTCAAGGACGTACAGAAAGACTTTGATGACAAACAATTTGATCAAACGAAGAAATCACTCAACGTATTCACAGATTCCAACGGCATCCTTCGTTGTCATGGTCGTATTGGCAACGCTCCTGTTTCGTTCGATACAAAGTATCCAATCCTACTTCCAAGACGTCATCCGTTCACACTACTGGTCGTTCGTGACAGCCACGTTAGCGTTGGTCACAACAAGACGAAAGAAACTTTGAATCACCTACGTCAATCGTACTGGATTCCAAAAGGACGTTCACTCGTAAGAACTGTTATTAACAAATGTGAACTTTGTAAAATCTTTGAAGGACAAAAGTGTCGGTACCCTGATGTCCCTATTCTTCCAAAAGAACGTCTTGATAAAAACTTTGCTTTTACAAATATTGGCGTGGACTACGCTGGTCCCGTCCATATTCGAAACACGTTTGGTACCGATGAATCTACATACAAAGCATGGATCGCGTTGATCACATGCTCCACGACACGAGCTGTTTATTTAGACATTGCTGAAGATTACGGCTCAGACGCCTTTATTCAAATGCTTGAGCGCTTCTTTAATCGTTATGGTGCTCCAAGCAAAGTCGTAAGTGATAATGGCTCAAACTTCACGTCAAACGCAACGAAAGAATTCGCAAAATCGAGAATGATTCGTTGGTCGTACAACATCGAGGCCGCCCCCTGGCAGGGTGGTATGTTTGAAAGGATGATCCAATCCACGAAACGCATCTTAAAGAAGTCTCTACGTAAAGAGATACTAACTTATAACGAACTGTTAACGTTATTGAAGAGAATCGAAAACATTCTAAACAACAGACCATTGACTTACGTTTACGATTCTGAAGTTGGAGATCCACCATTAACGCCAAACCATCTCATCTACGGGCGTAAGATCGAAACAACAAACGTAAATACGGACAGCAACGACAATGCTGACGTATTAACATGTGACAATTTGAAACGTATTTTGGCTTTCTTCTGGCAACAATGGAAAGTCGAATATATAACCAGCTTGCGAGAACGGGACTATGTTAAAAGCAAGCGTGGTATTGATACCACTATCAAAGTTGGTGACGTTTGTTTGATCGAAGACACAGGCTCTAGAAATACTTGGAAAATGGGTCGTGTCGAAGAAACTATTAGTGGTAAAGACAATCAAATTCGTGCAGCAGTCGTAAAGACAATTAATGGCCCTTTGCGTCGGCCCATAAACAAACTTGTAATTATTGAAAGTACCAAAGACGAGAAACAAGAGATAGACTTGCAAGGCGTCAAATTCGTACAAAACGCCAAAGAAGAAATTAAAAATTTTGAGTAGTTTATTATACAGTCCTTTATATTTCGGTTTTTACGGTATATATATTTTACATGAGAAACGTACTTTTGTTACTATATTTCTTCGGTATTTTTAGACTCATTCGGTGGTGGGGAGTGTCGTATATTTATATTCTTGTATTATTGTATTATAGCTAACACGGTGCATATTATTATGTTACGTATCTATTACATTTGAAAGATAGTATATTCAGTCGGTAGCATAACTGCATAGTGTACGGTCATATAAAACCACAACTATTTTCTTATGAGGGAATTCTCATGGAAAGTGTTTTTTTTGAAGTTCTGACTACTAACCTATTTTGCAAGGGACGTGTGTTGTCAATTTTTCGTTATCAATACATTTTTTGATGCTATATGCTTTACATCCAGTACACTCCTCTTCCTCAACCCAAATATTGCTCTTGCATGCCTGTCCATTGTTTTCACCAAACAAAACGAATGTTGTACCAACCCATATCAACCAAAGCATGTTGGCCTTCATCACTTAGATTTCCAAAGCAAAAAGTCCAAAAAAAAATTTTAAAATGTAGACGAACAATGTATCTGTTTTCTTCGGTCTAGCTTCTTTCAGCTTGATAAATGTTTACAACTCGCTCAACGTGTCTAGAAGCATACACACACAATCGGTATGCAGTTAAATTATTTGTACAAGAATCGCCTGAAAAAGAATTCGTAGAAAATCAATGAAAATAGTCTTAGATGCAATTATAAAGGAGTTTGACAGTGTTTTGATAAAAGTTAAAGATGATTTTAATTGGAACGTGTGTAATGATGTGTCAATTAAACTATCAGCTATTTTGGTAATATTTCTACGAAATAAACAATAACTTGTTGAGCTTGTAGTAGCACTACACAATTTATGAAGTTTTCCAAGAAAGATCTCGATTTTAAATTAAATGAAATTTTTTCATCTGAAAATGGAAATTGGATTTGAGTTGAAATAAAAATCTAATGAGAAAAACAGGATACATATTTTCAGCAGATAGAGAATTTTTAATAAAAAGACAAAAACATGAAAAAACGACCAAATTTCAACAAAAATGGTATCGCCTAGCAGGGATGGAATAGACGATATCGGCTTAACATGAAAACTCAGATTTGATCCCCGAGAATTCCCCACAATGCTTTGCGCGGAAAATATTTCACCGCGAACTTCTTTTGGAAAAAAATTACCCACTTATTGTGCAGAATTTTTATTTCTAGTTCTTCCAAAGTAAAATGTGTAACAATAAACCCAGGTACTGGATAGATAGTCATTCATGAACGTTCAAATGGTCATTCTTCATATCATTTCTATTTTAAACATTTTAAACATTGTTAAAATGAAATTCAAATAAAGAATAACCATTCGAACGTTCATAAATGATTAAAAACATTCTCATCTGAAGTATGAAAATTCAAGAATGGATAGATGTTGTTTTTTTTATATCGTGACGTGCAAATGACTTTGAAACTAAAGTACATTTCAAATTAGCTGGCAGTAAATTTTCAATTGCGTATTACTTTTGATAGATTTCGAATTAGATAGCGATTTTATACTTTTTGGAAAGACAATCCGGAGTGGAATATTATGCGTAAAACATTTTTCTAAAATTTTCAAACACGAAGATGAAAAACGAAAAAGCAAAAAATCTGCTTTTTATCTAGAAATGCTATAACCACCATTTTTGGACTTTTTTTAGTTCTACAAGAAAATACGAAAAGACGGGGGGTTAACGAATGAGTTACAGTTTGTTAATTACCAAGTGATAAATGGAATGTAATGGAATGTTTTACGGCAACGGCAGCCCCGTTACCGTAAAACTACCTTACAAGCTTTTCCCTGAAAATTCCAAGAACTTTGGTACATTTAATCTTCCACCGGTATTAGAATAGATTTAAGGTCTTTTGAAAGAAAGTACAAACTTGAGGAACACGAATAAACAAGTACAATTGAAGATTTTAAATAGCAATTTACTTAGCATATTTTTCGTTTATCTTAGCAAAAAATTTAAATGTGTCTTCAATAAAAAGATAAAAACAAATCAGTGAAAGAGGATTGATGGAAATGTAGGATCATCTTTTTATCAACAACATGGAACCAACCGACCAACCACCTTAAAGTTTAAAAGAGGTAATTTAATAGTTAAATTGTCTGGGGCTTGTTTTGTCTGGTATTGGGTTTGTAAGGAGATGCATTTTTGTAAATGGGTGGCTGAGGTAAAAGTGAGGCGGGGTTAATTTTAACATTTCTTTTGTCAAAGAGTGGACGGACATAGGAAAGACCAAATATTTAGAAACTAGTAAGTTTCTTTAAAAAAAACATGTCGAATTTTCAAATTCAGGTTTTGATTGAAATATGGAAGCGCAAATTGTTCATCACCAAGACCAGCAAAAATCAATTTCAAAGCTTGGCAATGATGAAGAAGTTGATTATGACTTTGAGCTGGATGGCCAAAAAGTTGATGAATATTATTGTTTAATATGTTTCCTCCTACTGAGAGATATTGCACAGATGCCTTGCAAACACATGCTTTGTAAGCATTGTCTAGATGACTGGGGAAAATAGTAAGATCATGTAAAAGTAATATTATATTAGCGTTAATTCCTTTTTCTATTTTCATTGAAATTAGAATACTAAACACTCGCAAATATTAGATATTAGGGAATACAAGTATCCAAGAAGATTTTTCAGTCTCGATATAATGGGATTTTCCAGAAAAAGTTTGAATATGGGGGGGGGGGGGTGTTTCAGTGATTTACCCCCGAACAAAGTGACTTTTAGCCCCCCCCCCCCCCCGGACAAACATCAGTTGACCCCCCGTACAACCCAAATAACACCCGGACAAGGCAAATTTACCCCCTGGACAAGGCAAATTTTGATGATTTTTTACTACTCCACTCCCCGTGTACTCTCCAAATGTCCATTTTCTGGAAGAGCCCAATCTAACGCAATTTCCCGCGACATCGATGATCGTATTTAGTAGATTTTTAATTCTAATTTTTAGCAATGCAAATTTATCGTGTCCAAAGTGCAAAAGACGATTCAACAGAAAAGAGGTTTGTTTTTCCCTCGAAATAAGCGTAAACGTATTTCGATCTCATCATTGAATACTCGCTTGTTAAGCTCCTAAACGTTTATCTCTTTTTAAGGAGCGTCCCAGCGCTTGTTCGAGGGGACTAGATATTCTTATACCTTATATCCCTTTTAAACATTATAGTACTTCTTTGTGTTTAAGGTGACGTCTAACGAACCATTGGATCAAATTATCAAACATTCTTTGAAAGTGAAATGTAAAAGTGGTAAAGAATGTCGATGGACAGGAACTATCTCTGAGTACAGTGAGGTATAGTGTTGCTTTTATGGAAGATAACTATTCACATTTCCTTTTAATCTGTGTGTAGATGAGACATGATTGCAACAATCAGGTTCGAGTCATACTCTTCTTAACTGGGTCATGATATCCTTCGAAAAAAACGAAGTGACGAGAAATTTTTCCCGGAGCAAGGTCATCACTGGTCACCAGTCGGAAGGTTGATCGGCAAGAAAGCTTCTCTTTCTGATTATGATTGTGCATTTTCTTTAGTAATTTCGAAGGAGGAAATTTTACTAGATTTGTAATTTGTCAACTAATTGTTTGGTGAACAATTTAATACGTAAAGTGCTCAATATACCAGAGAAAGTCAAAGATAGAGCTTCCATTAAATAATATATTTCCTTGACAAGATTTGTAATTTATAATTTTAAGTGCTAATTGGTTGGCACGCAATCAAGACATTCTATGGTTCTCAAGTGGGAAAGGCGTGAAATCCTTGATCAACATATTTCAACTCTCAGGGAATCGGGAATGTAGATCGTATAATTCGTATAATTCATTTAGAACTATGTATCGTGTATCGATGAATCGTGTAATTTTCGTTTAGTTTGTGGCAACTTTTTCAATTTTTCATACATAGAATCATTATCGGAAGTGTGATTTTGTGGAACTGAAGTGCGCTTTCCAAGGTTGTCATATCAAACTAAAAAGAGTTGACATCTTGAGTCATGAAATCAATTGCGTGCATCGTGACGATTGCAGTTATTGTAAACAACTTCTATACAATTCTCATCTAAAGGTGTGGCTGTTAATTTATCAAACGTATTGAGAATTTTGGTTATTTCAATGTTTTTAAAGTTTTAAATTTGGACATGAAAGTCGATTTTTTTTATCCGTTAATTTAATATTTTAATTTGGGAGGGGTTTATAGACTTCCAGGCAATATTCTGAGCCTGGAACTTTTAGATACTGAAATTCTAAAGGTTCCAAATCTTGAAGCTAGAGTTATACCCATCCAACCTAAGTTAGAGCACTTACAATTCGTTTGTGGTTATAAAATTCGTGAGGAATTTCCCTTTTGCCTTAAATAATATGAAAAGGATTATAGCTTTGGTTGAGCAGCTTACATTGATTGAAGGAAAAAAATAGAAAAAACCCTAGAATTTCAGCCCCATTCAAAATTCAATGTTAAGAAAATTGCACTCCAAAACCATCCCCACTGGATTTTTTAAACTTGGAACAATATAACTTCTATCTCCACTGGGAGGGGAAAAGTTTTGCCTGTGAGACAGGGGTGTTTTACTGTGTTGTAGAAATATTTTTAAGTTAATCTTGTTCTCGCATTTTAAATTTTATTCAAAGTTACTACTTTTTCAACCGTAGGATCATTATGATGTTTGTCCGAAATACCCTGTCGACTGTCCGAACAGTTGCTGCACAGTTCTTCAACAATGTCAGGTTTGTGACGATTTAATTTAATCTTACCGAATAGTCTCAAAATGTTTTCTTCTTTTTACCAAATAGCGACAAATACTCTCTAGGAGCCAGTTCTGCATATAAAATATCCTGAAAACCTTTTTCGCATATTCTTACAAAATAAAAAAACATACGAATTTCAACCCTTGTACTAATGCCGAAAGTGTCCAGTAAATGGAGATTCAAAACTTTTCAAGTTTGTATCGACCGAGTAAGAGGTTGGAATTCTGAAAAATATTCTCATGATATTTCTTTGACTATCTTTTGATTCCAACCCTTAACCATTTCTGTTAGGTAGAGCAACATATTAAAGACGACTGCATTAATAGAATCGTACCATGTGGATTTGTTAGACTTGGTTGTAACTTTGAGGTTAGTGCTTGGAACTATCAAGAGACATAATATGTTTTTCATGAATTTTGGATGTCATAGATATTCCTCGATATAATTAAATTTTTAGAAAGCCTGGTTTTTGTAACTGATTTACCCTAGTTTTTCCAATATACTTCGTGGCAAAAAATAATTCTTTTGGAGGCTACACGTGAACAAATTAAAGAAGGTAGATTACAATGTTATGGTGTTAGAAGTACGCGTTAATAATTAGGGGAAGTAAATGGACCATGCTAAATAAGATCTTTATAAACTCATTGTTATGGAGTTGAAACTAACTAATAAAGCTTCTGTGTAAATTTAAACTTGGCATACGAATTTGCAGCTCAGTTCCTCCATAACTACGCGTGATAACTAGAGGAAATAAATTTCTCGAGATTTCAGCAATGCGTTGATAATTGGAGTAATTCTTAGATTGAGGTTTAGAGTGCTTTCGAATTTCAAACTTAACGGATCCAAAATATGTTTAGATTTTTCATATTGTTTGTTAGATAAGAAGCTACAGCTTGTTTGAAAACCAAATCTGGCAACATGGACACACTTTTGAAGGACTTTATAGCTCGTTCATCAAAGTTGTAAGAAGAATAATGATCTAATTTTGTGTTATTTTCCAGATGAAAAATGCAGATCTTTCGACACATTTCGATGCAAACATTCATCACCATATGAAACTCATGTTTATGGAGATGGATAGAATGAGAAACACTTTCCAAGCTGATCTTCATAAAACAGAAGATAAATTACAAGAAGCGACGCTAAAGATCAAAACTCTGGAAGATAACGAGGTCACTCTAAAGAAATCGTTCGAATCAGTTCAAACTGAATTAGCTACAACAAAGGAAAGACTTTTGGCTGCCGAACAAGTTGTACAAAAATTGAAACATAGCGAAGAAAAAGGTTGTTGCCATTATGCTGCAATAATAGTAGTGTTTTTGAACTCATCGATACATTTTAGATTTAAAAACACACCTAGATATTCACTCAAGGAACAAGTGTGTCGGATTTCAGGCAAAGCCGACCATTTTTGAAGCCTCCAGGCTACCCCAAATGTTTTTCAGACAGACATTCTAGCACAACGCAGTAGCATAGCCAAGAGGGGCGCAAAGTTTGTGTAGGACGAGAGCAGATTTTTTTATCATTATAATTATCTTTTAATAACATGAATAGATAATTACAGTGTCATAAAAATCTGCTCTCCTACACAAATTTTGCGCCCCTCTCGGCTACGCTACTGCAGCTGAAGCTGAAAATATAATTTAATTACTTCTACCGAAATTCTCATGTTTTGATAAATATTCCCTAAAGACTGTCAATTTCGAGACAAGAGGTTACTTTTAACAAAAAGGTTTTGGTCACTCTCTTGTGATCCAAACTATGGTCCTTGTCCAAAAAGACCATGTGACTTCAAGACCCCATAACATTGTTTGTTTTTCTTCAGTTGATGTTGAATATCCGGGAAGTGTACCAGCACCACCTGACAAGACAGTTGCTGAAGAAATTCCACCTGAACCTTTCGATAAAGTAAATGATTTTGACTTGCCCGAAGGACAATCACATAATCAAATCGCTGTTGGTGAAGAATCACATCAAGTTAAAAAGAAAGCTGGACTCCTCAAGTCAGAAGATCCTATGAAAAGTCTGACCAGTTCAAATGAAGTTGAAATCGTGGTAAAATTCCTATATTTTGCTTTTATAATTTAAATGCATTATTTCTAAGAGCCTTTTTCTTTCTAAGAGATGGTCAGATTTTTTTGATAAACATACACTTTATCATTCTGGTCCTATCTGATTATAATTAATGCTTTGTATATTCTTTTTTCAGAAAATCCAAAGCAACCCCAAGATATTTAATGACGAAGGTTTGTTCTAATGCAATCCCCTTTTGTTTTCCGAAAGTCACGCAAACCCGATATTAAAATGGTTTATTAACATTTTCTGTAAAATCGGGTAAATTAATTTGCACCAAGTGGGTGTAAAGGGAAGAAATTAGCTTTCTAACAGCGCAGTTAAAATGAACTTTAACTTCAAGACAGTCAAAATGTGGATTTTAATTTTTAGGCAGTTTCTTTTGAATGTCTATTCACACATTACTCAAACCACCGTGGGGTTGGTTGCTGGTCATTCCATTATTCCTTTTGTTTACATATTTTCAGGAGGATCGTCTCAAATGAAAGAAGAGGCGCAAGCACTATTAAAGAATGATTCTAATGATGCCATGGATAAGCTGGATAATATGATAACTTCTTTGAGCCTGGACCAAAAGTACGTTAATATACTGTTAAAATACCACGAAAAAGTTTCTCTCTTTGAAGTGGGTTTTCTTGAGAATTTTTCAAAGGGAAGAGAAAGGTTAACTTGGGACGCAGTGAAAATACATGCCTATATTCAATCTCCATTTTCTAATGATAAAGTCTTTTCCAAAAAAGGTGGTGTCCCTTTTTTTTCAATTTTTTGCTTTTGAAGAAAAAAGATATTTTAAATTTATACCTGTTGGAAAGATGATTTTGAGTGGTCGAACTTAGACTTAAAATCCTTCTAAAAATTTAAAGATGAAGATGAAAAGCAGATAACAAAATAAAAAAACTTTTCTACTGGACTATATAGATATTGAATTTTTAAATTTTTTAAAATGATTGTAAAGCTCTAAGTCTTTTGCACTGCTCATTTCAATATAAATAGGTCAAAACAAGAAAATGATGGAACAGAGTCAGACAGTAATGGACAACAATCCAAAGACACAAAAGCTGCACCTGGATTCGAAGAAATTATACCGGAGAATCTTGAACAATATGAGCTGAGAAGAACATGCAACCCATGGAAAAGATGTAGAATAACTGACGCACAGTTAAGCAAGGATGAACTTGAAATGAAAGTAAGTAAACCTTCTTGTTAAAATTCCTCCTGATCCTCTTAGGTTCTCTTCCAACATAGTCTTCCAACTTTAAACTTAAATTTTTATATTAACTTATCATCTGTAGGGCAGTTGAGTTGTTAATTTTGTACTCTATCTTTTGAATATTGCTTAATGTTACATGTGCTACTAAGCTCTGGTTTAGTCGACCCACTTTTAGCCCTGCTTATTCTAATTGCGAATTAAAGTTGGCATAAAGTGGGCCAAAAGTGGGTTGTCTAAAGTGAAATGTTATGTAAAGTCGGCACGGTGCCGTCATTTGATTCGCATCGAGTGCTTTTGCCGATCATAATCAAGAGAATAGGCAGAAAGCGGGCTCTCTTTAGACAGCCGTTTTTTGATCCACTTTTAGCCAACTTTTGTACGATTTCTTGTAAAAGTACACGAAACTTAGGTTGCTGCGCATGCTCAGATTGAATTTCCTCGAAAATTCGAAAAAGAAATTTATCAAAACAAACCACCAACAGGCAGGGCCAAAAATGGGGCTGACTAAACCAGCCCTAAGAACAAATTAAGAACAACCAGATTTATTGGAGAAAATTACATTTAACCCTAAAAATCATGAAAAATAACAACAACCGAGCCTCCTCCCCTCCAAAGTTTACTATTCGTTTTTGTGCAAAGTGTACATGCGAATCGTGTTTGAATAAAACGATCTTCTTTTACTTTGACTATTTAGAACCTTGAACGGAACGTTCGTGCGATAGTGAATAAATTAACACCACAGAAGTTCAAGGAGCTTGTCGACCAACTAGCTAATTTGAGAGTAGATACGGTGCCCAAATTTGAAATTGAAGTTGACATCATTTATGAAACAGCTATAAATATACCACTCTATAGTGAAGCCTATGCAAATATGTGTAGAGTCTTGACTGATTCGGTAAGTTAAATCAAGATTAAATTTTGCGTGGATTAAAAGTTGAGGCCGATTCGCTAAATTGAGTCTATGACGCTCAGCCCAAAAGTTTCATTTTTTTTCAATTCGCGAAAAGCCCGCAAAAAGAGTGTACGACGTGAACATTTATCCACTAAAACTCAAATCCCCATAGCTCTATTGGAAATAATTTATTCTTGATATATAATCAACAGTCTCTACAAAGTTCATTGCTGGTTGCTATGGTTAAATCAAATCATATTGTTTACTATATATTTTTGCTCAAACGTTACAGTAATTCCATCGACAAATCAAAAATTTGGAAAGTTATTTTGAAAACCAACAAACCAAAGTCGACAATAATCCCTCTCTTTCTTTCAGAAATAATATTTTAGTTAATCTATTTATTACTTCCAGCTCAAATCTATCCCTGGTGACAAATCCAACACGAATTTCCGAAAGATTCTTCTCAATAAATGTCAAGAAGAACTTGAAAAAGACGATATACAGATGGAACAAGACAGAAGCAAAACATTTGAAACAGTACATTAACCATTCCAAGTTATCTGCAGCTAGATACACGCTTCTTTTTTTTTTAAATACACTTTATAAGAATGTCCATGATGAAAATGGCCAAAAAATAAAGAATAATGCTAAGAATATCACCATCATAGAATTTTGCTTCTCAAGCTAAGAATGCCATTTTTCATAATTCTAAATTGTCAATTACCCCCAAGTAAGGCTCACCCCCTTTCACAAAATACCATTTTATGCTTGAGACGTATGTACTAAATGTTAAATCTAGTCTGAATTAGGATCCTAGCCTAAGAATGCTGTAAGAATATTTTAAGATGATTTTCCCATAAAAGTTAAGAATATCCATGATGAAATGGATCTATACCATTCTTATGAAAAAAGCGTGTATTAATAAGTAAAATCGAAAATATGTTTACTATCTAGGAGATCTTTATTTCTGACTGAACTATTTTTAATCTGTTTACTAGGCGAGACCAATTTGATTAGCTGTTTTACAGGCTCGACCGACCCTGAAATTCCAAAAATCGAAATAAAAATAAAATTGATTTTGCTGATATATTTATATTTTCTTTGTCTGTAAGACTGCCAAATTTTAAAAATTTTGGTATTTTTCCAAGGTTTTGAGGATTTCATATTCAATTTTTCATTTTATTCATGAGTTCGTTTTTTTGGTGTATTTTTCTTATCTAGTTCGCATTTTTATTAACATGTAGTAGTTTTTGCTGCCTTTTTAGGAGAATTTATAGGTGAAATTCTACTTTTATTTTTATTTTTTTGCCGACCGACCGACCGTCCCTCTTTTTTGGGTAGCTTGGACCGTAAAACAACAAATTAAATTGGCCTCGCCTTATGAGAATAGTAAAATCGACGTGCATCTCTTTTAACTTGCTTTCAGGTACTTGGCAATTGTTGACGTTTGCAAAAGGCAAACCAGACTGTTTAGGCTGTACTAAAATCGGCACTTCTTATCTCTGCAGGAAAAAGAGATGAAGAAGTGGAAAGAAGAGCTAGATAACAAATTGAAAAATCGTCGACGTATTCTGGGATGTGTACGTTTTATTGGTGAACTGTTTAAACTCAAGGTGAATTGAAGTTTAATCTATTCTTTGGGGAATGCGAAAGAAGCTTTAGTACCAGTAATGTATTAGTGTATTTAATGAAAATATGCGCTAATCAGAAGGCGGCGCTCTTTTCCAAATCTAGATTTTTCAATCATTTATGATGATTTTGATCTGCTGATTAGCCATGTAGCTTTTTTTATTACTTTTTCAAAAGTCTTTTTCGAGTCTTTTTAGCGTTTCTCCCAATAGATATGCTTTCATTATAATTTCAAAATTATTTTCTCAAAAATGTTTAATTTTATTATCAGAGAGGTCCATAAAAGTAAAGTAGCTTGTTTTTTTCTGGTTTTTAGATGATTAATGAGAAAATCATGCACGAGTGTATTTTGAAGTTCATCAGAGTAAGTCGACCTGCCTTAGTGGATCAAGATTTAGAATGTCTTTGTAAATTAATTAGTACTGTTGGAAAACAACTTGATCACGAAGAAGCTAAGGTAAATATATTTAATTTTTTCCATTTTGGAGTCTTCCTGGTTTTGATTTTTTATTTGTGTACTAAGGTACATTTGCTGGCTGTGCTCAAAGATTTATAACCTTTGTGATTAATAACTCCTTTTGAAATTTGATAAAATCGATTTTGTCCATTTCTGTAAAACATCAATTTTAGAAATTGGAAAGATAAAAGTCTACAAAATGAATGAGTGGACCAAAAAAAGTACTTATGGTCAAAGTTGGAAAGAATCCTCAAATTATTTTATCGCAAATTAGTCTCTGAACTTCGCAAATTTGAGGAGTTTGCATTTTTTGAGGTTGAAATTATTCTTTATTCATTGCACAATGCTATTTCATTAAACTTTTCAGCCACGCATAGATGAATACTTCCAACGGCTAGAAAAGATTATCGAAAAGAAAAAGATCTCATCTAGGATAAAATTCGCATTGAAAGATGTCATCGATCTCAGGTCAAACCACTGGGTACCACGAAGAGATGAAGGAAATCCAAAAACCGTTGATCAAATCAGACGAGAATTACGACTGGAATTCTTTAAAGAAAGAATGCACAGAAGACAAGAACAAGTAAAGGCCCCAGGAGAACACAGTCGTAATGGTATGTTGTCTGTCTCAAAAGTATGTGGACACTTTGGTTTTTGAGCATTTTCTAAGCACGTATTCAAGCTATGTTAGAAAGTTATACACCGTTGGAAAGATATTTCCAAGGAGAATGATATAAAGGATAGAAGATAGTGTCCACATACTTTTGAGACATACACGTTTTTTTTTTTATTAGAACGTCTTAATTTTAGCTGAGGCTGGGTGTGCCTATTTTCGCATCAATTTTCAGCCTGAAATGTTCTTATTGACGTTCTTGAAATCGATTCTCTTAAAATCTAATAAAACCTTTGAATGTCGATATTGGGTTAAAAATCGAGTAAATTTGCTATTATTTTTAGATGAGAGGAATAATTACAGTAATAATTGCACAAAATTCCTTAAGAAATCTAAAGATTTTTAAGCGAATTTCGTCAAACTATTCGATTCTCAGGCTGGACATGTTCTTATAATGTTCTTAAATTTTTGCCAAATTTCAGCCTAAATGTTCTTACAAACTGGGTTCTAATAAAAAAAACACGTGTACTTTAATAACTTCGCATGGTCCATTCGCTTGTTTGCAGTTCACTTTTCTAAGAATCAGTTGATTCATCAAGTTATATCCACTCGATCAATTTCAAGCACAACAAATACAACAATATGATCAGCAAAATATTCCGCAACAACAATGGTTGGAGCAAACTCGTCAAAGAATCGTACAATCTCTACATCATCAAACTCCAAAACCTACTCCAAAGAAGCGTGCATCTATTAGAATTGTCGACCCATATTCAGGAAGAGACTTGACAAGTCAATTTCAAAATCGTACAAAATCTGAAAAGGATTAAATCCAAGAAAGTCCCATAGAGAGAGAAAGTCTTGAGAATGAACTTTGATGGAACCCCGGGGTTTTCCTTTTTCATTTTCTCGGCTTGATAAAGAATCTATCTTATACCTTCGGGGATTTTTTTGGGAATTATTTTGTCACCATACGATTTTTCAGCATTCTTCCCTAACTAAAATTTCAAATAACTAAATTCTTATTCGCACAGTGATGTCAGAAAATTTGCCCCACGGAAAATTGCCCTTTTATTAAACGCTAAATATTCTGAAAGTCAAGACAATTTTCAACATTCGGGAGCTTTGGATTACGCAATTCTAATTTACTTTTTCTATTTGATCATGTAACGGATTTTGTAGAAGAGGTCCATATACCGCCCATCCCTCGTTTTGGTGGATTTTTCTGGAGCAATTGGTTTAACTGTAATTTTGTTCAGGTTGAAGATAGATAGAAAATAATGCATTTTTCCTAAGGATTAGGATTCATTTTCCAGTGGTTAATTTTCTGTGGGGTGAAGTTCCTGGGAACCAATTTTCCGGGGGGGGGGATTTCTCGCGGACAAATTTTCTAGAAACTCGCACAGTATTGGAAGAACAAACTTTTTATAAATCCATTTTTAGCACTCAAATTTGTAAATAATTATCATTCTTTTGATTAGTATTTGTCCCTATCTTTTCGTGGCTCTTGAACCAAATACCAGATGTATACTTAAATTACCAGCGAAAATTGTGTATATAATTTAAAAAAATAATGCCTACTTTGTGAAAAATATAGGGAATCACTCTGGCAACAAGTTTAGATTCGACGCTCTTACACATTTGAAATTAGAAAAATCAAATGACAACATTTTGCTTTGGGATAATTTACGGTAAAAAGCTGCAGTATCTAGACAAATTTTACCTTTTCACCATAACATGAAGGAGTGCAGCTTTCACCGTGGATTCACTCAAAATATTACGATTTGCCGGCCATGGATGTATTCTCGAAAAATTTGAATATACTGTTTGTTTTTTGTATAGCTACTGAAATTGCTTTATATACTTCTAGTTGAAAAATGAAAGAGGAAAAATAGATAGAAAATGAACTAAAGAACAAGATTCTTGTTGGACATGTTGAAATGAAAACAACTCCTCGCCGAGAAAATGGATGCCACACAAAATTCTAAACAGGACCATAATGAGGTTTGTTGTATACCTTTTTTTGCATTCGGATGGACTATATTACAGAATGTTTTATGAAGTTCTTTTGCCATTTTTTATATGACTTTTAACCAATTTCAACCATGCTTCAACGCTCAACCCGCCCAACGCTTATCAGAAAAACTCCTACCACACTCTGCACACTTGGTAAAAATTTCAGCAGTTAAAAATTAATAATAAAAATTCGGAGTGTAATGAGAGCCTTATTCTCCCGCCAAAACAGGACTTAAAAAAAGTGAATCCCTCCGCAAGTAAATTTCCTAATCAAGCATGAGGAATCGTGTTAATTTGATATAGGATCATTGTCATAAAAATAACGAAAATCAGTTCGATAAATATTTCTCTTGCTTTATCTGAAATCGACATGTTTTATGTCTGTGGTCGAATCCCAACCAATCAGAATGCTTTGTTACAGTAAACATTCGAAATGCAAAGAAAAGTAAAATTGAAAATAAGAACTATTTATTGTTTCACTTTTTGAAGTTTTGGAGTATTTCTGAAATAGTAAGGGTGTTAGTTTATTTGACCCGAGGGTTAATGTGATCTGTTTATAGTACATATTTATGAATTGTTTGTTTGTGCTCATTTCTTTAGAAATACAGTAGATACGTGTGCTGCGCATTAAATATCATCACTCCGCAAAACTTCGATACACTTTTGGAAAATACATTGGCTTTGATTGGAGATGATAAAAACAAGATGGATGTCATCATTGATATGATTTTTAAGAACAGTTCATCAAGCTCACTATATTCAGAAGTCTACTCAAAATTATGTGCATCCATTTTAGAAAAGGTATGATGTCATTTCGTATTTTGAATTTTTTTTGTGAAAAAAAAACTTGGAATTCTTTTGAATCTGTTTGATATAGCTTAGATTTTATAAAAAACCCCATTTGCAAGAATCTATCCAAAGTCACCAAAAGAAGGGAAAGTTTTATCCTAAGATTACAGAAAATTGAAATTGGTAAAAACTTGGATTTTTTTCAAAATTTTGGTAGCAAGGAAACAATGCATAATCTCTAAACTAAGCTATAATGGGTGCACGAAGAATAAAGAATGCGAATATTAAAGAGTTTAAAAACAGTAAGAATAGGGTTATAAAAAACCAAAATTAAAAAAAATTATTCCCAAGTAGGATGTCTTTTCTTAGTTTAAAATTGGGAAATTGAAAATATAAGGACTTTTTTCCCATTTGTGGTATTTTTTTGGCAAACTAATTTGAAAAATGAGTTCCGCGTAAGTCCATTTTCAGCAGGGGTAGTATCTCCGAGGGTTTCAATAAAAAATTTGTAAAACTCTGACGTCTGGTGGTTTTTCTTATTTTGCACTGGTGGTATTGTAAATCGCGGTCGTGTTCGAGTATCTGGTGATGGAAAAATTACTTCTCATCCAGAAAAATCCTCAGGAAAAGGTGTATAAAAAAATTCTGTTCATTTTTGTTTACGTTTTGTACCGTGATCACATATTAAGCAGATATTGTTGATTTGGTTATTCAAGAAATAGTCTGTATCCCTTATGTTGAGGATGTGTGACGTCCAGGTTGGTCTAGAAAATAAAATAAAATCCAGGTGGGTCTTGGTTTATGAATGTAAAAATCCAGGAGACCATCCATAATGTCAATGATAAAAAATCCACAGGGGGTTCCAGTTTTCTGCTGTAAAAATCCAGGGGGTCTGATTTTTCTCCAGGCCAGCTCTGGTATGTTGCGGGGGTAAAATACAGGGAGTTGGTGCTTGTGCAAGGGGCAAGGGGCTTGTGTGCTTACAACACTAAATATTAACGAGTAAAATTCAGGGGGTCAGGTTAACCCTTTAACTGCCCCTCGTATTTTTTAAGGTTTTCACTTCATTTTCTGAATAATATATGAAGTATTAGCCAAGGACTATAATTTTGAGTTGAACGTTGTAGAATAGTTATTTTTCAACATAGAAAAGTTTGTAACTATTCATTTTTTTCATTTCAAACCACCTAATTCAAAAATCTTGTAAAAAATGATAAATTTCGGGCAAATAGGTCGAAATTTCGCATGTCGGCATATGTCGACATGGGCACGGAAAGGGTTAAAGATAAATCCAGGGGGTAGTTTTGAAAAAACTCGAGAAATCCAGGGGGGCCACTTTTGCCAAAAAGACCTCCTCAACATAGGGGTGCAAATTTTTCTTGGAATAATCCATGATTCTTGAAGATCTGGTTTGACGTTGTAGAAGAAGTTGTGAGTTTTGTTAGTAGGAGCCTATCCGTTGTTTAGTAAAGCTTTGCAATACTTCGTAGCCAAAGATAATCAACGTTGGCTGTGACGTTATCACAGTTTGTAATAATTTTAAACAAAAGCTGTTTGTTCAGTGTGCAGCCATAGAAATATGAAATGAGGTCTGATTCTTCACCCTATACCTTCTTCTTGACAATGTCAAAGCTTTTGATTGTTTCATCTTGTAAGCGAGAAATTGTGATTTTCATCGTCGTGAAAAAATCTTTACTTTCATTTAGTATCAACGGGATTCTATTGACAGCTTCGAGCATATTCAAAGGCGTATATTATTGAATTATGAAGAAAACGTCTCAAAAATCGTACTAGAGGTTTGACACATTATTTTTTTAAAGCTTTGTAAACGTACTTACTTAATACTTAGAAGTAGTTCCTTGGATCAGACCCTTTTCTTGTGGGTTCCAAAGCTGGGACCAATAGTCCAAATGGGGATGAGAAATGACTTCCACAGTGTTGTCATTACTTCTTTACTTCTGGATTTGAAAGTTCTTAAAACCCAGCTGTAAAGTTCTGTTGCTTTCTTGATCATACCATTGATATACTGCTGAAGTTAGTATCATCTGTTAAAACTGGACCAAGGTCTTTCACTGCAGATTTTTCTTCGATGATTTTTGAATGTTCAGTAAAATAGCTATTGCTAGTAGCCATCTGTTTGCTATAATGAATGTTTTCAAATTTCTTACCATCATGTTGTCATCTCGTAATGCCTATTTGTAGACACGGTTTAAATTTTCTTGAAGTTTGAAGTTGTCTAGCAGGCTCTGGATGGCTTCATTCTTGTGTCATCTGCAAAGCTTAACAGTGTCGAATTTTTTCGTCAATGTTGCTAATTATGATGATAAATAATTTGTCCCTCTTTGCGTCTTTTATTTCCAAATGGTTACTATACCAAGATCACACAAGAACATATTTATCGTTAATTTTCTTTGAAGCCTCCCAAACTCTGCCTTGACCGCCTGACTACAGATCTTCGTCAAATTCAAAGCATCTGATTATTTTTTTTCCAGTGTGATAGGAATTCGATTATTTATTAATTATTTATATATATAAATTCTTCTACCAGGATCGAGGGAAAGTTCCAGACGAAGAACGATATGCCATATTTTGTACTTTGGCTTTTGTTGCTCAAATGTTTAAGCAAAAGGTATAATTTTTATTCTTTTCTATTTAAACCTGGCATAAGGAAACATTTCATGTCTTACGGTTTAGTTCCAACTAACGAAACAGTTGACCAACCACTGGTCCGAACAACCTCATATCTGTACCACACATTTCTTGGCTGTGTTACAAAGAATTCAAAACTTAGGTATTTTTGGACCTACCCCGGTGGAGGTCCTATAAATTAACCTGTGTTTGTTCGTCCGTCCGTCCGTTCGTCCGTCCGTTCGTTCGTCTGTTACCAACTTTTCTCAGGATTGAATCATAGGAATCTTTTGATTTTTGGTACAAAGGTGCCAAATGGTGTTGCCCAAAATGTGACGGAGCCCGATTTTCGAAAAAAAAATTTTTGGGCAAATTTGGGCCAAAAAACGGCTAAAAAACGGGTTTTTTGGACTTTGTGAAAAATTGGATCATTAACTTTTTTTGATTTTTTGCATGAAAGTAAGGTACCATCATAGGTAAAAGATGGCTCAAGCAGAATTTTGCAAAAAAATTTTGTTGGCTCAAAAAACGCATGTTTATCTATAAGAATTACAATTGATAAGCATACATCAATGTTCTTAGTCAAATTACTCAATTTTTTCATGAGATAGATGTTTTTTTTGCTCATGAGGGCTTACTTTTGAAGAATATATGTGTTTAAGACAGGAAATTTTAGTTGCTTGGCGTGTTCTTATAGAGAAACTGGCCAAATTCGATATTTTTTATAAGCACATTATCAATTACTTAGGTATTAGCTTTTCTCGAGAATGGCTTTTTCATTCTTTATGATATTTTGCACAAAGATGCACAACTATAAACCTTCGAATGTGACGGAGTCCGATTTTCAAATAAAAATGTTATTGCGCAAATTTGGGCCAAAAAAGGGCTAAAAAACGGGTTTTTGGACTTCGTGAAATATTGGATCATTGTTTTTTTCTGATTTTTTGCATGCAGGTAGGTAAAAGATGGCTCAATCAAATTTTTGTAAAAAAAGAATTTTTCAGCTCAAAAAACGCATCTTTATCTATAAGAATCACTATTAGTAAGCATACATCAATGTTCTTAGCCGAATTACTCAATTTTTTCATGAGATAGATGTTTTTTTTGCTCATGAGGGCTTACTTTTGAAGAATATATGTGTTTAAGACAGGAAATTTTAGTTGCTTGGCGTGTTCTTATAGAGAAACTGGCCAAATTCGATATTTTTTATAAGCACATTATCAATTACTTAGGTATTAGCTTTTCTCGAGATTGGCTTTTTCATTCTTTATGATATTTTGCACAAAGATGCACAACTATAAACCTTCGAATGTGACGGAGTCCGATTTTCAAATAAAAATGTTATTGCGCAAATTTGGGCCAAAAAAGGGCTAAAAAACGGGTTTTTGGACTTCGTGAAATATTGGATCATTGTTTTTTTCTGATTTTTTGCATGCAGGTAGGTAAAAGATGGCTCAATCAGATTTTTGTAAAAAAAGAATTTTTCAGCTCAAAAAACGCATCTTTATCTATAAGAATCACTATTAGTAAGCATACATCAATGTTCTTAGCCGAATTACTCAATTTTTTGATGAGATGATGTTTTTTTTGCTCACGAAGTCTTGAATATGAAAGAATATTTCAAGAACATGAAATTTTGGTTTCTAAACGTTTTTTTTATAAGAAACAAACGACTAATTTAAATAGATCGTCACTATTTGTGTTCTGAATGATTGTTTAATGGTCACGTCACGTAGATATCAATTATAAATGTGTTAAATGCATAACCAGGTAGGTCCATAAAAGTATCACTTGTTTGTTCTAGTTCAATGGTCATGGGGGTTCCCTCAAGAGACTTGATGTGGAGAGGGATGTGGAGAGGGATGTGGAGAGTTATATGCTACCTACCATATTTTGGCTGGTAAACGTTCAGCTAAATTTCTGAGTCCAATCAAAAATCCCAAAAGCACCAGACTTTGTTTTTGTTAAGCAAAAATCCAGTGCTGATAGCTTTATTCTTTATTCTTTATAGCTTTTATTATTGAATGGACTGGGGAAAATTTTTATCATACTATGTATGGAAAAGCGATATAGTCCTCTCGTCTTTTCACAGTAATTTGGTGGAAATATATTTGTGTATTTTATAGATCGTCCCATTGGATAAGATGCAACGGTTCATTGACAAGCTGTTACCATCTGAAACTCAGCCGCAACAAAGCTTAGACTTCAAATTAGATTGTTTTATCAAGTTGGTTGAAATTGTTGGGAAATCTCTTGAAGAGTTAGACAAGGTATGAGATTTTATTACAAACTTTTAAAAATTTTCATAGAAAATTTACTTATTTTTGTTGCGTTACGCATTTCACGGTTTCCACTAATAATGGAGGAAGCATTTGCCAGTCTGAGCCTAAGTGAAAATATAAATTCCTATTGCAACCAGAGAAGTCTAAAACTGGGTTGTTCGACTAAATTATGAGCCTTGCCAAGCACCATTTTGCATCTTGGTTGGTTTGTATGCTTTCTTTTGCTTTCCAATCGCAAATTACTCTCTCCAACATCTATTTATGTAGATGAAAATACTTTAGCTTTGCTTAAAATTAAAGTTAAAAAAATCCTGTATCGATGTCTCTATAGTCATACTTCATTCGTAACGGTACGGCCGTAAAACGAATAATTATCAAACGACTTTAAAAGTCGATCATTGAATGGTTCAATTAGGCCCATGGAAAGAGTCCATTTAAGTTGAATTCAGATCAGATTAGTTTAGTAATTTCGGAGAAATTGCTTCTCAAGTTATCAGGGCCTTGACTTCGTTGTAATCCAATCAGAAATCATTCTGAAACAAATTCTTTATTTTGAAGCAATACACCGATACGATATTCGACCGAATAGATAAACTCACAAAAGCGGAAAGCTTGTTAGGCACGCGCCTCTATTTTCTACTTCTCCGTGTAACGGAACTTCGCGAGAACAATTGGACACCGAGATTGGAATCTTTGAAACCGGTCACTATTGACAAGATTCGGAGAGAAGTTGAAGACGAAATTGAACGGAGAAATCAGGTGAGAGAGGACTCAAAAATCTTCTTAGCGAACCTTAAAGGGGAAAAGGGACGAAGCTGTAAGCTTCAATTGCTACAAACGTTGCCTCTGATTAATTCGAAGTTTACGTTTATGGGAACATTGTCAGGTGTAATCCCGGATTGTAATTCCGTACTATTGTGTTTTTGACAACATTTTGATGTATATTTCATTCAGAATAGTTCCTTTGATAGCTAGAGTCGATTTTTTACGTGGATTTTGCGTGGATGGTAGTAATCTATGGCTTTTAGACAGTCTTTCGATTGTCGGCTTGGCTATCTATCAATTGAAAGGAACATTGAAAGGAGTGAGGAATTCGGACCAGGGACCCTTGGTTTTTAGGCGCTGGCACTTTGACCATTCAGCCATCGCTCCTTTAAAGTCTGTGAACGACCAAAGTGGAGGCTTCAGGGTTCTAAGTTTCGCGATGATTTCATTTTCTTCAGGAAATCATCTTTTGGAGAAAACAACGTAAAGCTAGTACGTGAGCCGAAATCAATACAACTCTTGAGTCATGGTTTCTTACAGATCAATTTCTACCGTGATGACGCAAACAAAGAGAAATAAAACAATTCTTTAGGGAGCATTTGAATAAAGATTATTTGCAAAATTCTTCAATTTTTATACAGATATTTATAATGAAAAATGAAGATGTGAAGAAAATGAAAAATATAACAAGAAAATTGAAAATATATTGACGTTTACTTCATTTAATATTTATAATAAAATGTTAGCATGACCTCTTCCACCTCCCTTTCTGACCCGTTTCCGGCTTTGTAATCCTAATCAAGGACCTTTTACCTTGGAGGTTTTCTCTCTCTTCCTCAACTTAACTTCTCAGTAGTATACTAGATTTTGTCCTTTTTCAAAATTGTTTGATTTGTAAAGTCTAAGATATAGCTGAAGTGAGAATTGAGAATTGGCCACTCTAATTTGTTCAACAAATGCTAGTATCGATTTTGAAGGGTGATTATGAAAATCAAAAGAAATATGGACGAAAGACCTTCGGAGCTTCTTAAAAATGGCGTAGGTATGTTATTAGTCGGTGTTTTTTTTAGAATGTACCAAACTGACTTTTCGCGAAATCTTCTTACCTTTAAAACGGTTTTAAACGGAAACCTATTATTGTTGATGCCATGTATTTTCGAATTAAAATTTCCATCCGCACAGAAAAAGCTCTCATCCTAGATTACTCCTAGTTTTATCCTTGAACTGTAGCTGTTCAACTCATCCAATTAAAGCCGGGTTAAAAAATTTGGAACATTTCATTTCATCTCTTTTTCTCATGATAAATTGAAATACTCAATTAAAAGTTTTCATTAAGAAAGTTGTCTTAAATAGGAGATAACCGAAAAAGGCAATTTGGTACAGTCTATAACCACACCCCTGTCTCAGTGCCCCGATAGAACTTTTTCACTCAGGGGGATGAAAATTGCTATCAAAATGCCAATGGGGGATAGAAAATCTATTGTTTCCAGCTCGAAAATTCCAGTGGGGATGGTTTTGTAGTGCAATTTTTACATTCAGTTTTCAATGGGGATAAAATCATTGAGCAATTTCGCAGTGGGATTGAAATTGTAGGATATTTTTTCCACCGGGGACGATTTTTTGTCCTATTTTTCCACCGGGGTGGAGGGTCCACCGGGTCTGTGACACAGGGGTGTATAACCTTTTTAACAAGTTTTATGTACCCATAAGACTCTCTTCAAGGAAAATTCGGCCTGGATAATACATTGTTTTGGTATCAAATGATTAAGGTGTGAATTCAGGGACCCTTTTAATAACTTTTTGAAAAGAATTTCCGAAGCCATAATTCATTTTCGATTTTCCTGTCGTTTTTTAAAACATTTTGCCATTTAGGATTAATTTCTCTTGTTACGGGAAAGATATATGAAGGTGGAAAGTAGCCTTGAATGGTTACATGTTTATTACTAGTAAAACATCTTCAAAACTAGTACTCTCGGGCACCTAATACACTCTTTTCGAGATGCATAAATTTATTGTTGTCCTCGTTTTCAAACAGATTTCATTGCTATAAAATTACATATTCACAATGATAATTGTGTTGTTTACACCTAATGAGACATTTTGAATTTCAAGTACTTTTGTTTTAGAGTTAACGTTTGCTATTTGGGAATTTAAATTGGTTTAAATGTATTATTTCATAGCAATGAAATCTGTTTGAAAAGGAGGACAACAATGAATTTATGCATCTCGAGAAGAGTGTATAGCCGGGGGGGGGGGTTGGAATAAGCGGGGGGTTTGGAAAAAAATCTCAAAAGTTAATAAGCAGGGGAGGGGGTTGGAATAAGGATGTCCTGGGTGGAAAACTTTTGAACAATTAATTAGCCCCCCCGGTTATTAGGTACCCTAGAGTACTTGCCCTCTCAAATTAGTAAAGTTTGAAAATGAAAAATAATAGTGATAAAAATGACATTCGAATTATATCATTGGATCTATATCATCCTTGAACTATAACACTTCTGAGTGGGAAGTTTGACAGTTAACTTAGACGAACCCTTTAACTAGAAATCATGTTATTCATTGTTAGGTTATTAATTTATAGGTATTCATTCTTTATTGCATAGGTGAAAATTTACCCAAATTGAGGCGTGTTTCGACTCGACAAAAAATCCTTCACAAGAAGAAAGTCGAATATTCTCGTTCGTTCGCCATCCATGGTTTATCTCGTGTCTTTCATGGTACTCGAATCGAAAAATTCTTCTGGCTCTTGAATCTCGTTTTAAGTTTTGGAATATCAGCATTCTTGATCCGCGGTCAAGTCAAAAGTTATTTCAACAAGGATATCTATATTGAAGAGCGGAGAATATCGACACCAACACCTGAATTTCCAACTGTCACTTTATGCACGGGAGATCCAATCAAATACCAGTATTGTAAAAAAGATGCTGCTAAATTCTTACGGCTTTTCCCTGGGATCAGAGACCCATGCAAACACAAACTTGACATAACTCAAAACGGAATCACAACCAATTACCCTCCAGGTGATTTGAAATTTGACATTCCAACCTTCAAAATCAAATGTGGCGTTAACTGCCATTTTTTCAAAGATATATATGCTTGGCGTGGTATTTCTAATTATACTAATTGTGTACAATTCAATGGTAATAGACTCGAGTTATCAACTGATCGGATTGGTTTTAGAATGAGTTTGGCCAAGAATATAAAGCAACGGGACTTTCATATGTACATCCACAGTTCTGAAGATACACCTTATATTTTAAACCATGGATCTTTTGAAGTCTCGTCTCTTCAAAATACAAACCTTCGAATCAAAACTATCAAAACAAAACGATTGGAAGATCCCTTCCCCTCCAAATGTGTATCGGTGGATGAAGGGAAACGCTTGAATATCTTCCCAGGCAGATACAGTATCCAAGCTTGCTCTGAAAGCCTGAAATGTATCAAAACTTTTAAATTATGTGGAGATACTTTTGATTTTTGCCGGAGGTACATCCCTGAAGATATTCGCTTAAAATATCAAAATAAAAAT
Source organism: Clytia hemisphaerica (assembly GCF_902728285.1). Classification (NCBI taxonomy): domain Eukaryota; kingdom Metazoa; phylum Cnidaria; class Hydrozoa; order Leptothecata; family Clytiidae; genus Clytia; species Clytia hemisphaerica. The sequence goes on along the minus strand of NW_027103836.1, from coordinate 3,175,582 downwards.
GTAAGTATTCAATTAACACATATGTGTTTAACGAAGCATATTAAACACAATCTGATTGGGCAATGTCGCCAACCATGTGATCAACTGAAATATGACGTTCAAATCTCTCCAAGACCGCACTGGAAAAAGACTCATGGATATGCCGGACCTGCTGCTCTATTTGTTGAGGAATTCGATCTCACTTTCGTTTTGACTGAACCAGGGTCTTTTCTTCAACGCGAGGAAAAAGAAATGTTCTCGTGGACTGATTTATTGGGTCTTGTAGGTGGCACTATTGGTTTGTTTTGTGGTTTCTCATTTTTGTCCTTTCTAGAGTTGATTATCTACTTGGCGATCAAAATAATAGTTAAACGTGATGTAGAGGAAGAACAAGAAACTGAATCGAATAAAGATGACGATTCTCTGATTCTCTGATTCTGTTTTTATTGAAGTTATAATTGCTCTAAAAGTACACCCTTTCATGGAACCTTAAAAAAGTTACCTTTTAAAGGGCTGAAAGGACTTGATGGTAATTGGAATCGATATACTGCATATGAAATGTGTACAAATAGACTGAAGTGATTTATAATGTACATTTTACAGCTTATGATATAGGTGTTGTTAAATGATATTGCTGATGAGATTACCGTTTTGGGGTAATCATGCTCTTTCTCTACGATTTATGTTTGAATTCTCCTTTTTCTTATTTCTTATTTTTATGCCTAAAAATGCATAGGGTAGAGAAAAACATTTAGAAAATTTCCTCGGACTGCTTGTCAGCTTTACTGCACTCACCATCAGAAATATTCAAATTCAGTCAAATAGGGTCAAGCATAACAAATATTGCAGTCTGTCTCTATAAAATGCTGATTCAGCATCATGATGGAGCATATGACGAAAATTCATTATGCTGCATCATTCTTTCATTGACGTCACAATATTTTTCACAACTCTACAAATTTCTTCACATTTTCCCTAAAAATAGCTAATCGGCCAATATTGTGCGTGCTAATTATTAATCTTATGTCATTATTATGAAGTGATTATCGTATTTAATATTTATTGTAATGGCCGTCTCAATATTCTTAATGGGAACACCCTCTAAATCGGATACGTCTATCGGCATAAATGTCATCTAAATTTTTCAATCATGGGGACCATAAATGTGTATTTCATCCATCTTTATCTATTTTTACGTAGGGAATCTATTAACCTTTTTTTGCTTTTTTCGTTTTGATGGGGGTAACCCACTCGTTCTTTTTCCTGATCTCATTGTGACTTTTCAAATATCTTTGAAATCATTGCACAACAGCTTTTGGTACGAAGTTTCTTTTTAAAGAGTTACAATCCTTTTTTGACAACCCCTTTTTACAGACCCGCTAAGGAGCCCTTCCCACTGGAAGAATTGGCCGAAATATCTTCAAAGTGGAAAACTATACTCTATTTTTGTCCCCGCTCAAAATGAGCAAATTCTCACTGCAAAATATTAGTGCTTTTTTTCTATCCCTACAGAATTTTCTGGCTCGAAAACAATGGAATTCAAATCCCCAGCCATAAAATAAACATAGAAATATAAATCCCCATTGAGTTTTGGTCCGTTATTTCTATCCCCACTGTTTGAAAAAACCATACCAGGTCTGTGAAAAGGGGGTGTTTTTTTTTTGTTGCTCCTTTTTTATAAAAAGGCGAGGTTGAAATCTAGCCAAAACCTGGAAATAAATTTAAAACTAACTGAGACTCAAGAAACAGAAAGATTTCAGACCTAAAACAAATTTATAAAGCCACTTGAGGCTTGAATGACAATTCAGGCCTAAAAAGAATTCAGAAAATCTATTGCATCGAATGGTTAGAAATGGTCAAAATTGAACGAATTTCAAAACGAGCCATGAATTATTGGACAGCATAGAGACGCCTCAAGATGGTCAGATTTAGATGAAATTTGACATCATACCCGGGGACTTTTAATTTTTAAGATTTTGACATTTGTGGCCATTAATTTTTTTACTACACGTTTTTTTTATAAGAACAAACTATATAAGAACATAAGGATGTGATGGGCAAAATGTTAAGAACAAGTTAAGAATATTTTAAGGCTTTGGTACTCTAAAACACCCGATTTCTTAGGAAAATGGACAAAAATACTCACAAAACGGGGAAAATACTGCTATCATCGGGCCTCTGAATAATATTAAAATACTCAAGTTAAACCTAGTGCGGTTAACAGGTTTTTTTTTCTATTTGATAATTCATAGAAGGTTTTACAAAACCTATTCTCTTGAATATATATAGGTTTGACCATGTTATATTTTTGTTGCATTGCCAGTTGTATATTGACAAAGAAAAAATGAGAGACAGCAATTGGGATTAGTTGTTATCCAGCAAACCTTTACTCAACACTTAACCCTTCGAGCATCTTTGGTGGTTTTTTTATAACTTTTGATTTGAAATGTTTATCCAATTGACTTGGAATTTTTCATTGCCACCTGATGACGTCATCATTTTTTGAAAATACCGAAGATAGGACCCCCTCCAACTTCTTTTCACTTTGACTTTTTTTGCTCAAATTTTGTGAGCCAACTCCACGTGACATGTATTCTCGGTGAAGATCAGTTTTTTTGCCACCTGTTGGTATCTTGTATTTGACAGACCGGCCCAAAATTGCCCTTTTTCGCCTAAACAGCCCTATTACAGCGATACTGTATCTAGTGATTGGAAAATGCTGTTGACTTGAAATTTTGGCAGGTGTTAGTTATTGATAATACAAGCTTGCAGCCAAAATCTCAGTAAAATCGAACGAGTGGTTATGCTGAAAGTGAGTATTTTAGGTAAAAAACGGACCAGTCTGTAAAATACCAACCGCTCACGTATCTAAAAATGAAATTTCCCACACTGTATTAAATGGTCAATATCTATCACTGTTAAAAATTTCAAGCAGACAAGCTCTCTTTATTTCCTGAGTTCCGGCAGGTGATCAACGTGTATTTTACAGACCGGTCTGCAAAGTAAAAAATCTGCACGGGAATGAATTTTTTCTGTTACTAGTCTTTTTTATTTGACAAATCAATCTTTAAGGACAAATTTAAAATACCAACCAGACAGCTGGCCGAACCAAAGTTTTGCAAATCATCTTCAATTACCCATATCTACCACTTGGTCCAAGTTTCAAGGGCATAGCATTTGTCAATCTTGAGATTTTAAGGGGGGGGGCTCAAGGCCCCCCAAGATGCTTCCTTTAGTTTAAAAAATAGGGAGATGCTCGAAGGGTTATTAGGGGCTCTGACCATAGTCAAAAGATCAGTTATGAGATTTGAAGGTAAAACTTGTGTTTTGAGTTCCTTTACACTTTTAACAAAACACTGTCTTTATGAATTCGTCCGGGAATTCGTCTGGGAAAGGCAGGTCCTTGTCCGGGTAACTTTGCTTTTCCAAATCGGAGAGCGGGGTTCGAGTCTGGTTTAAGGTCAAGTCAATCTTTGCTTTAAAGATTTGAGATTCTAGTCAAGCACGTAATTAGCTCATTTTATATATTTAGCACTCATTAATTAATTTCATCATCGTCTCCTGATTGTAATAATGCTCATAATCACTTTCGTTATCGGTTGTAATTTTCTTTTGTTTTTTGTATAAGAACAAACTATATATGAAGATAAGGCTTTGATGGCCAAAATATTAAGAAGAATTTAAGAACATTTTAAGGCTTTGCGGACTCTAAAACACCCAATTTCTTAGGAAAATGGACAAAAAATGCTCAAAAAATGGTGAAAATAAGATGCTACGAAAATTTTTAGGCTTAAAACTAAAAAAGTTAAGAACATCCGAAAGCTTCAAATATTTTAGATGTTCTTATAAAAAAACGTGTTGTGTTTCAAAATTTATAAACACAAATAAATATTTATAGTTTCTGGTATTATACAGCAATAAAAAGGTATTAAGAGAATACTATACAAAGTTAACAGAAACCGGACGGCGTTAACTTATTCAATAAGTCGCTTTACTCTAGAAAGAAATTTTGAAATATTCTTCGTTTTTGCTGAATTACAGTAAGTTAAAAAGAAAAGAAAAAGCTTAATTGTATTCAACAAACGAACGGTTAAGCTAATATCAAAACAGGATCATTTAAAATCTCATTAACAACCCACGATTCCATGTTTTATTGCTTATACTAAACCCTGTTGAAATACATACACAGAAAAATATGTAGCCATAGCAACAAGGTTTTTATTGTTTTCTGGTCAGCGATCTACCAACAAAAAATTATGACTGGTTTTTAATGATGTATATTTATTTTGAATCAATTCTTTAACGGACAACCAAATTCTTAGGTTATTTTATAACTCTCCTTAATCGATTTGTTATGGTTTTCTTAGCTAAAACATATCTGTGTTTTGTGGGACTTTTTAAAGGGTTTTTAAGTGTTTTCCACTCCTCCAAATTTCAAGTCGTAATCCGATTTTTATGGATATAATTTCAATGCGTTTTTTTCTTCTTGCTTTAAATTTACGATAGCATTCCGTTACCATTACAATAGATCAGCTCCTGAGTGTGGGATAGCGCCACTAAGAGGGGTAGTAATTTTCTATACGATTGTCGTGCTCTTTAAAAACAGAATACTTAAAGAGGTAAATCACGTTTTAAAGGGACCTCTCTAGCAAGTAGCACTTTTTACCCCCTGAAACGTTAAAAAGTGTCAGAAATGACAACATAACCTTAATTTATTTAACGATTTTGAGAAAAAACAACATTTGCTATGTTTTTGTCGAGTTTTTGAATATTTTAAAGCGTGTAATTGCTAAGGGGGGTTAAAACAGACCAAAATAGGCAAAAATGGCTAACTTTACCCGTTTTTCTCCAGGCGAAACCCCGATTGCCATGTTTCAAGACATTTCCTTGACTAGATCGAAAGATAAGTAGATGCGTTACTAGCATGAAAACGGCTTCTCAATAGTAATTCCTTACACGGGATCTTTGGGACTCCCGAGAGTCCAAAAAGGGCCAAACGAAACCAAATTTACCTCTTCATCCCATGAATTAGAGTTCTTGAGGAGCACGAATATCGTATAAAAAAATACTACCCCTTTTGGTGGCTCTACCCACTCAGGAGCTAGTCTACAAAACTTTGTTTTTTGTTTACCCTATTATCAGAAAATATCTTGGTTACTCAAATATCCAGTCATGACTTAATTTTCAACATTCTGGATCCCAGTAGGGTGCGGCTTTAACCATCTAGCCAAGTCTTAGAACACCTCCTAACCACTCAATTTTGCTATACTTTCACCGAGTTTACCCTACCAAGCCAAACGCGGTGACTCAAATTCACTTGTCAGGCCTTCTGAACCCTAGCCAAGCCTTAGAACACCTTCTAACCACTCAATTTTGCTATGCTTTCACCGCGTTTACCCTACCAAGCCAAACGCGGTGACTTTTGACAAGCACCTGTCTCTCCATGAGAACACAGTTGATTCGAATTTGGAAACTGAGATCCCCTTGATTACAATATATTCTATGAAATTCGAATGCATAAGGTGGGTTAAGATTCTCGGATGACTTTCTTTGAGGTGATTTATTATAGAAGAAAAAGATACTGCCAGGAGTTGACTCTTTGATGTGAATATTACACTTGGAATGCGTTAGAATTACACAATTTCAAGTCACAGAATCACACAATTTCAAAAACTTAGTTGATTCTTTTTTGTTGTAACTGCAAAAACCTGGACAATTTTTCCCTTGGTGGCCAGATGAATGGTTTTACAGGTCATGCAAATAAAATTTACTTTTCCTCCTGACCTTAAGGCTGTGAAATTGAGCTTCAAATACAATGCATGGATTTAAAACTCGCATTTTCCATCGTCTACGTCACTTGTTTGAACGGTGATTGAAAATGTCGATTTAGAGACCATTTCCCTTCCCCTTTTACCACAATGTCCCATCAGTAGTATGTAAGTACTGTAGAAGATGCAATTATGACGTGTACTAATTTTGCAAGCATTTTGAGTCTCCTTCGTTTGGTTACTTAATAATTCTTAACCTTTATTTTAAAAAATATCCCAGCTGGCACACATCGTTGTTTCAACGTCCATCTAACGTTATTTGGACGTTGTGAGCGTTAGATAAACGTTGAAACAACGTTGTGTGCTAGTTGGGAATCAGGCTATTTTTTCTGAAGTTCTATTATTGAGAAATTGGAAAGATCGAACTTTAAACCGTCATATCTCCGGAATTAGAAGAACTTTGCGGACATGAATGGATTGATGGAAAGGTACCCGTCGGTAAACATCAAAATGATTTAGTAGGGGACAGGGTCTAATAAAAACAAAACTTAATTCTATGGCTTTTGATTCACTGGTTGACGAAATGTGTTCGAGGTCAAAGCTGAAAATCGACAATCGACCCTTAAAAAGGAAAAATTGAAGTTTTTTGAGAGTTCTGCAATTCCCTCTGTCAATTTTAAACAGACTTTGGTCAAAACTTTTCTTTGAACATCCAACCTTTGGTCTTGGAGGTGTGTATAGCATTTGCGCTCACGCATACCTTTTCTACCTAATTAAATCTCTCTCTCATTCATTGATGGGCGTGACCTGATACATTTTAATCTGTTCACACCCTACACCTTCAACGATAGCCTAATGGAACGCTTCATTTTGATTAATATACAATCAAGAATATTTTATGACGCCAGTAAGTACTTTCTAATGTGGTGGTTTTCTTTTTTTGCTTCAATGCCTGAGAACCAAAATACGTGCTGTTATTTTCTTTATTAATGGATATGGATTATTTTTTTGAACAGTAAGGTCAAAGGATTCGGAAAAAGTACTCGAAAAAATTACTGTGCAATTCGCAATTTTCTTTAGAAATATTCAATAGGTCCAACTTAAGGCTTGGGGACACGAGAAGTTTTTTTCACGTTGGTGCAATGCAAAATGCTCCACTAACACAAGAAAAAAAGTGCGTGTCCCATGGTTTCTTTTTTTGTTTCATTGGACAAAAAGTGAGGGAAATATCCAAAAGACACACTGATTTTGTCCCTTGGACAAAAGTGAGATTTCACTTTTATTGGTAGAAAGAAAAATGGGGTGGAGACATGAGAAAGCGTTTTAGGTTTGTGGGATGGAGCATGTTGCATTGCAACATCACGAAAAAACTTCTCGTGTACTGTTTAAAGTCTTGTAATCAAATGATTTCAGGTGTTGCTCAATTTGTTAAGGGAAAATTAATTTCTCCTGCATGGACTGATCTAGAACTTTATTGACTACTTCCCGGATCTATGCAGACATATTATTTTATACAGTATTTCCGAAGAAGTGCAAAGAAGTTTTGGTGCAACTTTCTTCTATCAGTAGATTTGGATGGCAGAGGATGTATGCTTTTCGTCCTTATTGGTACTCATCAGTATTTCGTAAAGAATCCTCCATCCCTGACCATTACACACGCGAATTCAGAACACTTGCATATGCTTTTTATGCAAAGGATAGATAGATAGATAGATAGATAGATAGAATAGTAGAATATCGAATTAGAGAGCGTCGACCGCAGCTCTTCCTGCGAAAAAAGGCAAGAGCCAAGGTCTGTGTACCCCCTCCCACTGATGGTACTGATAAAGGGGGAAGGGTGCCCTTCGGAATTTAACTACTTATTTATGAAAAATTATTTTTTTTAATAAATATGACATATGTATCGTTAACTGCTTTCCAGTTTTTATTTAAACTTGAGGCAAATTTCTATAAGTATCGATAGGCGAGACAAGCCAATATAGAAAACCAGTATGATATTGTTACAATGCTAACATTATACCTCATTTCAGACAGGCGAATTTGCATTTGTTAGGGCATGCTTTGATTAAAAGCCTCATTATTTACCATAGCGTTATTTAATGATATGTCTAGCAAATGATTTATGGTCGCATTAATAGGGTCATCAACTTTATTAATAATTTTGATACATCTTAGCAGTACATCTTACAGTGGTAGCATAGTCACACCACTTTTCTGCTAAATCTTCTTTATTCGTGTAATTAAGACTTTGTGAATTTTCTCTTGATAACAACACTCCTGTTTTAGCACATTTTAATACACTCTTCTCGAGATGCATAAATTTATTGTATTGTCCTCGTTTTCAAACAGATTTCATTGATAAAATGACAGCTTGTGTTTATTTTCGCGAGTGTTGTTAAAAAATGTTGTTGAAAATTGATAAAATCTTGCAGAATCGTGGTATTTTCCATAAGAATCGCAAAAGCAAGCACCCTTGTATAACTGACTGCTAACTTTAAAAGTCAAAGAGTTTAATCTCAAGCCCACAGTGAGAGCTGATTTGTCATTTTCCATAAAAACTTTTATTTTGTCAAAACACTATTAGACGAGCGGCCACACCTAGTTGCATGGTTAAACCACCACACCGCAACTCAATATATAAACGTTATTCAATGTGTATTTAATTGGTCTCATTTAACCGTTGTCTTATTTTGTGTAAGCCAAAGATAATTAGATAACCTATGCAACCGGCTATTTATTGAGGTTGTTTTATAAGACCAAAAGTTAATTATGTATCATTTTCATGATAAGAATTATGTTTGTAATTTCCTGTATTTTAGCGTTTTTTAAGTCTGTTAATGCCATTTTAATCATATTTGTGGAATATTTTATCCAACCGAGATTTCCATCTCATATAACGGTCATTAATCATTCTATTTGAACAGAAAAGGCTTTTTAAATTTTAGTGTGTGAATTATTTGGCGGTTACCCCAACCACTTCCAGGGAACACCTTAGAATGTCTTGATGACTTTTTATGGTGCACTTAATGTCAACAGACTATGATTTGTGATTTCTACTTCCCGTACATTATTTTATGCAATAATAGCTATGCAATATGCAACACTATGCATGTTTGTTTCAAGACTCCGTTAACAGGGGAATGGATCCAATGTCATGGGAGAAAAGGTTTTGTCATCCTCAATCCCTAGGATCTCAGGATTTAAAAGCCCAAAAATGTTCTAATATACTATGGTTCTAATAAGGCTGAGAATATAGCCTGGAAGCCAATTAACCCTCCCAAAAAGAAAAACCCAATGGAGCAAAGTGAACGTACTTAAATAGCAATTCTCGCGCGAGCTTTTATTCTGACAAATATTAAAGTACGGACCCAAAAGTGCCTATATATTTCGGTGGGGATTGCTGCAGAATGTTTTTCCTCGACTGTTTACCTCGATTCAAACATCCAGTATAACCGCCTAAGCTTTTAGCACAACAACTTAAATTTCTCTGAAATTTTCATTGAACCTTTTCTACGATTTGATTGGTCAGGATTCATCCAAGATCATTTTATATGATTGCCATGGTTTTAATTTTGTTCTCGTTGAGTGTGTGTTTAATGAGAGATCGGTCTTCACAGCTTGATATGTGATATTCATACGCTGTATCTTAAGAGAAGAAATTTTGGCGGGAACTTAATTTGGCGAATTTGGCGGATTTGGTGGTTTTGGTCAAAATCCGCCAAATTAAGTTCCCGCCAAATTTAATTTTTCCCGTCATCCGCCAAATTAAATTCCCGCCAAATTTAAATTGCTCTGTTTATTCCCCCAAAATGTGTGCTATTTCAGGCTTTAAAACAGGTAATTCCTTTTTAATGGCGTTCTTTGGACAAAATTCTCCTTCATTCGCCAAATTAAATTCCCACCAAATTTAATTTTTCAAGTTAACCGCCAAATTAAATTCCCTCTAAAAAAACTTTTTCGGCCATCCGCCAAAATAAATTTCCGCCAAAATTTCTTCCTTTAAGGTAATACCCACAGTAAGTTTTCCAAGTTTCAAGATAGCATACATTTGCAGCTTTAGTTGTTCCTGAATCTGAGAAAGTCCACAGTTAATGTCTTTAGGGGTTTTAGAGACTTTTTGGTTTGGCTTAAATTTTGCATTTCTTTTTCTGCTGACGGATACTTGATAGTGTTTTCATCACTTTCCGAGAAACATTCTTTGAATGGCGATTGAGATATGGGAGACAAGTTAATCAACATTTTACCAACTTTGCAAAAGATTTGAGCTCAACTTCGTGCGTGAATTTTGAAAGGAATTTATATAAATTGGATTTGACTTTTCAATATAGACGATCTTTGCTTTAAAACTGATACACTTTCAGACAAACTAATTAGAATCGAAGAAAAAGATTATTATGACAATGTTTAGTATTAATCTATCTATTTACTTGGAGGTCATTAGTTCATTGGATCATTAGTGATGTGCTCTTTGCACAAATAATCTGCATCTTTAAAAGCTTATTACTGCATACTCAGGGATTTTTGTTCGGGGGCGGTATTGGCCCTGAAAAGTAGTACATATATGTTTTAATTTTATTTCATTATGGTCCCTTGGGACTTCAAAACATGTTTTTGCAAAGTTGGAAACGCTGGCGAAAGCATTTAGGTAGAATTAAAGTGAGGCCATTTTGGCCCAAAGACCCTTTTACAAGTTATTCCTTATAGAAAAAAACTGATTATACCATCTGATGGAGCTTGATAAATAGATCTCCAAAATGGGGTCATCTGTTTGATTTGGTTGACTCAAATGTACGGTACGTTTTCAATAAAGCAAATTTTTATGCTGACATCAACAATTTTTTGAGAAAATCTTTAACAGAAAAAATCACTTTCAACAGTTGCGTCTCGAAGAGCACTATCGATTAGAGGGCTAGGGTTATCATGGCTAGGTCTCGAAATATATGAATTGGAAATTTTGCTGACTCGGCAGAAAAGGGCCAAAAACACCGAAAAGCATGTCTTCTTTTATCGTTTATAAATTTGGATCATAATCTTTTACTTGATATTCATACCGCAACCACTCATATCAATAAAAATTGGAAACTGGATTACTTTCAATTTTGTCATGACGAAAAAGAATTGATTCCCCAATTAGCATTCTAATGAGTTTGTCTGCGATATTCTTTAAGTGCTTAAGTTAAATTTCATCGTCTCTGCCAAGTTTTGTCGGGTTTCAATCTAATTTATAAAAGTGAATACCTAATAGACCACACTTATGATAGTAAGTAAGACTATTTGGAATTAGAAATTTGATTTTAATCAGTACTGATCCAAAATGATAAATTCTGAACCCACTCGCTCCTTTAGTAGGTCTACTCTTACAAGTATTCCCTATTAAGGAATATTCCCTTGGAATCGCAACTTACTCTTATCTCTTTGGAATTCCAGGCACTTTTTGATGGGTTTAGAATTTTTTGACGGGTTTTTTGTATATACCTTATACAGAGATGGTTGTTTCATTAAGAGCCGAATTGTTACGACTGAAATTATTTTGGCTAAGTAGCTTATATAATTTCATAGAGGAAATATATGCCATATTTTACACCTGTGGCGCGGTCAGGCGCGTGTCACTTGAGTATTAAATTTCCCCCCAAAACTCGATCCAATCGTGTTTTTTACACCTTTTTCTATTGTCTAAAGGTGGGAAAAAAGACTGGGATGGTTTCAGCGTGGTAAAAGAGAGAAAAAATGCCTGAACGGCAATTGGCAGCTATGGATGAAAAGGTGTATAGTCATTATATGATTCAGAAATTTTCAACAACCTTAAAAGGGCTTAACTAACTTTTCAACAAACAAAGATCACGTCTTATCTTTTCGGGTACGGAAAACGCCTTCTTGGTTTGTTAGTTTATTGCTACTAATTACATAAAGTTTTGTTTCATTCCGGATATGACTTGGCTGGCACCAGCAAAAAGGCTGCCTAATTAGTAACAAACAAAGTCATTAGATAACCTGGATAATTTTAATTTGATATTTTCAATGTTTTTCGTGATTGTGCACTTATGTAAAACCATTTCATCATGGATATTCTTAACTTTTTTTGGGAAAAATATTCTATTCGAAATAATATTCCCAAAATATTCTTACATAGGATCCTAATTCAAACTAGATTTAACATTTAGTACAAACGTCTCAAGCATAAAATGGCATTTTTGTAAAAGGACTGAGCTTTACTTGGGGGTAATTGACAATTTATAATTGAAAATGCTCTAAACATTGCATTCTCAGCTTGAGTAGGAAAATTCCATGATGGTGATATTCTTAGCATTATTCTTAATTTTTTGGCCATTTTCATCATAGACATTCTTATAAAGTATATTCTTATAAAGAGAAAAGCGTGCAACATTCAGTTTGAATTTGCTCGAAGGCCTTGTGGAATGATTTTTATAGTTTATCAAAAAATTCACCCGAAAAGGCGGCAAAATTGTATTTGATAATTTGATCTTTTTGGGCATTTTCGCTTTTTCATGGATAAATGGTCCAAAAAACATTGTTCTGTTCTATAAAGATATGTATCCAGGGTGGGGGGGGGGGGGTCGGTAGTAAAATCTCAGACATAATGACGTTTACTACGGTGGTGGTGTGACGAAAAATCGAAAAAGAATTTTACTACCCAGGGTAGTTAAATACTAAATTGGGTGGTAACTATGTGTTAAATGTTGAAAAAATTTTACTACCTGGGTAGTTAAAACTGGTAAAATTAGCAAATTTTAGCTATTTTTGTAATTCTTCAAATTTTTTGGATGACCACATTTCTGAAAAAATTTTTTCTGTTGAAAAGTTGTTTGCTGCAAAAAAAAAATGTGTTTAATTTTTCGTCAATATAAAAAAGACTTTAATTCTATAGGCAAAACATTAATTTTTGCACTAAGTGAAAAATGTGTCACAAAAATAACCATTTTTTAGCTTTTTTTGTAAAATCAGTCCGAAAAGAAACCAAAAAATAGGTGGTCCCATGACAAATTGTCCCAACAACTTTTACTACCAGGGTAGTAAATTACCTCTTCCAAGAGTCTGGGTGGTGGTATGTAAAAATTCGTAAAAATCCTTTTACTACTCATATATGTCTGAGATTTTACTACCGACCCCCCCCCTGATGTATCAAGAACTAAAACACCGTCGATTAAGCTGAGTCACGTGGCATTTTGTAGTAATGTCAGTCAGCTAACGCACCTTATTTGGCTAGTGTCTGTTCTGAAAAACTTGGAATCAAATAAAAGTTTTGGTCTAGTGGTGTATACCTATTTTCCTTTTCTTCGAAATTTAGGAATCTTAAGATTTACACACTAGAAATTATCTTTCCAACGAGGTGCTTTCCAATTAATTTTATTGATTACATATTTTCTCCTTGAAGAGCAATGTATCAATGTATTTCATAACAGAACGGTTTCTGTTAGAGATGTGAGTTATGAGGATTTAAAATTTTACATCTTAGAGAGTTCTAACCAAGTTTTAGCGCACCTCATTATTTTTGGGGAAATGACCAAATTTTGAGATGGTCAAAGAGGCTTTCCCAGGCTAATATTTTTCATTATTTTCTTGCTTGATCTCTCTTTCTTATCTCTCTCGTAATTGAAGCTTTATCTTTGATTTTGATAGTCTTACAATAATGAAATAATGCCACACCCTGCATTCTCTTATTGTGTTTAAGATTGATAGATTGAAATTAAGTTTGTACATAGGACCTTCATAAATCATCAGACAAGCATCAGAAGAGAAAATCAAAACAAAGTAATCAAGGCAATATTACACAAGAAGCTGGGCACATTAATAAACCTAATCCTCTCTGAATCCTTGCCAAACCAAAAGAAACAAAAGAAATTTCCTTAAATTGAAATTGTAATTAACATTTCGAAGGGGATGAAAAATATCGAATAACAAACTCATTATGTAACCTATTTGCAACCATATTTTGATTAGATCTCGATCGATTAGAACAGGTTGAAACGCTATTTTGTGAAACCCCAAAATGTACACAGGATTACTTTTCTCATACATGTTCTTTTGATCTATAAGAACAAAGCATAGAACCTCTATAAGAATATTGGAGATTGCATATGAAGCGCCCTTGGAACATTGAGAAACTAAGAAAATCATCGGTGTTCTAACAAATAAAATGCATATCATTATATTTTGAATTGCACCCAAGAAAGTTTGTTTAATTGCATTTCTACCGTCGTCTGGATGAGTCATTTTACTAAATATAGATATTCGGGTTTTTTTTGCTGATGTTTAAGAATGACTGATCCAATCGTTTCAATCAACTTTTTGGCAATATCGCCCTAATTACATTAGGTGTACCCTAGCTGTTTGTTAACAATTTTTATCTGCGAATAACAGTATATATTACTCTCTATATATTACTCTCAGGTAAGGGGTAGTTTGAATAAAAATGTCCTGGGTGGAACATTTTTGAAAAGGAGGCTAATACAATAGAATTAGGGCAAAAGAGGGAACTTTCAAAAACATTTCTCCAAAAATCTACAAGCAGGATAAGTATGTCCTGGGTGATAGATTTTCGAAAAATTAATTAGCGCTCCTCTGCTTATTAGGTACCCGAGAGTATAAAATCAGCTAGTGGTTTTATCCTTGTTGAAAAGATATTCATGAGTGTATTATCAAAGAAAGAAGAATACGCTGTTGATACCATTTTCACAAGTGTCGTACGTCTTAGGGTAAAGAGGGACTTACTTCCAAGGTGAGAACTTTCGAGAAGGTCATTCACTATACCAAGTGGGTATTTCAAAAGTAAACCATTCCGGGGGTAAATGGATGCTACGGGTATGCGCTGCCCTTATGGGTGAATGATTTCCGATTTTCAAAAATAGGGTGCAACCCCCTTGTCATCTCGCAGAACTAGCATCCCGCCCCGCGGGATACCACCTGTTATTGAGGCACATTACTAGTTCTAGAGGAGAGTAAAGTTTGTGACGGGATGAAATTTTATGAAAATAATTCTTGAAAATAACGCGAATTCCAAGCGTTCAAATTTAATGGTTTGTAATGTCAAATAGAACGCACTCTTTTTCTAGCTTCAAAGAAAGATGTAAGAACTTTTGTCTGTGTAAAAGGGGAAATTATCTCCCGTCAAAACTCAGCCCTCGCCTCACGTGATGAAGATTTCATAATAAATATAGTGGTAAATTAGTTGTGGGTCCGAAATGTTTTTTAAAATATGGTTTAATAGTCGATAATCTAATAATTCCAATATCTTGAGGACCTCGTATAGGTGAAATGATTGAAGCCGCTAGCGGATGTGATTTAAAGCGAAAAGCAGGATAATGTATCGGAATTAAAATAACATTTAAAGAAAAATTGTTTAGGAATCTAAAAATAGATAACAATGCCAAAAAATGCTGAATAATTGCGAAAATGGATATTACGATACTATTGCTTCGCAAAAATTTCTCTTTTGCTTTAATTATTCCGGTGACCGGTAGTAGGGTAAAAATAAGTTCTGAATTTGCATAATTTTGACTTCAGAATTTCTTACTTTTTTGTGTACTTAAATTATCCAGGAAAATTAAAATGTACTTAAATAGGGAGATTGTTTTTTTGCTCTCCCTCCCTCACTACTTTACGTTTAAAACATTGTTATATACAGATATGGGATGACATAATTTTAAAAAAGCTAATGGGCCTGTTTTTCTAAAGAAAATATTTATAAGATATCCTGTTGTCACGCCCTGACACATCATACATTTTTTTACAAGCACCAGTCAAAGTTTGCCAAGAGAAAATGCATAGCCACATTTGAGTAAAAAAAAGACCCGACGGTGTACTGTTTTAAAGAAAACGAAGGGATAAAAAGCTAATTTTTTCTGCCTCTTTTTCCATCTGCAATTTTAAGAATTTTTTAGAATAATTTTTCTCAAAGATTATAGTGCTCTGAATCTTTTAATGGTGTATACCATAATTTGATAGTTTTGAAGATTTGAAATTTGAAATTTTTATTGATGAGTAAAACCGATTTTAGTGCACACTGAAAGCGAATGGACTTTTGATTGTATTAGCCGACGATTATTTTTCCAATTTGGTGTAACCTAATTGTTCTCAGTTCACTTTTACGCGAAAAATCGCAAATAATTGATTATTCGTCAGTATTGATGACAAAACTAAAATTTTAATTTCTAGAGGATGGTTCATTGAAGTCACTTCAAACTCGGTCAAAGGATGTGTCTTATCAAATTCCATCTTTAAAAAAGTTTTTTAAAATGTTGATAACGTCACAGAAATGAGGATTTTTCGATTTTTGCTTGTCGTTGCTAAGGTTTTTTTTGTTACCCTCCGGAGTCGGATGTCGGACCACCTCGCTGGTAAGCAAGCAAAACCGCAATCGGAAGCGACCCGAAGGCTCCTCCTTCGATTGCTATCTGCCCGAATGTAAGGGCCACTCTTTCGACCTGAATTGGTTCGCCTACCCACAATCCTTCTCTTTAATTGCTTAGTGCCAAGCACAGAGGTATCAAGCCCCATTCCGTACGAATGGACGTAATTTTAGAGATTAACCGTCACCGGAGATTGAGCCGACGACTTTGCGCACCGTAGCCGAATGCTCTACCTTAATGGTTCGCTAACAGCGTTACTTGTTATATAAATTGTGTAAAATGGTAGAACCTTTACTTAATGATAAAGGTCCCGATTTCCCCCTGTCTCACCAAAATGTACTAGTAGCAAAAAGCTTTTTTTCTCAGTTATATCTGGGTCAAATATTTTAGTCAAAAGTTTTGCGTAGAAAAATATTACATAAATTGCCGGTAAAATGGCCCACGCAATGAAAAAACTTTGCCAGTGGTTTTTTGCTTTATGACAAATCTAAATACTTAAGGCGGGGCATAGTTAATTACTTTTGTAACATTTTGATAGCTTGTAACTCTTTGTTTACCGTTTGTCAAATTAGCAATACTTTTTGCCAATATCAACAAATTACCCTTTTCTCATTAAGAAGATGATAAATATCTATATTATAATTTCTGCTTATAAATACTTTTCAGTGCCGTAGCAACTGGGGGGGGCAAGGGGGGGCTATGCCCCCCCCAATAATTTTTTCAAAAATGGTTATTTTGCAAAATGCAAAGTTTTTCTTTTTTAATTTGTCATAATTGTCTCAATTGAGTGCATTTTCAAGCAATCTAGAGCTCAAATTTTCAAAATTTCCCCCCTCGGGCCAAACCATGGTTGGCCCTCGCGGTGTCACTAAACTTCAGCCCCCTCAATATGAAAATGCTTCCTACGGCACTGCTTTTTATGCAGATTTTCGTCTGTCAAGACCTAACAAGGAGTTAAGTTTAAATATGTATTTCTCTCAAATTGTGTCAAATAGTCTATACCCTGCTGCTCCGAAGTTCTATATTCCCAAAGTTCTTTTTGGGCTTCTACACACCGGCTATCATACGAACGATTTATTTGAACTTTGTCCGTAAGCTAAGAACAAATTGAGAACAACCTTAGCCTCGGAACCAACTCAGAAGTTCTTTTCTATTCATAGGCTCCCTGCTTGTGAACAAAGTGAAAGTTATTTTAAAGGTTCTTTTGTGTGAATTCTCTGAAAAGAAGGACCCGAATCGCTTAATAAAACTCTTTAAAGAAAGGACAAGAGGCTGAAGATATGCGCAGCTTAGTCAAAGCATAGAGGTAATAAAAATAGATGGAGTAACAACTTTTCTGTAATAGCCAGAGAAGTCATAAAACTCTTTAGAAATTTCTTTCAAATCGGCCTCCTTTGATTACCAATCCTTGATAGCAAAAATCAGTCAAGATATAGATTATAAGAACTTGAAACCTCGTATTTTTAGGTAAAATGAGAATTTTTTTCGAATAATAATTTCTTTATAGTTTTAAAAGAAGTTTTTATTTTTTCGGGAAACTTTCGAGAGGTAAACTTCTTCAAATTTTGCGAATTCTTTGTTGTTTGTGGAAGGTTCTTTGCTATAAATATCTTTAGATCTAAAATAGCAGCTGCCTCAAAATGTTTATATAGTTGAAAGATTGGCATTAATAAATATGTAAAAATTGACAAAAATTGCCGAGGATTCCCTGAGCAGCGAACATTTTAAATTCGATGTTCTGTGCTTATTCTTGCAAGGTTTTCTTATGTTTTATAAACAAAACTATCATCACACAATGAACAAATTAAAAATGTAGCGTGATTTTATTCAAATTGTCTTCGACTCAAGTATTCCCATGAGCGAAAGCAAAAGTTAATGGCTTTTTCCCAAAGCAACAAAGCAACAGTTTGCTATCAACGATACAATAGAATAGTAGGAGTGGTATCTCCATCTATATTTTTAATACCTCCATGGTCAAAGAGACAGCTACACTTTCAGATGAAAAATTTCATACAAATTCAAAAATTTTAAGGCCTTCGGATGTTCTTAACTTTTTTAGTTTTAAGCCTGAAAATGTTCTTAACATGTCCTTGTTTTCGCCATTTTTTGAGTATTTTTGTCCATTTTCTTAAGAAATCGGGTGTTTTAGGGTCCATGAAGCCTTAAAACGTTCTTAACTTGTTCTTAACATTTTGACCATCGAAGCCTTATGTTCATATAGTTTGTTTTTATAAAAAAAATATGTATATTCTCTTTTAAAAGACATCAGTAAGCTAATTATTCATTATTTTTTCCGTGATTCTGCATGCGATATTGTGCTTGCAAAGAATCGGAAAAAGGAATTAGCTTAGTACATCGTTTCACCGATTAATGATATCCCTCTATGTGGAAATCGATTTTTCTTTCTTTGTTACGATCTGTTGTTGAAGGGGTAACCCAATATCGACTGAGCGAAGAAAGAAAAGGAAATTGATTGATTTATTGATAATTAAAGTCAAGTTACTAACCATGATTGACGTCGCAGTTACTTACGACTACGTCCAAGATTTTCTTCATTCTTTCATTACACTTAAAATCATCAAGCCTGTCTGTTTTGTCTTTAGTTTTTAGACTATTCCTTGTTTTCTTAATTGTTGTTGCCTTTTTAACTCTTTCCTAAAATCTTCCGAAAACAAAAAGTTGCTTGTCATAAATGAACCCTCCCTTCACACAATCACGCAAAGTCTTTTTCCAAAAATTTCACACATTCGCTATAGTTCGGTCACGTTTTTTTTTCTCGAAGTTCAAGCAATTTCTGTTTACGCACTTCTTTTACAATTCGCGCTTTCACGTAAGTGAAAAAGCCCATTCACGCATGCACAAACCGCTGGGGGCATAAATTTAAAGTAGGACCTCTATGATATATTGAAACTTTCGCAATGAATTTTCTACTTTGTTATATTTGCTTTCGTTTGTATTCTCGTGTTTAGAATATTTAAATTGAAAAGTTTATGTCAGTTTATCGTCCCTATAGGATGCATATTGTATTCGCTAACATTGAAAAGGAAAAAAAATCTTTCTCAATAATTTCGCAACTTGCTTTCATCCTTATATTTTATTCTGTGCACATTTTTAAGAATAATCAAGAACACCCCAAGCCTCGAATGGCCTTATAAGACTATTTTATGTCCATTTTATTTAAAACATTTAAGACCTGACAATCACGAAAAAAATAAGGACAGCGCCAAGTATTAGCCAAAATTTACTGGTTCTTGGTAGAGGTTTTGTCTCCGGAATAAACAATTACACTATGGATTATTTCACTAGTTAAAAATAATTTTTATCGTCGAGGTTCCCGGATTATTCCATTGCCATCTTTTGCTTTTTCTTCTATATCACCTTGTCTCAAGTATGAAATTGATGTTAATTCCAACATAGACATGACAACATTAGATATCGGTTTATTAACTAGTTGTGACGTAAGCGTCCCAATACTGGTGAAAGACGTTGTTCTCATTGGTTCTTTAGCGGTCTATATTTTTCTATAAGACTCATCAGTTACTGTAATAAATTCAATATTAAAACTTGTTTTTTCGGTCAATACGGAAAATATTGACCTTAGCCAACACACATACCTCACAATAAGCTCAGTGTATTCTCTGGCTGCAGACAATTTTTCCCGTATTGACCTTCAAAACAGTTAATTATTGAAGTGAAGTAGAATTATGTAGTGGTGTGGTGATCATCGCTCTTAACTCCCGTCTGGGAGGTCCGAGTTCAATTCCTACTGTAGTACTACGGTTCACTTGGCAAGTTAAACATACCTTACCCGGGTCAGCCCATGCCATGTGAGGGGAATTGGGTACCGCTACTCTGACACAAGAGTGTGGGTGAAATGCCAGACATTGTGGTGTGTGGTGTCACTCATCCCGTTCTGCGCCTGCGATGAGCTACATGCTCTCCCGCGCAGTTCGAGTGTCACCACTATGCATCATGGTATCTGTGTCTCGCGTGCACAGAACCAGCGGTGTCTGGACAGCGCAAAGCGTTCCAACTTGAAAAAGGAGGATTCCCTATTTCGTAAAGAGTAGGAACCATTCGCCAGTAGGGAGGGCTCATATCAGTAGAACTATAAGCGCTCATTTTATTACACGTGTCCACCCCATGGCAAGTGAAAAAGCCCATTCACGTATTTCCAGCAAACCGCTGGTGACATTAAACAAAACATATCAAAAAACGGGGTGGTTATCGAATCACGAGTGAACTTATAAGGTAAGCGAGCCAAAACTATTTTTCCGTGCGTACACCGTGTTCCGTTCCACTCCGACTCGCTCCAATTGCGTGTAAACAGACCGATCCGGAACGAGTTTGGTGCGGAGCGAAACGGAACCGTAACATCTGAACATGATCTAAAAAAAATCTCTTGGAAAAGGAAGGATACCAGCTGTTGCTAAAATCTTCCGTAAACAAACTCGTTTAGCGCTATATGAACTTTAAATTCGATTTAAACTGTACTAATAGAAAGTAATCAAAACATAATTTTACAAAGCTATTATCCTGAAACAGTGTAGGTGTAAGATTTAGTAGCTAATAAAACCCTGGACGTCTTAAAGGTCGTGTTCAGACCAAGGTTTAAAGCAATTAGGTCTATATGTTTCTTTTATATTCCTTTTGTATCTAACGGCACGCTCCTCATTAGTTAAACCAAAGTTTAAAAAGGAATCACCCTCTGGTTTAAAAGAAAAGTTTTTACGATTTCGTTACAGTTTTCTGAATAGACGAAATCAGAATTCGCAAGTGAAAAGCATGCTCCTTTTGTAAATGAAGAAAAAAGAACGTGAAATTTATGACTTAGAGACGCTCGGAGCATCTCTAGCAGTAATGGCTTCAACGAAAACGAATTAGTATTTTGCAGAGGGATTCCCTGAAATCTTTTTTGTTTCAAAGTATCTCAAGAGAGAAGATGACATGATTTCAAGTTAGGAAAGGAGATTCCTCGAGATCGCCAATCGATGATGACAAAAGAAAAGTGATTATAATTGAATTCCCATATCAATAGAGTACTACTTAAATCTTAAACTTAAACTTTCAGGTCTGAACACGACCAAAATGGTTCAAAGTATGTTAGGGGTATTAAATAAACAAAAACTTTTAATTACTGATGTAAAATGTCCATTATTTTTTTAAATGGCGTTGTAAAATATGTCATTATTAGGTATTTAAGTGATGTTAATGACTTTACTTTGCTTTTACGAGCAATTCCTGGTTGAAGGACAGCTAAATTAGACCACAATGGTGATTTTAAAAGCAATAGAAAATTTCGATTGGTTTTAATGGGGTTTTCTAACAAGATTTTTTAAAAGATCATCAGTCTTTTTGGTTCTACCCTATCCATCAAAATTAATGGAAAAATTAAGGCCATTTAAGGTTCGAAATACAGGAATTAATGTTGACCAAAACTATACGATAATCTTGCTTTAATAGATATATTTTTCATCCTGATGTAAAAACGGGTATTTGATTTGCAACCAAGGAAGTGTTTATTTTACTTTTTTGAATCAATCACCAACACGGTATTAAAGATTCTTAAAAGATCTGGAAATATGGTGAACTTTCGCATCAAAATGTTACTAATTAAAAAAAACTTAACTCAATCAGTTTTAATACACGCAATACTCATGGACAGAATTTGCACAAATCTTAAAATCTGATGCAATACCGCATAGATTTATATGTGGTTTTTTTCGAAAAACCGTTAATATTAAGTTGATCGCAAAATCCACCATGTTTGCTTGTACAAATCTTGCAACCATGGTAATTTAATTATTTTGATCAACACCCCGTTATATTAAAGATGTTTGTTTACATTAGTTTAATTAGTTTAAACCATACCTGGAAAAATTTTGATTAGTTGTTGAACTATAAATTGCGTAAAAACTTTAATCATTTGCTTTGTTTATTGTTACTAAGGTTTCTCTAAGCGAAAAGGTATAATTAAGGAATGTCTCATAGTTACAGTTTAAATGAATTTTAGTATTGGAAACCCTCGCGTAAAACGGCCACAAAAAACACTTGAATCTAGTGTAAAAAGTAAACATCCGTAGAAAGCATTCATTCCAAACGTAAACTTACAACTGAACGCTCATTCTAATGGGAATTTTGAAAATCTCAACTTGAGTTTTTGATCTGCAAACACTATGGCTTGAAATCCACACCTAAAACAGGCAACTTTCCATCCCATCTGACATGTTGCTTTATTTTATCTCCACTGGCAAAACATTTCTTACTGCGTCACTGAGACAGGGTTGTTGTTTTAGGTAATGACCAATTTTTGAAAAGTCTAAATCGTCATCGTATTCACACTAAAAAATGGCCTCTGTTATTACAGGCCGAATATCATCCTGTATCGGCAAATCCCCCTATTCAGGGGGAATTCAGTGAGAGACGAAAACTAACCAATCACCCCACCAATAACTCAGATAAAGGCCGAATGAAGAAAAACACAACACACGTAAGAAATTTCAACGAAGAAATGACATCTCATTCTGACATCAACATCTGAACATTTGTCAATTACTTTTAGAGTATTTAGAAACTTGGGGATAAAGGAGAGAATTTAAAAGAGAAAGAAAACTAATTTGTTAAAGTATTAACAGGTCCCTTAACATGTATAACGATATCATCTGATAAGATCAATTTATACAGGAACATATGATCTCCATCTTTAGAACTCCTTAGTAATACCCCAGTAATAATTTAGCAATGTGCGATAAATCTCAAAGATGCTCACGTCAGGTCTCTTGAACGCCCTGTAATTTTCATTTTGTAGGTTTTTTGCCCTCCGGATATGCAACTCCAACTGCTTTACCAAAAGAGGTAATTTCAAAATCATTAATTTAATTTCCAAATTCGTTCATCTGTTTGGAGGGGAGTAGAATAGATCATGAGACATTTTTCAATTAAGTTTGGCGTTCACATATTTGGCTAACCCATAATCAGTTTTGGGGAAAATTTAGTCCCCTGCTAGTGATAAACTAACATAAACTAGAAATAGGATTGCCGGCAACCAATATCTGTAGGGCGGGAGGGAGGTAAAAAATTTCTGAGACTAGAATACCGCCATCTTAAACCTTGTTTGTGCTTTGAGAGTATAGCCAATATCGCACGGAACCAAGTGAGAAGTAAGGCTACTTGCAGGCGGGACGCCCCGGTAGTACCTCAGGCGGAATAAGTGATTTAGACGATTTAAAATTAAACTACGATTTAACTACTTATTGTTAAATAAACATTTAATTTCCAAATTCGTTCATCTGTTTGGAGGGGAGTAGAATAGATCATGAGACATTTTTCAATTAAGTTTGGCGTTCACATATTTGGCTAACCCATAATCAGTTTTGGGGAAAATTTAGTCCCAACCGAAGGTATCCCCAAAACAAGACAATGGTTGCAGACTGACCAGACAACGTAACAATAAAAGGGAGGAAATAACCAATAAAAAAATATGATAAATCCTAAATATGATGAAATCTAAATTAATTAAACGACTATATACAACTATCTAGCCACTGGTAGTTCTATTGATATTCTTACTTGCCAATAACCTAGTACCATTAAAAATGAAGAAGTTACAGAAAAAGAAAAACACAAAAAAATAAATAATTTGGGCCTGCATCACGCCACCAAAGCACTGAGCGTTGTGAGAGGTAGTGACGAAAAAACTTGCCCTGTACCACATGAGCCAAGCAACTACCTGTCATAGTCTATTAGAAAACGAACTCAGCCTGCGATCTAATACAAACTATGATGATCTTGCCAGCTTTCCAGCCCACCATATTGAGGGCTGAAACCCAACTACCACCTAGCTATCTGGGAACCAGGTACCCCTAAATTCCCTTAAAATTTCAATTAAATAATTCCAGTCTAAAGTAATACAATGAATGTAACTTAAAAAGCTTAGAAAAATCCCTAGAAAACGATAAAACCTATATCACACAATACACTCACACATCGACCTCAGAGTCACTTTTAGGGTTGAAACCAGACCGCCGTCAAGGTTTCTGAGCGAACCGAACCGCCGTTCGAAATTCCCTCAAAGAAGTGACTCCCCTTGAGTAGGACCCGACCTGAGACACTTTTAGGGTTGAAACCCGACCGCCGTCAAGGTTTCTGAGAGAACCGAACCGCCGTTCGAAATTCCCTCAAAGAAGTGACTCCCCTTGAGTAGGACCCGACCTGAGACACTTTTAGGGTTGAAACCCGACCGCCGTCGAGGTTTCTGAGAGAACCGAACCGCCGTTCGAAATTCCCTCAAAGAGTGACTCCCCTTGAGTAGGACCCGACCTGAGACACTTTTAGGGTTGAAACCCGACCGCCGTCGAGGTTTTCTGAGAGAACCAAACCGCCGTCTGAAATTCCCTCAAAGAAGTGACTCCCCTTGAGTAGGACCCGACCTGAGACACTTTTAGGGTTGAAACCCGACCGCCGTCGAGGTTTCTGAGAGAACCAAACCGCCGTCTGAAATTCCCTCAAAGAAGTGACTCCCCTTGAGTAGGACCCGACCTGAGACACTTTTAGGGTTGAAACCCGACCGCCGTTGAGGTTTCTGAGAGAACCGAACCGCCGTTCGAAATCCCCTCAAAGAAGTGACTCCCCTTGAGTTGGACCCGACCTGGGACATAAACACACATAACACACTCACAAAGCTCTCGTATTTATTGTAACATCTGGAGTGCCACTGGCCTAGCCTTTGAATTAACCAAGAACTAATTTCATGATTTTCCAAGATTCAATTTTACTGCAGAAAAAAAAACTGATTTTGCAGGATGCGTAAATAAACGGAACTTTCCCTTAAACTCTCATTTTATGCCTGTTAATGTTGGTCGATGTTCTGTGTATACTTTGGTCTGGAATAGCCCAAGCTTTATTCAACTAAATTGTCACCCTTTAAAACAAAAACACTGATTTCCTGGTTTTCCATATATTATTCTACTTGAGTTGTATTGGCTTTTATCAATCTTCTGCCTTGACTCGCCTTCTGTACATTTAAACCAGCCTCTTCTGAAGAAGAAAATCTAGTTGATCAACAAATACTCTAGATACACTACTTGTCTGTATAAAATTTTGATCACTTGTTGTTGACCCTTTATGTTAACTGCCTCTTCATTCTAGCCTCTAGATAGAAATTCATGACTATGCTATACACTCAGTCAATATAGTTAGTTATAAATATAAATCAGAAACTAGTTAATATATAATCAAATAACTATAATAGTATGTTATAAGTATAGTTTAACCTCTTAATGACCTTAATCCAAACCAAAAGGGGGCCTCAGTGCAAGATTATATTGTAAACTAGATGTAAAGGAGAGTATTTGAGCTCTGCCTGAGCCACAAATTCTTATCCCCTTGTCGAATCTCATAATAAAATCCACCCAGCTGAATTGAAGTTTCAAACATGTGTTGTTTTTTTTTTTTTTGAGTACTTTGAAATATCTATCTCTCCTTACACAAGAACATTTTTCAAAATGTCAAAGTGAAAATGCAATGATGCAATATTTGAGAATAAGTTAATTGGTCAGGTGTGATAAGTTTTAGTTAGACCAAACTAACATGTAGGTCATCAGTTCCGTCTTCAAGACAGCTATTTCTAAGTATACTCTCTCGAAACACCACCCCAGCGGCAATCGCCTTGGCCAACATCCCAGCATATCCAGCGGCAATCACCTTGGCCAACATCCCGGCATCCAGCGGCAATCACCTTGGCCAACATCCCAGCATATTCAACAGCAATCACCTTGACCAACATCTCAGCATCTCCAGCGACAATCTCCTAGGCCAACATCCCACCACGCCCAGCAGCGACAATCTCCCTAGCCATTTCAGCATGTCATTTGGCATCTTATTGGTTGGTGTCTCGTGTATTTCTAACAAAATTCCTTCTGTAACGCTTTGACAAAAATCCGTTACAACAGGACACCACAAAGCCCATACTCAACTCGTTTCAACATGAATACGAGATTGTTAAATAAAGCCCATTATACTGCACTACAAAACAGTGTCTTATTGTGCAAAGTAAACGGTCCAATGCACAAAATACTTTACTCTCTACGAACTTCCATGCTCAAAGTATCCACTGCTCTCAATTACATGATGTTTTCGAATCGATAGCGAAGGATATAATACGATTCTTGAAGCACAATAAAAAATTTCTGAGACTAGAATACCGCCATCTTAAACCTTGTTTGTGCTTTGAGAGTATAGCCAATATCGCACGGAACCAAGTGAGAAGTAAGGCTACTTGCAGGCGGGACGCCCCGGTAGTACCTCAGGCGGAATAAGTGATTTAGACGATTTAAAATTAAACTACGATTTAACTACTTATTGTTAAATAAACATTTAAAAACTTTTTTTGAGGTTAGACCATTATTTCCTCTCAAACTCACTGGAAATTGAACTTTTCCGGAGAAAGGTTCTATATTGAAGAATTTCTTTCCTGTTACGTCAAACGAGTAAAAATCTTGTAATTAGAGAACATTTATGGTTTATTTAGGCCCAATTTAGATTCCCCTTCCTTGATTGCGAAACTACAAACTTAGTACCAAGATTATTGCGTTTAATTATTTTGTTGTTTTAGACTTGACTCAGCAAACTTGTATCAAATATTAAAAGGCAGATGCAATGACCTGTAAGTTTGTTTTTACTTTGAAGACAAAATTGAAGACATACCCTACTATAAGGCTATAAGGTGATCAAATCCATTACTGATTGTATCCTAAAGATTTCGGTACTCAACATTTATTTCGTCACTTTTCCCCGACAAATAGCTTTTGCTGACGGTTTTTTTTGCCAAAGTAACTTCTTTAGAGGAATTGAGGAAAGAAATTGATTTCACAAATACTGTGAAATTATTGAATTGCATGAATTTCCCTTGTTTATGTGGCATTCTATTGTCGTATTTAGCCCTGAACCCAAAATTCAGTATTTAATGTTAAACGATCTGGTAAACTATATTCGTCGGTCGGAAATAATCTTCAGCGGCTGCAAAAGTTCATGTGTAAAAATTTCATCAATAAACGATTCTTTCGTCACTTTTTGTCGATAAATGTTCTACAGATAAGGTTTTCATTTTTAAGAATTTAGGCAAATGATGCTCACTGTCTCCAATGTATAAAACACAGCCATTAAAAACTCTCTATAGTTTCAACAGAACCAAGTCCGGTTGCCAAAGTGAAGCGTTTTGAGCTGTATGGACATCTTTTTCACACTTGAAAAATCTGGGCTCAAAAGGGTTATAAAATAAATTCTAATTAACCCATCAGACAGCCCACAATCACGAGAATTTTTTGTTTTAAGTGCCGATTTTTGATTTTGGCTCGTTCATACCTGACATCTAGTTAACCCTAGTACCCCTCTGGAGCTTAGGGAATATAAGCGTGTAAAGTATCCATGATTTCCACAAAGAGAGAGAGACAGATAGGAAGGTTGTTTTTGCTGAACAGATACTTTATCTTGAACAACCATACTAGAATGTCGATCAAAACGAAATGGTGGGTTTGAATGTTATGATGATAAAATTTTTTGCATTATCGTTTGGTAGATCTTTTCCCACTTTGTAGAAAATTGATATTCTGGCCGTCGACCGTAGTCGCGCGGTCAGGCGTGTGCCACTTTATTATTTAATTTACCCCCCCCCCCTAAACTCGATCCAACTCCTTTCTACACATTTTTCTATTGTCTAAATGTGCGAAAAAAAGACTGGGATGGTTTTAGGGTGGTAAAACGGACAAAAAAATGCCCTTACAGCAATTAGTGGCCAAGGTCGAAAGTATTAGGGTTCATGATTAGGGTTCTAGTCATGACTAGAGAAAGACGCTTTCTAAAGGTTGATCTGAATAGAATAGCTCGCATCAACGTTCTAGTATGATGCAATCGCTTGCCACGTTAATTAGGTCATATTATGGTTAAATAGCGGATAAAAAGAGAGAGCTTAACTTCAAACGGATATATAAATTCAGTTGTTTGTTCTTCCGTATTTGCAACATTTAATTTTCAAGTTTCATCAAAATAATGATATTTTAGTATCCGGAGCAAGTCAGTTCTATTTCTGATAATCTGTACTGTTACGTTACTTGGCGATTTCACAGGAAATCTGTGTGTATTCTTAATGATCATTTTTGCGAGAGATAATGGTATCATTAGCTGGAGTTATATTCCCTTTGAAGTCTCCGTAAATTTTCCTATCTCGTGCAGTGCTCATATAATTTTTTGCCTTAGCTATAATAAATCGGATACGTAAATTTTACAGCGTCGCAAAAAAGGATTTTTTTAATTCTAAACGAGAACTGGAAACGGATTTGGAAATACCGAAGGCGTTAGATAAATTCCTATTTTTAATGGTTGTTCTTTCAAACGTTGTAAATCAAGTAGAATGCTTTAATTGACAATCCGCCGTTTTTGTAGTGACGGCTATTAGTGGAGTTTGCCTTGAAAGTTATTTCTGTTTGAAAAAAAATCTTCATTGATTTGTTACGGGTATTTGGCAGTTATTTCCAACCGTTTCTCTTGTGCACTACTAATTAAATAACAAAAGTTTTTAATTATCCTGTTTCAACATATTATTAAATTTCCTTTGCTTTGTAATGCCATTGTTTTATATTTGCTAATTACTATTTTTGGTATTTTTATGGGCGTATAGAAGCTGTCTCTTTTCTCCTAAGAAACCTGTGAAAATTAGACCAATCAAAATATACATTCATGAAAATAAACTAACTTTCTTACATACTCTAAAAATCATGAATACGTGTTTTTTATAAGAACATCCAAAACTTTTGAAGCCTTCGGATGTTCTTAACTTTTTGAGTTTTAAGCCTAGAAATGTTCTTAACATGTTCTTATTTTCCCCATTTTTAATGTATTTTTGTCAATTTTCCTAAGAAATTGGCTATTTTCGAATCCGTGAAGCCTTAAGATGCTCTTAACTTGTTCTTAACATTTTGGCCATCGAAGCCTCATGTTCTTATATAGTTTGTTCTCATAAAAAAACGTGTATGTTTAGACTTTTTATTTCTTTCAGGGCCATCCAATAGGAGGTTTGTAAGAGATTGATTCTAAAATTTTAAAAGCCCTTGGGACATTTCTTCGAAATTCTTGTTGCCAATGTTTTTGAGCTGCATGAAATCTAGAGCGTAATGAATGTCTCTCTATGTATAATACTGACAACAAAATTAGACTTTGTTAGTTTTTTTCTAAAAAATGGGGTGTTTTATTTTCGACAAAGGCATGGGAAGCATGGGAAGCATGGTTATTTTATACTTTTTTCCCATAAAAAACGTGCATTAAATTGATCACTTCTGTCAGCTGGGTTTACTGTTGACCATATATCTATCATCACCCATTTTGCGGTCTCTTGATTAGAGTATTAAACACTGATATTATATTTAACGGTAGATATTATAAGATTACTGGTTTTAGTATATTATTGGTGTATTTGATGTGAATTATTTCGGATAATGTTCCTCGAGTACCCTTTAATGTCAAAATTTTGTGGCTTTTATATCAAGCGATTATCTTTTTCAAATTGTTAAAGGTGGAGCTAATTTCCTTGAGTTAATGTTGTTTTGTCTAAATAGAAAATGGGAAAAAACTGCTGGTTGCAAACAATCTGACGCGATGCACGTCTGCAGGCACCTCTTTTCACATTGAAATAATTTAGAATTTAGAAAATTGAACTTTTTTTCAAATTCAGAACCTGAGCTCAGTTTTTTATACCAAACACGATTTTAATTAGATCTTTTCTTAGTAATAATATTCTTCTCGTTATTTCAGCCAATTTCTGTTGGGCTTAAAAAATTAAAGTTAAAAAACAGTAAAAATGTATAATGTGAAACGGTTTCGATTAAGAGTTTGCAATTAAAATCATACATTAAGAAGTGTGTGCATTTATCTTCAAATTTTCCACGGAAAAATTACGCGGGATTGCCGTGAAAAGATTAATATTGATATGTGTTCGATTTATATCACTGAAGAATTTTCCAACAAACTTAAATCTCGCGGGCATTTTGAGAGAGTTCTATTCTGAGAGCTATCTCTATCTGAGCAATTTGAGGAAGTTTATTTTTGACGTTTTGGGACCGTTAGAGAGACTTTTTGTAAATTTGGGTCTATTTACATCAAATTTATTGTTTGGATAGCCAGGTTTATAATTTAAAATCAAAATTTACTCCTAGATATATATGTTATTAAAGTTTAAGCGATGCTTCAAGAGTGCTCTACAAGGCTCCTAGATATATACAAATATGACTTACTGTCGGTTACAATGGAATTTGTTTTCCTCTGTCAATCACGGAGATATTTTGTCAGCTCGTATTAAAACCCATCATCTTCCATGTCAAAGTATAGTTTAACATACACGAATTTTGAGGCGTAAGTGTTGCTGGTTATTAAACGTTATAAGCAGTCTAAGACTAAGATAAGTGTTATTTTGACGCCTCTTGCAAGGTGCTTACAGTTTCAAGGAAATCCACAGTATGGATCGCTTGTTTCCAGGTGTTGTTGATACTTCGAAAAAGATTACTCCTTGTTAAGACTTGGAAAGTAGAGAAGGGTACTTCAAAAAAGTTGAAAATAAGCAGTAATTTATGTAATCGCAATGTTATTCGAGGGGTTTTAAATTGGTTTTGCAAGTTAAATTTACGGAGGTTTTTTAACCCTCTCTGATACTTAGATATCTCCTGTTTAATAGCGCTTAATAGTCTTAAATGATTTTTATCGTAGTTTAATCGCACGTCAATCTTGTCATTTGCTTCCTACTAGTAAAGGGTTCATAATTAATTGAAATATTTTCGACTATGTTAATTGTCTTTAAGTGCAATTGAGTGCTCAGGGTTAGTTCTTTAAATAGTAGTTCCTGTATCCTTTATCCTGTTCCTACACATCAATCTATTGTATCAACTGATTTAATTAGCTTTTGTTAAATGCAATGTCATGCACTTTGAGTACATTACCGACAGGGCCACCCGAAAAAGGTTTTTGCTAAACGTTCAATACTACTCTTACTATAAAATCCTAAAGCTTTTAGCATCACACCGAAAGCAAGGATAGATGTCCCGTTTTTAATGTAGTTAACCCTATTCGGCCTAGGGGGGGGGGTCTTTCTGTTCGGAGGTCAAACTATTGGTAATAGCTCCTGAAATATTAGAGCTTTTGCCATGAAATTTTCCGTAAATTGACACTTAAAATTTTTTCACACCTTGAGCATGATGACATTTCTGACAGTAAGGTGTCACAAAAATTGAAACTTTTCCAATACAAATTTATTTTTAATGTCAAATATATCGTTTAAACCGTAATTTATTGAATATTTAGAAAAAAAATAAGCATTTTAAACTCAGGCAACTTTTTTCTAAAGCCTTTGTTAGAATACAATAGCTATTTATAATAGAATACAATAGCTATTTATAAGGTAAGGTTTTTGCTCACTTTGGGCATGATGAGTGACGTAATCTAAAATTTTTTTTTGTCGAAAGTTACCTTACTTGACAAGGATCTTGTGTGCCAAATTTCATCCAAAAAGACCCACTAGATCAAAAGTTAAGGGGTGGTACAGGAAAAGCCCCCCCCCCTAGTTCTGAACCGCCCCTAAAAGCCTAGGTTGAATAGGGTGTTAAGAGGATTCAAATTATTTGTGCCAAGTATGCTAGCAGGTTATCCTCGTCATTCTGACATGATGCTGTATTGTTGATAGACTAGAGTCCATTCTGACTGGACGCTTTGTTTTCTGATGAATTTTATGGCGCGGAGTTTAATAAAGTTAAACAATTATCAGAGCTATCCAGTGTATCAGAAGATTGGAAACTCTCGTGCAAAAATTACCGAGAACCAATTTCTTACTTAAAATTAGATTAGAAGCGTAGCCTTAGATATTAAAAAGAACTTCTTTTTTGAGTAATTTAATACAACGATAAAGATTAAGTGTACTTTATTAACAGCATCCAGGATTCTCATAACAGATCATCCATTCTCTGCATACAACGCTCTGCATTAAAGGGATGTGGCGAGTTTGGTGCCATGCCCTTTAAAGTGAACAAAAAGATTAAATTTTCTGGTTCTCCTAAAAAACGTCCATTTATATGTTACATAACATTTTCTGACCTTAAAAAAAGGTAGCAGCCTAAAGAAATGATCGGACGCAATTTGCTGAACTACAGTATCCCAGCTGACACACAAAGTTGTTTCAACGTTCGATTAACGTGTTATGGACGTTAGAGACGTCAATTTGCTGAACTACAGTATCCCAGCTGACACACAAAGTTGTTTCAACGTTCGATTAACGTTTTATGGACGTTAGAGACGTCAGGTCGGCGTTTCTATGACCTTATGTGCCAGTGGGGATTAATACCACACTTGCTACCCTCGATATACTTTTAAAAGATCTTTAAACACATTTAGCAGTAGAGAAATGTAGGACGAGGCCATTACTAAAGACCACGGAAGAGTAAATTATACACAAGTTTATGTTCGATTCTATCAATAAAGCTTTATTCTTTTAGTTCCTTAGGTATGCTTTTGATTTCGAAAATGTGTCAATTCATTAGAATTTTCATCATCCCACTTTTTACGGATTTTGAAAATTGGGAATTGCTTTAGAAGTGGCTAAGCTGAAAAAAAACCTTACTCAAAGAAGTATTTTGTGTTTTGGAGCATTTCCGCTTTTCTCCTGTTAGAATCTTTTTCACATGACCTTGACAGTCAAAACATAGGCCTAAAGATTGGGCTTTTCCAGAAAAAAACCGTATACCCCCTGTTGAGGAAGTCCATTTCCGTTCCAAGGGGGTAAGGTTTGATATGCAGTGCCGTAGCAACTGGGGGGGCAAGGGGGGCTATGCCCCCCAATAATTTTTTCAAAAATGGTTATTTTGCAAAATGCAAAGTTTTTCTTTTTTAATTTGTCATAATTGTCTTTTATGTGCATGTTTTGAGTGTATTTTTAAGCAATCTAGAGCTCAATTTTCAAAATTTTCACTAAAGTGTCACTAAACTTCAGCCCCCCAATATGAAAATGCTTCCTACGGCACTGATATGTGGCAGAATTCCATAGGGAGATACAAAAATCTGTAAAAAATAACTGGAATTCCATGGGGGTAGCCTTTTAAATCCTACTAAAATTCAGAATTCCAGAGGGGTTTAAGCCTGAAATTGCCTGGAATTCCAGGGGGTCGCAGCATTTCCAGCCACAAAATGATGGAGCTCCTCAACAGGGGGTATGGAAAAGCCCATTTAGTTGAAAAGTAAACTAGCAATTTTGATAAAAACTGCAGCGATATTGTTCGAAAATTAGAAACCGTTCACTGGAAATTTAAAATGTTTTCCGATTAGGTATAGTCTTTCATGTAATTTAGGACGTTTTTAACTTATTTCTTTATTAGCTAATCCAAGACGTATGAGGGGGTTTCGGATTATTTCAGTACATCAAAAGTGCTTTGTATGACTTGGCCTGTAGTCATATATTAGTCGATTTTTAATACTTTACATAATCCTTCCGGACACGTTCTCATATTCCGATATCTGTCCAAAATATGGTATAGGTCAGCAGGTTCTTTCTATAAATTTGTCATAATTATTCATTCAATTGAATCTTTTGAATTATTCAGTATGATTTTGCAAATTCGAAAATATTCTAAAAATAACGATTTAATATTCCGGTCGTTACAGCTAATTAGTTAATCCCCCACTGATTAACCATTACATCAGGGATGTTATTTCAACTACGTATGGGTGGGTTGATTGATAGGTGTTTTTTACGCCTTGTGACGTATGTGAAGAACTATGCCCAAAGGTTTGAATAGGATCTTCTGAAATGGTTAACTTCGGTGATGGTTTTCGGGGCAGGATCCATCAAAAGTTACAGCACGCAAAAAACCATTAGAAAACGACAGAAAATTGATAAAATAACCACCCTTCTTTAGCGAGTTATGCTTTTCATATTTCATCATTATTGACGCTAATTATATTTTTTGATCATAACAGACTTTGAAATATCTTTCCAACGAGATGTAGAGATAAGATGAGGAACAAATGTTGGCTGAAATGTAGCATGTCAATATACTTTTTGGTTAAATTTAAATAGAATTGATAGAGAATTCTCATTATGTGTTGTTCAAAAGCTACAATGTAAATTTACATA
This sequence comes from Clytia hemisphaerica, assembly GCF_902728285.1. Classification (NCBI taxonomy): domain Eukaryota; kingdom Metazoa; phylum Cnidaria; class Hydrozoa; order Leptothecata; family Clytiidae; genus Clytia; species Clytia hemisphaerica. Next base: position 3,141,308 of record NW_027103836.1, on the reverse strand, counting down.
ATATGATATAAAATTAAAACCATAAAAACGAAGATGAAAAATTGCGAATTAAAATATATTGAATGACGGATTTTCTCAGGATCAATGTTTCATCATAATGAGGGGACACGGTGTAGCTAATTAATTAGTCAAAAAAACGATATTGGACTTCATTGAAAATTGCGCACTAACATACATTTGAACTCATTAAAATTTATCGTGGGCATGTTAGCGAGCACCTCACTAAAAATCGGGATTTTTCATCTCGTTTCTTAGTGAGTTTCACTTTGACGATTTTTGAAAAATAAAGTCTTTCAAGCGTTTTGACGCAAATTCGATCGATTATTTTGCTACTGCAGGAGCTTCGTAAGTTAAAAGTGACGTCAACAAATCGAATGTTTAGAGGCTGAAAACCCGGGCTCAAAACATTCGAAAAAGTCGCAAAGTGGAATAGACGTTAATTGTGTAAAAAAACGCGGGTGACGTCTAGTATAGGGTATGGGCATGTTAGTTTTCTTAAAAACTATCAAGTAGCGTCTACCTGCATAACTTACTTACCTTGGCTGTCTTTCTTAATCTGTAAATGCAGTATATGCCCGTATCGACGTTATCTTGTCTGAACGAAATTATTGGGATTCTCACATCTAGATTACGAGAATATAATGTGAAGTTTCTCCGCTATTTTGTTAATGCTTTTAGTGACCTTTAAGCCTTTAAATACAAAATGTCGAAACTCATAGGGCTAAAAAGAGAAAGCCTCAAGCAATGGTATCTTTCTCCAGAAAGGATATTTGTATATGGGTGGTGAAGTATATAACAATTTTCAGTGATTTTAAGTGACTCCCCCCCCCCGGACAACAGGTTTTACCCCCGGACATGCATCAGTTGACCCCCCGGACTACCCAAATTACCCCCGGACAGAGCAAATTTACCCGTTGGACAAGGCAAATTTTGATGATTTTTCGCTACCCCCGGACAATATACCCTCCGACTGGGATGTACGAACATTTTCTAAAAGAGCCCAATGGCTGTATCTGTTACACTAGGAATAGAAATAACTAGATGTTTTGAAATTAAGAAAGAAATCATTTAATCAATATTTTCCCAGAGATGTAAGTGGTCCGCTATTTTTTGCCTGTATAGATAACTGGTCTTCGATCACCCCTCCAAACATTCAAACTTCTTTTCTATCCAAGAAAATTTTTACACTATCAAGGAAGCTACAAAACGCTAAAGATTCGGAACAATTCTGAAAGAGCAATTCTGAGCTAAGAACGGCTTCATTTCACGAAGATTAAGATTCCAATCAGTAAAAATAGTGACAAAAAGTATAAACGTCCCATATTTTTGCCTAGAGAAATAAGCATATGAATAGTTTGATCCTGAACAGCCGAGCCTCAATATGAGTTAACTCTTGCTTGATAAAAGAAGGGTGCAGTTAAGTAACAGCGCCCTTTCATACACATAAGCTACGTATTTTAAATCGACCTTTATTTAACTTGATAACTGCTGGTCATAATTTTCTACGAGCACGGTAAACCTCTGAAGGCGCTTGAAAATTAACCATCTGAGGAAAATAGTCCTCCCGCGGAAAATTCTACAACAAGAAAGTCAAAAACTAAACTTTCCTGATACGACGCCCTATTTTTAAACACAATCACGCAACTTTGTTGTCATTCCTAGTTCTATTAGACGAGCGCGCTCCTTACAAATTCGTCAGATTGTTAAGTTTTCACCCATCCCTTTAGAGCTTCAGCGTGGTGGTCAGAAAACAATCACAATCTGATCTCAGGCTACCTGAATTGAGACATGAAGGGTTCAGGACGATTCAGATTTGTGTACATTTTTAAAGGTCAATTTTTGTCAGTCAAATTCAGAATTCTCATTAACAAATAGTAAACATCAAAGGGAAATAACTTATACAAGACAAGAAATTGAAAAAGTTTCCTTTCGGACATCGTAATAAAACGCAAAAAAAAAATCGTTAAAGATTTTTTTTATATGTGTTGACAGCCTGTAATTTGGACATCTCTAAACATCCTAAAGGAGGTTAGCGGTTTTCTTAGTTACCGCTAATGTTTTTCTTTGTTAGATTCTTTGCCAAGAAAGTTGTAACAGTTAATCTCATCAAGGACCATAATTCCATAGTTCTATTGTTTTGCATTATGTAAGTTTACCGTCAATTTTTTTAAACGAATTCATTCCACAAATTGCGACAATTGGAATTACCTTGTGAGCTGCAATGATAGCTATGATTGGCTTTCAGTAAAGTATCGCAAAAATGCTTTAGAATGATAGATCTCGGATATCTCATTGTTAAAATATCTAACATAATTGTATCGTAAGATGTCTTTCTTTGTTCAACAGAAAGCTATTTGAGAAATATAGAGGATTTTAAAACCCATAGTCTCATCTAGTAGGGTCCCGCTCCTAAATTTACTAGAATGGCAACAATAACATTTTCAGCTCGCCTACTCCTCCCAAACTTCAATGATTGGATTGGCGGCTTCCTTCGACTTCCAAATTAAAGGTTTGGGGAAGGGGACAAAGGGCAACTGGTAATACATCAATGTAAAGGCTTTTTGAAGTTACTGACAATACATTCTGGCTATGATCATAGACCAAAGTCGACCCTAATAGAGATGTCGTTTTGTGTACTATTTTTCCCAAAATTATGCTCGATCATGTTCGTTCACCGAATTCTGACCCTTCTTCGACTTTTGAGAATTGGGAAGCTTTGTGGGGAATGGATTCTTTTTCACTTTTATCTCGAGTTGCGGAAAAGGTACTGCATTGCATACTTGGTTCCTATTTTGTCTTGTTGAACTCCTTTTCCTTCCTTATATGTAATGAATCTAATTATTAGAGTTCTTTTAATCCCTCTTTGTATTGGGAGAGACTTTATTTCGTAATAAATAACGTCAAATTTGTGTCAATCCATACTTAAAATACATAGTACCATTTAGGCCTACCTTCCCTCCTTCCTCTCAAAATTAATACTAATAGTCAATCTCACTTTAACTAAGAATTACAAAATTTTTACAGATAAACAATGTCTTAAATTTCAATCAATTTTCATAATTGAGGGTGTGTTTTATTGGTAGATACTGAAACTCGTGTTAGTGAAATTTGCTTTTGCAACCAATATATTGGAAGAAAAAAAGAAGCAGATTTTAAATATAGAAATTGACTGATCGATTTTTCTATGTCGTATCATATTCAACAGACTGACAAAAGGTGCGCGAATCTCAGAACCATTAAGGGTTTCATTAATGTCATGTTAATGCGACTATTGAATGTGAAAGCCAATTATATTAAATAGGGTTAATTAGGTACAGATTTCGCGTAGGTGGGTACTGGTTTTATGGTGTGGTGTAAAAAGTATGTACATAATCACAAATTTTTGCTTTTTGACGTATATCGTCTGAAATGATTTTAAAGGACATATAAATTTAAGAATCTAAGAGTCTCCTAAGAGTATTATCAACTTTATGCTCACAAATTTTAAAATCGGTAAATTTTTCTCTACTCTAATTTTCAGTTAAAAAAAATCGAGCTTTGATTGTAGGGGACCGACCCTTAGGATCCATAGCAACCACATGCGATTGGTTCGAAGTTGGATAAGAGATTTTTATATTTTTTGAGTTGGGGGGGGGGGGGGGCTAGTAACTAAGGCCTAGAAAGTGTTTAATAGGGCTGAAAAATGACATTACGTACAAAGCTCGTACTTTTAGCCCCAAAAAAGATTAAAGAATCGACACTTTTCACTTTTAAGAACAATGATTGATACTATCGGATGGAAATGAAATTCTGAGCAAGAAAGTACGCTGCAGATCCTAAGGGTAAGGGTTGGCTCCCTACTATGACAATTTTTAAAGCCTTTCTTTCGTGCTCTTGTATGGTAGATATTGAATATAAACTCATTCTTCGAAGAGGTAGCTGTCCAAAAAACTTCACAATGTTGCTATGTACAGTATAACAATTAAGTGTCATAGAGGTCTTAGTTTTCATGTAGTTTGACGTCCCTAAGTTTCGATCAGGGTTTTTATTTCTAACATTTTCTTTGTATTTGGGCTGATAGTACAAAATGTTGAATCTCTTTAGTTTTTAGTGCGTTTATCATGGTATTTATTTATGTAACCTGATCATTTGGATTACGACTATCAGGAAAATTACCCTTGGAGGACATACCTTGCTATTACATTGTAAAGACCAAAAAAATATAAATAATATTTACTGCATCACGCGACTAACTAAGGGCAAACTTACGATGTTATCGAAAGCCGATCAGATTCGATTAGTTTATTAATGGAAAATACCCTTTTCGAGTCTTTTGACTATGTAATTGGATTACGTAAGGTTTTGGCATGTGCTGAAGAATCGACACGTTTTTACTTTCTGTAGTAGCTCACTCAGTTGTAGTCCGATTGACTGTTGAAAATCTACCAAGGCTTCAATGCTGGACTGTAGTCTTGTAAAATTTTAAAGTATTTAGAAACTTTTAGTCTAACAAGAATTCTTTATCGTGTCACCTTACGTTCAGTATAATCACTGCTATTGAAATTTATAGTAACTTGTATCAATATTGAAAATGTAGACAGGCTATTAGATGAATCATTGTCGTCCTGGAGAACTCGAGTTTTTATTAGCAATCTCCAAACTCATTCATCTACTTCAAGAGCGTTTTTAATAGGATTTTATATGATGTGCTTGCCAAGTTTCTCTTTTTTCTTGCTATCTGTTGCCCGGGGTAATTCCGGCAGATAGAAAAAGTGATTAGCTGGATTTCGAAGCATGGTTTATTGAAACTTAGTCCAATAAAGTTTACGTATTTTGAATGTGTGTGTAGGATTTAGAAAGTAAAAAAGTATTGTCCTTCAAAGATTTAGTGTAAGAGCATTTTGCAAGAATAAAGGAGGTCTTTACCAACTTTATTGTTTCTATTTAAGCTGCATTTAGTTATTGTGCGCAAATAAGAGCTCGTTTCGAAACCAAGCACGAGACCACAATGGTCTGCTTTGGTTATTCAGGTCATTATGATGTTCTTTTACAGCTTCACAACACCTAAATTCATCAAAAACAGCTAATCTTATTCATAAGTGATACATTAAATGATGTTTTTTCATAAGTGATAGGTGGATACCAAAAAGTCTTTTCTGGTCACCAAGTGAAAGTCAGAAATCAAACCAAGACAGACCAAACAGTACCAATATTCATTTTAGATCAAATTCACACATATGCAGATCAAGAGGTGACAAAAGTAACCCTTCACTTATCAAAGTCATCTCCAAGTATTATTGATAATAACAAATTATTTGCTATTAACCATTTCTGGGCCTTCAGTGGGTAGGAAAGTTGAGAAGATTCAATTTTGCGACTTTTCAAGTTCTCAAATCTACATTAGTGTCCCAGAGTTAAAGATTATACAAGATTCATTTTTGGTCGTTTTTCATCTTTTGTTTCGCAGTTCCAAATATTTCTTTCTAATGTTGTCTCTGACAGGAGTAAATTGGTCCTGATTTCGTCAACAATAGTAGGGTTTATTCTTGAACGGGTACATGCACACACGGGTCTTCTCAAATGCCGAATTCAGGAATTACAGCTTCTTCATTTGGACTAATTATCTCGGCAAAATCTTAACCCTTAGGGTTAGTAGTTCTCGTCAGGTTGTGAAAATGGAGTTGATGTTTATGACACATTCATTATCTTTTGATAAAACAAAGACAATAGTTAGTGTCGTAAAAGCTGCTATCATCCATAAATTTTGCAGGGTATCTTGCTACACCTATGTCAGTTTGCCTCGGTCTTTGTGGTGAAACTCGGATTCCGGTAATACTTCAAACTCGATGAATTGACCGATTGAATCTCCATTTACTCTTTTGCTCAAATAAGTTAAAAAAATATTTCCTCCATTATCAGGGTATAATTTTGAATTGTCCCCTCCTGTAAAAAATGAAAGTAATTGATTTTTACCAAAGAAATATGGTTAGGATCATTATTGTATCTATTAATTTCAATGGGAAAAGCCCTCAACGTTTTCTAAGAATAAAGAAATGATTTTATAAATAATCAAGCATGTTACGCCAAATTGTTTTGTATCAAATTTGGATGATGTAATCTTTTAGCGTCTCGACTTACAAATTGATCATGCTTGTACTATTTTCATCTAAAGTTGTCTAGAGTTGTTTTCAAGTTGTCAACAACTTGTTATGAATTCATTACTTAATCAAATTTAATATTGTAAATATCTTAAGGTGGTCTGAGATTTTATGTTAATAGCACTTCTCAATTCTCAATGATCAAAATTTAGGCCTTTATAATAACGATATTAATCAAGGATAATTTTATTGCAATTCCTTGAAATTCGTTCACAATCAGTATTCCACTAATTCTTTTACTTATTGGGAATTAACATTATATAAATCATATACTCCACAAGTATAAGCTCCAAATTTAGATATTTCTAGATATAACACTCAATTTTAATACAATTTTCCTGTCTTTCTTGATGCACTACGAACGCGACTATCATTTACTGTATTTATCATTAACGCGAACAGTGATATTAAAGTCTATTCACGATAAGTGTGCACTCTTTTTTCTTTTACCTATAACTTTTGAAGGAATTCTTCAATCTTTATAAATTTGGTATCATTGGAAAGATATTAGTGAGTGGAACAATTTGAAATAAAAAAATCTTTAAAAAAATTCTAATAATGAAGATGAAAATGAAGAAGAAAAAAATGAAGATCTTGTAAAAAAATACTATAACTTTCATTTTCACTGGAGAGATTCTTTGATCTTAGGAGATCATTACTATGAAAAAATTTCATTAAAATATTTATTCAATATAAAGTTATGATACAAAGTTAATAAGTGATTGACCCCAAAAAACAGCAAAAAACTGCAGAAAACAGTGTTTTTAGACGTCAATCAGCTTATAACTTTGTTTGATATCTTTTGATTGAAGGATTATTTTTGAGAATTTTTTTCACAGTGATGACGTTCGATGATTAAGGATTCACTTCAGTGAAAATGATAGTTATAGCACTTTTATACAAGATCTTCATTTTTTTCTTCTTCATTTTCATCTTCATTTTTAGAATTTTTTTAAAGTTTTTTTTATTTCAAATTGTTCCACTCACTAATATCTTTCCAATCATACCAAATTTATAAAGATTGAAGAATTCCTTCAAAAGTTATAGGTAAATGAAAAAAGAGTGCACACTTATCGTGAATAGACTTTAAGACATTGTGCGTATATCAAAGTGCGTCAAGGTGTAAAGGAATTTTGATCGGTCTGGCTGCAATAAATTTATCAGTGTAAAGGCTAAGTAATTTATACCGGAAAACTTTCGAAAGTACCACTGCATGAAATATATGTCTTTCCAGTTTCTTGTCCTTGAAAACTTAATGTTTTCGAACGTACGATTGCGGAAATATCGATTTTTCCTTACAGTTTTAAGAAAAGATTATTTTTCTTTAAGTTCTGGAAAAAAGATAATCTTTAAATATTTCTTGCTTCGAAAAGGTGGATAATTTCTTTTGTCGTTTTTCATTAAAAAGGAAATCTTTCATGTTTCCAGATTGACTATCTTTTCTTCGTTTGTATTTCAAGAAAATATAAAGTTTTCGTCTTGAAATTTAAACGAAAATATTTTTCATGAAAATATCAAATTTTCATGCCAAATTTATCGAAAATACAATCATCAAATACAATAAAAAAAGGTAATAATTTCGTTTTTTAAGAACATTATAATCTCTACGTCGGGATAAAAGTAAGGAGCAGATTTTCTTGCAGCTGATTTGGCAAAAGTAAAATAAATATTTCAATTTTATGGGAGCAAGATGAGAATGTGTTTTTTAGGATTGATCTCTTGATTGACAAGATTATTTTTTAATTAAAAATTTTTATATTGTCCAATGACCCCTGTGCCTGTTAGCGTGATGACAGGAAAAAGAAGAGGTGTCCTCTGTTGACCAAACTAGGTGCCGCTTTTCTTTTTCGCACCTTAGAATTAGAAGTTTTAAGGCGAAAGGAGAAAGAAATGTCCTACATCTTTTACTTTGTTTCGTCTCCGCTTAGAAATTGCACTGTATAAACTTTCATCCCCATAGTGGGAGAAGCTCCACCGGGGCTGTAACACTGTGACAGGGGTGTAATTAGCTCTCTTTGTACTCTATGATTTACAGATTTTTCAAATTCTAGATTTTTCTTTTAAATCTTTAATTTTGACAATTAAGTCAGATCAACAACTGTTGAAAGTGCAAACCACACTTCGCGCAAACTCAGCATTATTTGCATTATTTGCAGGCCAATTTTGTAAAATTTGTATCACTACTTTTAAAGAAACTCAATACATCCCTGTCTCACAGCCCCTGTGGAACTTTTTCCCACATGTAACCACAACCCACTGGAAAATTTAGCAAAAACTTCATCCTCTGATGAAAAATACCCTATCATTTCGGCCCCACTGGGAAATTGACTTTGAATTCATCCCCATATAAAAATTATATTTAAGAAATTGCGTTCAAAACCATCCCACTATATTTTTTGAACTCAAAAAGTATATAAATTCTATCCCCATTGGGATTTTGAAAGAATTGTTTATCCAGCGGCGGGTCTTGACACAGGGGTGTCTCAATGGAGTTGAGTAAATAGTTGTGTATGAAGATTCCCTCTTCAATTACTTATTGATTTTAATGCATTGTATGCAAAATTGTTTTTTTGATTTTATACGCATTAACATAAAATTATTAACTCATTAATTCATTATTAACATAAAAGTTTTAGGTGAGGCTATAGCTGAAAATTCGCCTGAATTTATTCTTGGAAATATTTAATCTTTACAAAAATACCGGTAAAATCTATTCATCGATACGTTTACTCGTGTTAGTTTAAAAGTTTAAAATATTTTCTATACATTTTGTCAATCTACTTAAAAAGCTTTACAAATCCTCCCCTTCTTGGCTTTGAAGCATTGTGCTTTAGCATCTTCACCAGATTTTCTACAACTAGACTAATTGGAGATGTTTAGAAACGATTTTTTGTTTTAAGGGCTGGAAACTGGATATGCTCAAATTAATCTTCTTCAAATTCATTATACATGACTTAAAGCTTTCATTTCATTCCATTTTGAGATTATTTTTAAAATTTTGTGTTTTTGTAAAACTTGCAAAACTTTTCAAAATATTTCAAAGATCTTTTATTTAAGTCTTAATCTCGATTTACTTCATTATAGTTGACAAATGTAATGCGAGGCAATTTTTACTCCTTATATATTTGAATCAAATGCAAGGGTGTTTTGTAGAAGGAAAGAAGAACAATTTATTTGAGGCATTCTTTCATAAAATGAAAATAGTATAATCCTTCGACAGCTACCTTTGTTTCGTTTGAGTTTTTTGAATGTATAGCGATTCACTGTTTTGGGCCTCGCAGCGTTTGTGACGCTTTGCTTACGGCTAGTAGGTTGCATTTAAGCCTGTATTTTACATTATAGATGGCATAAAATTTTTGGATGTATTAGATATTTTGCAAATCAGCCAAAATTAATTTTTATGGTCAGTGAGTTTGACGAGTTTTACATACAGAACGAATCAGGAATGTATATAAAAAGAAACAATTTGATTTTGATATTTCATGAATACACGTTTTTTTTATAAGAACATCCAAAATTTTTGCCTTCGGAAATAAGCCTAAAAAGTGTGTTTAACATGTTCTTACCCCCCCCCCCATTTTATGAGTATTTATGGCCATTTTCGTAAGAAATCGGGTGTTTTTGAGTTCCCAAAGCCTTGAAATATTCTTAACTTGTTCTTAACATTTTGGCCTTTTAATGCTCTTATATAGTTTGTTTTTATAAAAAAACGTGTAGTATTAAGCTTTTGCGTTAACTAATTCTCGTAAAATTGGGGCAGTGGTGTGTACGAAGAGCTCCTAAAAACCGTTCAATTAATTAAACTTGTTAAAATTAAACTCGAATGCTTTAACTTGATGGAAGAAAAGAACGATTCGTAGTTTCTCTTTTTTGGCGATATTTCAAAGGCTGAAAAATTTGTTCGGCGGTTTCATCAAAAAATTACAATTAACTGTTTGAACTGAACAACACCATTCCCTTTGGGACCCTGTGTTAACACATTTATAATTGTGGAGAAATTACGATATTTTCAATTGCAGTCCAATTAAGTCTCTTATAGAAAAATGTTGATAAAGAGATTTTAATTGGCAGAAATTAAAAGAGGGAAAGAAATTTGATTTGTCACGAAATCTTGTAATATGCTTTCACACGAACTTTACAGTGAAACAAGTAAAGACTTGGCGATGAATATGCATCAATAATGCTAAAGAGGCCATGCAATGATCATGTAAGTACTCACTCGTTTAAGTTATTTTTGAAATAACCTGTCTAAAACGCGTAATTTCTTTCTTGCTATTATGTTTTTTTGGAATCTTCAAGTCATTTTGGATTTTTACTAGTTATTTTCAATTTAAAGTTCAATTCAATTTTCAATAAAAATAAATGGACAATTAATCTGTTTGATAATCCTGTTTAAAAAGTAGAGTATAATTTTTATCATTTTCTCTCTACAGAAAGTCGAAAAACGTATCGCGAGCTCGGCGGTGGGAGCCGAAACATCAATTCTGTGCAATGTCAAAGACGTGTGGAGAAAACTTATCACAAAATGAACATCGTCTCATCAGAAGACCAAGAAATAAATGGTATTAAGAAAAAGAAGTAAAGATGATTGTTCGACAACACAACAAAAGAAACATCTTCAATGCTTCAATGAACGAAGAATCGGAGAACCCTCAGGAAAAGAGGAACGATATACAACTGAAGGAGTAATTGTTGTACTTCTTTTATTAATTAGTTCATCATTTTTTATACCAATACAATTTCTTGAACCGTAACCTAAATCTTATTTCTTAAATTCGAAAAATGCTTTACAATGTCAAATTTTGTCAGAAATATCCCCCCAACCCTATAAGCTCCTTCTATACCATATCAATTATTGCCATTGTTTTAAAAATTATATATCATGATTTATTATCTTACATTATCTTATTAATTTATGTCATTTTATGTAAATAAGGCATACTTTAGATTTTTAGCACAAGAATTATGAGTACATACAGTGCGGTCAGACTAGACAAATTTAACGCTGTCTGGCTTTAAATTTAAAACTCAATTTTCGGCAAAGTTCAAAAGGGAAAAATCAAGCAGTCTAATCATTAAAGGGACGTAAACATGAGCGCAAGACGTTTATTAATTTTCATAATTTTCAAACATTTTCTTCGCAAAAAATGGGAACGAATCAAACGATTTCGTACTTTTACACTTCTTAATATGCTGCATTACAAACGAATGAAGAGATTAGCTTTGATGATGAACCGCCCGTTTCTGGCTCGCAACGAGCGAAAGATTTGGGCCCTTGAAAGACACGAATTTTGGTTTACTGATCTATGGGATAGAAGAGATGAAATTGATAATAATGTCCGTCATAGCCAATGGCGACAAGATTTCCGAATCAAAAAGGAAACTTTTGAAATGCTTGTAAGATTGATGAGTCCAAGGTTAGCAAAGCAAGACACGCAACTTCGCAGGGCTGTACCGATTGAAAAAAGGATTGCGATTGGATTATGGAGGTTAGCGACGGGAAATGCATATAGAACAGTCGGAAAAACTTTTGGTGTTGCAAAGTCTACTGCTGTTTCAATTACGAGGGATTTTTACAAGGAACTTTCGAGGATTTCGGGTCAGGTTATCCATTTCCCAGTTACAAGAGATGAAACTAGAGAAGAAATAGGACGATTCAAAGAGGAAACAAACTGTAAAATTCCACAAGTGGTAGGGGCAATTGATGGAACGCATATCAAAATAACTGCACCAGCAAGCGAACATAAGGGAGATTACTACAGCCGTAAGCAATGCTATACAATCAACACTCAAGCAGTTGTTGGTGGAAATCTAAAGATCCTAGATGTCGCAACTGGGTTCCCAGGGAGTATACATGACGCCCGAGTGTTAGCTCATACGTCGCTATTTCGAAAAGCAGAACGCTTGGAAATTCTAACTGATCCTACTAAACGGATTGATAACAACACTATACGACCACTTTTACTGGGAGATGGAGCTTACCCTCTGGTTCCATGGCTAGTCAAACCCTATCCTTTTATTCCCGCTTTAACGAGGTCAGAAAAACGGTTTAACAAAATACTCAGCTCTGCTAGAGTCACGGTGGAAAGGGGATTTGGTATTTTAAAGGCTCGCTGGAGATGTTTACTAACGCGCCTTGACGCTGAAGTCGAAAATGTTTCTGATCAGATTATCGCTTGCTGCGTTTTACACAATATTTGTCAAGAAATGAATGACGAATACATCGATGAAGATGGAATGTTAGATAACATACTGAGAAACGAGAGGCGAGCAAGGCAACAACGACGAGTTAACCAAGACATTTATCCGCTGGGAGAAGAAACAAGAACAATATTGAAAATATATTTAGAACAAAACGAGTAGTACTTTTCATGTAGTGTTCAATGAGAGTGAAATGTTAAAATATTAACTAAAAACCGTTAAAAACAGTATAATGTTTCAACTTTTAAATTTTCTAGAAAAAAAACATAAGACAAGTGTTACCAAAATATTTTCACTTTTGATTTTGACCACCAGGACCACCAGATAAAATGTTTCCTAACTGTAAGAAAAAATCTCTATCGCGTTTTTTTTCTTCTGCGTCATGTTTTTGTTGGTTTTCCACCAACTCTCTCATGAATTTTGTGTAGTTTTGTTCGGAAGATTTGAAAAAATCAATTTGTTCTCTCTGAACATCAAGTAGTTCTTCGTGGAATGTTTTTTTCTTCTTATTCTTTTTTGAATCATTTAAATCAGTCAATTTTCGTTTGTTCTTGTTTTCATTTCCGTCAGGTTTCTTGTTTTCGACAGTACCCTCAGATTCTTCAAACGTGTCATTGATACCCGTTCTGCAAGCCGTCTCTGTATCAATATCAGAATCTTCTGATTCAATAAGCTCATCTTCTTGCTGGAGGATGGATTTGCCACATGTCCAATCGTCTGGTTCGGCAGGTTCGGCTCTATCGTCTGCACAATCTGATGATGGAAATTGCAAAAAGAATTAGAAAGAAACATACTCATTGGGTGTGTGAAAATGCTCAAAATTTTATTTTAATTTAAATTTTTTTTCTATCATATCGATCATCTCTCACATGGGTTAAAATCAACAAATTTAGAAGGGTTTTGAAAATTAAAAGAAAAGTACAAACATCCATTTCATTTACGCCTCGAGATTTTAGATCATGCTATAACAAAACAATTACCTGGTTTTTTGATTGTCCAGATTCTTTGACATTTGGCATGGTCATCACATGTTTATCTGAAAGGACCCGATCCAATTGTTGATAGAATTTGCACGTCTTAAATTCAACACCACTCTTTCCCTCGTTGTGCTGCTTACACTTCTTGTATGCGTCTTTCAGTCCTTTTATTTTGGCTTTACATTTTGTAATGATTTTGGGCTTTCCGTTTACTTTGTTAACTGCGTCTCTTATTTTACCCCACGCTTTGTTAGCATTTGTCGAATTCAACATGTCTTGATTCTCAACCCATAAATAAACTAATGTAGTGGTCTGTTCTGAGGTCCAGCTATCTCTTGTTGTGTTTTGTGATTGTGATGTCGAGGGTTGTTCGGTCGACGGTTCGCTTTGTAGCTGATTCTGTTGAAAATTTGATCCTGTTTGTGGCTGATTCGGTTGTTGGTAAGCTTGTTGACTTGGAAAAACCGGTCTTGTTTGTGGCAGATTTTGCTGCTGATGCATTTCCTGGTTAGGAAAATTTTTGCACTGCTGCTTGGTAGTTTTGATAGTATGTTGGATGGTAGTATGGTGGCGGAAATGACATTTTTCATCCAAAAATACTTGTTTTAACAAATCCAATTCTCCCTCAACTTTTCTTCTCTTCTCAATGACTCAATCAAACCACATCAAATCACAACACACAAAAATAAAAACAGACACATTTTTATCACTCATGAAAAATATGAAAAAGTGTGTTCTTCTGATCTCAAATTTTCTTTTGTTTCGAGCCCCTATTCATACTCAATAAATGGGCCCTAATTTTAACAATAGAGTCAAAATTTTAAGACATGCTCGGGAGCATGTCTTATTTCGGTTTAATAATTAGACCCATTATATAAATTTGAATAGAAGATTTATTTTTTTGCAAGCGGTCAGACTACATTTTGTCTTGTTACTATGGATACGGGTGTTATTTAACGATTTTTTTTTCTAGTGTGACCGCACTAATAGATATTAATATGATTTTTTTAATATTGACTTTAATTTTAAAGAAGAAAATCATCAAAGAATATTTAATAATTCAATATCTTATCGAATTTAATCTCGCGTCTAATTGTCGCTACAGTAAACAGAAATTTAATGTTTTCATATTAGAAGTTTTTTACCTTTTCAATGTTATGAAATGAGGCGGATCAAGTATTTTTTTAAGCTAGAATATATATTCCCAATAACGAAACGTTGGTTATTTCTGGTCTAGACATCTGCATCTTTTCGAAAATGCGTAAATAATAAATTGTTAATCTTTCCTTTCATTAAAAGAATTTCGTTATTTTTTTTACAAAAAAGGTTCGTCTTTTCTCAATTTTGAATTTAAAATTTCCATGGACAAGAAAACAAGTAAAAGTGAATCTTCACTGCGTGGAGAAAGTCTTATATTTTCACTTCAGAGAAAAGTAGTACTTTTCGTGGCTAAAAATGTAATCATTTTGTACATCGAAAAGTTAATTATGTCGATATTTAGAAAATTTAAGCTTTTCGAGAAATAGTGAAGATTCACTGTTACTTGTTTTCGCACATAAGAAAATTCAATGATTTCAAAACAAGAAAATTGAGAGAAAAGTTAACTTTTCGTCATATATCTTGCGTTAGAGAAGACAACTTTTCATGCAGTGTACAATTGGCATTACGATTTTGTCAAAATTTAATGTCAAAGATAATATCTTGAACTGTCCCAACCTTCATTGTTGACCTAATCAGTGTATTTTGTGAAGGCAGGAACAATTGTCTCTTTCAAGACAATTCAAACAAGACAAATTTAATGTTTGTCTTGAAAGAGTAAGAGAATATGAGTAAGATATGAGAACTTCCCAAATCACCTTTTAAGCATGCTGTTAATTCCCTTCCGATTTCAGATTTTTAATCTCTCTCCCTCGTTTTATTCCTCCTGCTGTCAATGGTCCGGATCTACGTTAAATTTTCAGCAAAATCAAAGTAGCCTTTTCCCATGACGCTATAATATTGATTATCTTGCAATTTACTGTGTACCTTGTATGACTCTTTAAATCTAACGAGTTCAGTATTTTTGCTGAGCTTGGGAAATTCATGATTTTGCATCAGACAAAATTACGTCATTTAACGGAAGAAACGGATAGTAAACGATATCATCTTTAAGGAGTTACCCTATACCTCCAACACGTATACCTGTACACGCTGACCTTAGTTTCACATCGATCTCTTAAATTTAGGAATGGAGTGAGGTTCTTGATCCACGACTTTCGCATTGATAAAACTAGACGATGAAATGGGCCGCTCTATTTAGTATCCATACACGGGGTGAACAGATGGAACTCTGGCACATAAATGAATGAATGCACTAACTGAATTTTAGCCCTTTAAAATGATTTTGAAATAATATTTTACCTCTGTACAATATTTCTCCAAGAGGGTAATGAAACTACAATGAAACTTTCTCAGACTAAAAACATACTTTAACCTTTTAAGTGTCGAGTATATTGGACATGGGCTATATAGGAGGGCGAAGCCCTCCTGTAATGGCCAGTTTGAGTTAGAAATCGTCATTTTTGGATTGTACTTCATGGTCAAGCAATAAAAAATACTCAAAAGTGAGTCTTTCCAGCGAGATTTTAAAGCCAAAAAGTCAAAAAATGCAAAAATATGACAAAGATCCACTTTTTTGAGATTTGACCGTTGTTCGATCGTTTTTAGTCGACGAGTGTTCCAAGAACCTCCAAATTTGGCCCTGTTTTACGTTATTCTGTCCGCTAGCAAATTGATTTGAAGTTTTACAACTAACACAGTTCCATCATTCAGTCAGGCCCGCGCATTGACTGCTTTAGTTCCACTAACCTACCCCCCTAGCCGCCGCCCAACCCTTCACTCCTTAAAGAAGGGGAGACTCTAAGCTACCCAACGAGTTATGAATGAGCTCCTAACTCCTTCTAGATCCGGAGATGTAAGCCTAAGTTTGAACTAGCGATTTTCTTTAAAAAACTTAGAAAAAAGGACTGTGGCATTGGAAAACATCTTAGTGATAAGATATAAGCCTTTTTGCGCTTCTTGTTTTTTGGTTGTTTTTTTTGACACACAACACATCGACTACTGAGAGCAGCTGCCCCTGGGGCTTCCTGCTATCATGCTATAGACCAGTTTCCGGAAAAATAATTTTTCCATTTTACCTGTATAGCACACAATTTTGTCACTTTGGTCATAATTTGGTCATAAATGGTACATAAGCGTGATCTTTCCTTGACTCAAGCACGTCTTAGAATAAAAGCTAAGCAATCACTATAAAATAATAGAGTGACAAATAGTTTATTTTGTGCGAGTCAGCAAAATTTTTCTCGGAAAAATAAGATCATTATCACTTTGTCCCGTTATCTCATAGCTTGAAACACTAGTAAAATATTGCGTCACGAAGTTTCGAGTCAAAATTCTTTCATCTATATTTCATTCCAGTGAACAAAATTTTTCAATACAGGTTAATCTATCCGCAATTACCAACGATAAGATTCAACCTATAAATCCTTGGTTCATTGGTTTTGCTTTCTTTTTCCTAAGCCTTCGAATTACGAATTATCTCCTGAAAATCTGGATTATTGGCCGGCAAATTCAGTGTGTTGATTACAATAAATAATGTTTATGGGCCGTTGAATGAAATCATCTATCTAAGAAATTTTTTTTTGAGTATCCACCATCATCTAGAGCAAGACAATTTGCTTTCCACATTATTATTTGATTAATTCCTTCATTTCCCCCGATTGGTTAAAGAATTAACACCAGGCTATTTAACACCCTCGTTGATTAAACATTACACCGTTTCAGAGCTGTAAAGTTTGATATAACTTACTGCCTCTTAATAGCTCCCTTTCCCCAACCTCATTTTATTTCTGTCACAGTGTAAGAATGGATCCAACTGATTGAAATGATACTTCTATTTTAGTAGAAGATTCTGATTACATATTTTGACTAGCACTAAACTAAAATTAGCTCATATGCAAAAAGTTGACAAAATCGTTCTCACCCCACTCAATGTTTGAAACGTTTGAAAGATTAATATTTTGCACCCAAGTAAATTTCAGATTGTTAAATTCCCGGCCCACTTAGGCACAGAGACAGGGGTGTTATTTAGACAAGTGACAGCTTATATAGGGAGCCCTATTCTGAAAAATTTAAATATCGGTGTATAAAAATATTTTTCTTGATTTCCATTAGGTTCGGTGTAACTGGGGTTTTTCCTGCTAGAAAACCTATGCCATAGAAAACCTACTAAACTACGTAAGTAAATTTTAGACTTTCTAAGCTAAATTTCTCAGAATTGAATTTTTGTTTACAGTAAGCAAAACAATCACAACCATCTAATGATAATTAATCATCATCGAATAAAAGATATAGTGAGGCCAGTCATTAATTCTTCAGTACAAAAATCCGAATCCAAATTTATAAGATTACGTCATTTTTGTTATTCCATGAAAAATAATCGAACAAAACAAATGTATCTTTTTTGACCGCATATATGCCAACGCATGTCAATTAGCCACTCTTACATAAAACTATTGTCTTGTTTTTCTCACACATTAAAATTTGGCTGGTCTTTTGTTTCGTTAAAACCTCATGGTTAAGGCCCCAAAAATTTTAATGGAGCATTACTGTCAAATTAACCAAGAAATCAACCTATATTATTTTTTAATTGATTGGTCTCTAACCACACCAAACTGGGCTGGGAAATTTTGCGACTTTGCGGCTTTTAAAAAAATTTATGTCACAGACTCACATTTGTTTTGCCGCAAACATTACTGTTATTAGCAGGCATCAAACTCTCCAGAAAACTCGTTATCTCGCCAACTTTGTGGACGCACAACAACTACGCTTTGTCAATTTTTAACGTCTCAATTCGAAAATCTGCAAAGTTGCATAACAATATGAAGCCATAAGTGGGGATGAAATTACTCCCCTAATTTTCATAGGGTAATAGGGTTACTTTTCCTCAATTCTTTGTTACTTGGGTACAACAAATAGAAGCTGGATTATTTGATCGAAATGCTGTACAAATAGAAACATCAATCGAAGCTGAAATCGAAAAACGAATACAAGTTTTTTTTTTAATAAGAATAGTGTACTTTGGATGAGGGTCAAGAATTCTTAAGAAAGTGCCAAAATTGAGGGTGAAATATTATTAACGTATTCTTACTTTTTTAGACTCGACTTTTGAGAAATGATCAATTTGAGAGTTTTGGACTTTTGAGTGAACATTTGGGTTAAAATTACATTTATTCCTCAAAGCTTCAATTTATCTCTAACAAAGGGAGCAGTTTTTTTCTGTTAACCAAATACAAAATGACTCTATTTTTATCAAATGTGTGAAATTCACCCTAGAGGGTATTCTTAGGGTATTCTTACGATTTGACCAATTTTCACCCTGATATTCTTATAGAAGATATTCTTATAAAAAAAGCGTGTATCTGATATAATGAACTAATTTCGAGGCTTAAAGAACCTTTAATCAACCTTTCTCGTTCATTTTATTGAAGTGAAATTCTGCTTTGTCATGATGATATTTTTCAACTACGTAATATTCCATCAAAAATAAAAACCATGAATCGAAATAAAAACGAACAACTAATAAGAGAGTTTGACCCGACTAAGGGAATGTCCGATGATTAAATCCCACGCGATAAATACGGTCGAAGAGTGAAAAAAAATGCAATTCTTCAAGAAGGAAAGATGACTTTCTTGGGACATTTAACAAGAAATTCTAACATTTTTGTGTGGAAAAACCACTGGAGACCGTGTTACTTCAGTAAGAAATAAGAAAGAGCATTTCTTTAATTCATTGATTTTTTTTCTGGCTAGGATCAGATTAGATTTAAACAATACAGGGGTTTGAAATCGAGTTTAGAACATCACTCAAAAACAAGTATCATGCTTGAAATATAAAGTACCCAAAAAGAGTAGCGAACGATCTCATTCTAGTTGAAGACTGCACTACAGTAATTTCTGAATGTTCACTCAAACATTAATATAGTTTTGGTAACTCTTTGAGACTGTAGAATTTGATGGTATCCGCTAACGGTTTTTGTATTCGATTTTCGTTGAAGCAAATATCGGGTTATCAATTATTGAAAAGGGGAAAATGTAGTTATTATTTATGATGTGTATTCTGAGTCGTATAGTAGAACCAATATCCTATACCTAATTGTTATGTCACAATTTATCAAAGAGCACAAGCCAATTTATGAGGGACACCCCTCCTGTATTCGGAAGAAAAGATTTAATGACTGAAGTATTGAAATACATTCAATTTCTTACGATAATCGATATTGATATGAAAATCTAATTTTTTCTATGAGATTTGTACAGGGCTTAATATCGCTTTCATGGGAGGCCTAATTATGACCACAGCCCTGTTTGATTGCTTAGAAGAATAGAGGGTGAACTTGTATTTCTTTTGAATTTAAAGATTCAGGAAATATTGGTCCGTTTTTTTTGGTTTGTATAATTGTCTATCTATTTATTAAAGAGTGTCTTAAAGTAAGAAAAATTCAATTTCCCTAGAGATTTATTGTGCAAAAATAATCAGCTGATTAGATGCTGGTTTAGCTTTGCAAGAATTTCTTCCTGGAGGTTCTAAGCCGTCTCACTTACAAAGCTGTTCAATTCATGAAATTTTCTCACAATAAACTTTGAATTTAGTTTTCCAAATTAATCCAATTGTATAAAGTGAGTAGAGTGTCATGAGATATTATTAGCCTTATTCATTATCAGTTTTTGGGTAAATTTAGTTCAAGCCGAAATTATTTCAAAAACAATTGTTTCAAGCGGAATGATTGAGGGACACATTTTCGTGGTACACCTTGTATCTACCATTTTTAAGAGAGATGAGTGGCTGAAACGTTATTTAAAAATCCGGAATTTTGAGCTGCGAAATTGATAACAGTAAAAGCGATTATTTACCGTCATTATCAGCCAGTTTGAGTCCAGATGAATAAAAAAAACTGTCTCCGCTGAAAGAAAACAGCATAAATACTTTCAACTCTTTTCAATTCAAAAGGAGATGCAAAGTTCTCCCGTGCGGGGAATCGAACCCCGGCCGTGGCGGTGAGAGCGCCAATTACAAGAAAAATCATAGTCCCTTGAAGATCGAATTAGAGAGAGGCAACTGTAAACTCACTAACGAATGAAAGAAACGGTATCTAATACCGAACAATGAGGCACTTGTTTTCTTTCTGCAGACTCATTGCTCTTTAATAACACCCTGCAGTTGTTTCACAACGAAAATTATCATTGTGTGGGACCTAATTTTCATTAGTTGAAATTTTGCATACTAGAATAATTGACTTCTAAAAGAAAACCACAAGCACTTCTACTTTCCCAATTTTTTCATCCAACTGGGATATACAGTAATGTTCTTTTCTTAATGTCAATATTGAGGTTTTCTTTTATGTTAGTAAAAATTTAAAAGTCGGGGAAAGTTTAACAATTTAATTATAATGAATTTGGAAAAATTATCCCTTTATTGCACTAAAACTTTCCTTATTTGAGAATCACAAGACCAGCGAGTAAGTTGCTATTTTTCAATGGGAACACAGTTTTGATGTATTTTTTCCCGTTAGGAATTAATACCTTTTGGTATTCATTCTGCAAATAAACTACTAGCCTCTTCATGTTGTTTTATACATCTTGATAATTAGTTTATTTTTTGGACTAGCTTTCCCTGCTAAATTAACGGTTTTAATTGGGTATGTATAATTAGGTTGCATTTGGATTAGGTGCTATGCGATTGCAATTGGATACTTTTATTTTTACACATCGTTAAAACGCTGATCGATTCCCTCATTATGTAATCACTTTCTTTGTTCTCTCTTATTGATGATGATGAATCGAATTTAATGACGTCTACCACCATCAAAATGTCATTGGACAGAAAATAAATAAAGGGTGGAATGCATATTTGAATGTTTAATTTTAATTATTTTTATTATGAAGAATGATGAAGAAATAAAACTGTAAGTGGAATATCTAATTGAGAGAAATCCTTCTAAAAAGTACAGTAGAGTCAAAGTGGACCGTATGCTTATACGGTATACACGTTTTTTAATATAAGAACAAACTATATAAGAACATAAGGCTTCGATGGCCAAAGAAAACGGACAAAAATGCACACAAAGTGTTGAAAATAAGAACATTTTAAGAACATTTTCCAGGCTTAAATCTCAAAAAGTTAAGAACATACGAAGGCTTCAAAAAATTAGTATGTTCTAATTAAAAAAACGTGTATTACTAACATCCGTTAAGGGGCTTGGATCCTAGTTTTCTTATTGGAAATTTAAGAGTTTTAAACCCAAGCAGCTAAATATTTACAAAACAATAGCATTTCGATCATCCCAAATACGATTTTTGTAATTTTTTTAAGCATTTACAAAGTCTTTTGAAATTTTGAAATGACATCAAAAATAACAACTCTACTTAAGAAGGCACCGCCGGTTTAAAATTCTGTCTGATCCCGTTTAATTGTCAATACCCGGTCAATGTAAAAAAAAAAACGCTAAATAATACCTTGTAACGAACAATATACTAAAAAACAGAAGATACCCAGTCTATTGTGTATATCTTTTGTCAACGTTACAATATCACAATTAATTAATAACCTAACCAACACAATTACTGATTTTATGGGATTCGAAACAACTAGCGAAGTCATTTTTTTTATGATGATGATTTCCTGAAGTTAATGACTGTTCGCTTAATAGGGTATAAATACCAGTCTATAATATCTATACTCTGTCAGTTGCATAGTAGACATTTTCGAAGAAAGTCTTACTAAAAGAAAAGGCAGGCCTTCGAAAGCAACTTAATTTATTTGATAAGAAACTTGATTTTTTTAATTTTTACTTAAATTGACAACACACGCGTTGAACGCTGATTGAAAGTCAAGGATTTGGCAACGCATTTCGGAGATATTTTTCTACTTGCTTTCTAATCGTCACATACACACTACGCAAATATGATGAAAACAAAAGGATTATCGCATCATTCACACTCTCGCTTCACACCGTTGTATCATCCATACTACCAAACACCTGTTTACAATAATATGAAGACTTGCAGTGCTGGGTATATGGATACAACACCAATGCCGTTCAATAACTTCAGCGCCAGTACCAGTTTCTACGAAAGTGAAAGTGAAGAGTCGTTCCCAGGTTCACCTTTCAGTAACACCGGTGAACAATCATTTGAAGGTGATCTCAGCACGATTGATTTCTCAGACTTGTTAAATATTCAAAAACATGAGCAGGATGACCAGAACCAAACAAATCAGCTACAACAGATCTTGGAGCAAGTCAGTCGTGAGGCGGCGCTACAACCACTTGACCCTGTCGATATTTCGTACTCTTACAACCTAAGCCCAACACATACACCTCCATGCTTCCGCGCCGTCAGCCATGATTCTTACCCATCACCTAACTACCAGCCACGAGAAGAGCAACCGTACCCTTCGCCGACCTACAACCACCGTGAAGAGCCCTTCCAATCACCCAACTTTCACCAGATGCAACCACCTGTTCCCTCGCCTCCATCCCCTCCTCGGAACATCAAAACATTCGAAATTAAAGTGGAATCTGGTAAACCTGATCCACCTCAAAAACGAAGATCAAACTCAGAAGATAGTAATGGTAGGTTGAATTTTTTATTTTCACTTTTTTGATTTTCCTTTCACCGTTCGGACAGTTGCGTTTTTAATTTGCTCAAATTATAACATGCTTTATATAAACCTATTGTTTGTAAGAAAACTTATTGATATATGATGTTTGACTAATGATTAAACGAAGGTAATTAAGTAGAAAAAAATGGCATCTCTTTATAATCATCATCATTTTCGTTTCCAAAATGTGTTTTTTTGCTATTTTCTGTTGTGCTTGTGCTCGAAAAACTCCCACTGTTTTCAGAAATAGTTGCTTTAGTTTCTATGTCACATTATATAACGTTGGCAATAATCATTGTTTTGTTTGTCTTTCTCTTCAGATAAGATTCGACTTTACGAATTTGTCTTACAATTATTGAACGAAGAAAGAGCTGATTGCATCAGATGGTTGTGTCCAATCGAAGGTGAATTCGAGATTACAAATTCTGCTAAAATCGCTCAACTGTGGGGTGAGGTCAAGAAAAACCCGACTATGACATACGAAAAATTCGCACGAGCTTTACGACATTATTACAAACTGGGCATATTGATCAATTACAAAC
Organism: Clytia hemisphaerica; assembly: GCF_902728285.1. Lineage (NCBI taxonomy): Eukaryota > Metazoa > Cnidaria > Hydrozoa > Leptothecata > Clytiidae > Clytia > Clytia hemisphaerica. Next base: position 3,117,751 of record NW_027103836.1, on the reverse strand, counting down.
ACAAAGAAAAATTACGCTACAAATTCTCACAAGATATTCTTCAAAAGAACAAGCGGACTGATGCTTAAAAATTTCATTTTATTTTTTATGAAAAATAATTTTGTTTTGATATGTTTTATATATTACTAATTTCAATTTTGTTTTTTTTCGTTTATAATTTATCGACAAAATTTGAACTTTTCTGTGGACGGAAAAGTTTTTAAAAAAACCTAAAACATACCTTCACTCATAAAACATTGAAATAATTTTGTAAATACCTTGTAAATAGCGGTCCAGAAATTTTAGAGAATTTAACAAAATTTTTTTGTATAGAAAAAGTAATTTTATACAAACACTTTTATATTATTTCTTTGGCGAATAATGAAAAGATTTAGCATGTTTTTCATTAACTGTAAGTTTTATTTACATATTATATACACACCAGGGAAAAAAACCAAAATTGATCAAATATCCCAAAAAATCCATCAAACCTATAACTCAATTGTTTTAATTTCTGATACAATCCTTAAAATTGACGGGGCGAGACGGAGTTTTTACAAGCTTTTACTTGATTTGATTGGTCGTTAACTGTAATAAAACATTTTGCTACTTGTTTTAAAGAACGCGTCATCTCTATTACTTCAAATGACCAATTAGTGAAGTATCTTGAAATCCAACTCATTCCTCAAAATTAGGATCATGTCCCCTAGTTCGCACTTGAACGAATCTAATAGTATTAAGGCTTGGGGACCCGAGAAGTTTTTTTCGCTTTGGTGCAATGCAACATACTCGATCCCACCAACACAAGAAAAAAGTGCGTGTCCCATGGTTTCTTTTTTTGTTTCATGGGACAAAAAGTGAGAGAAATACCCAAAAGACACGTTGATTTTGTCTCTTGTCCCCAAGCTTTTAATGTACCTGTTTTATCAGTAAAACGAAAAGGATTCTTAGTGAAAATTAACTTGATACAAATTTTGAAGATGAGCTATTTTAAGTAGCTAGTATCAACAGAAGCTGTTTTTTCTGTATTAGATGAGTGTCCCCCATACGCCTTATCATAATACCGTTATCTTAGAATCTCCCTCCTCCCACAAATCAAGAGAAAGAAAAAAGGAACTTGTCATTTTATGTATGTCGACCTAATTGTTGACAAACACTTCAAAGTCTCTGGTACTTTCCAAATTTCAGTCCTTACATGGTTGCCTATTAGGCGTTTATGGAGTCAGTAGAAATTTCACATCTGTAAAGCATATCGCCCAAATCAAATGTGATCGATCCCCTTCATTCAACGCTAATGTGCCAACTGTCTATTCTTTTCTGAGGTAGAGACCAAGCTCCTGATATGTTTAAAACAATATATATCGATATGCATTAACTTTGTTTGGTTTTATTATTTTCTAATACAATGTAACTGTAACAAAATTGACTCTCCAGTTGCCAATTTTCCTGTTTTTCACTTAAGCTACACTTATTCCCGGGAGTACCACTTTGCATTCTAAAAGAGCTTACAAAGATTTTATCAAAACTCCAATTTTACTGTAATTACAAAGTCATGGTCTTAAAGAAAGCTTAACAAAGCAATTTCCTATGCAATTTAAATTTACGACTTTTTTAAATCTTTTGATCTTTCTTCAATAAGGAGAACGAGTGATAGTCACTATTGGGTGGGTCTAATTCAAAAGATCCTGGTTGAAGATTGCTTCGATTTCCTAGTTGCAATAATTTCTTTTACGTACTTAAAATTAAATCTTGAAATCTTAATTGCAAGCCATTTTGATCCCTTTTTAACTTGTATTAATGATCCTAGCTCTAAACATTAAGACTTGTTGCAAGGCAACACCAATAAAGTAAATTTGAAATCAACGTGTGTATTGTATCCAGGAGACATAAAGCCAAGAAATGGTCAAACTTGGTTTTCCCATAATATCATCATACGATCAGTTAATAGTATAATAACTTACCATAAATAACTTCCGTAAATATTTTTTTCATATCACATAATAATATTTTCCAAGAAAAATATCAGGGATTAAATACGACATGCTTTGATGTCGATGTTTCACAGGTGCTCCTCTTACGAATTTATTAACCGATAAGTTGAGCTGACGACATTCATAAGAAATTTCATTTCATCGAAGGCTAGTGTTTGAATGAAGAATTCCCACTTAGGCATGGATTTTGATTAATTCGTCTCAGACATCTGAGATCATCTAAATTTCATCTCAAATCTTGACTATTTTTTCCTTGAAAACAGCGTCTCAGACATCTGAGATCTTTTAAGATCATCTGAGATTCATCTCAAATCTTGACTATTTTTTCCTTGAAAACAGCGTCTCAGATCGTCAGAGATCTTTCGAGATAATCTGAGGTTGGGGCTCAAATTTTGACTATTTGATATTTTTCTCCTATCTTAGCTATTTTGTAAGTTTTAAAATATCATCTAAGGTTCAATGTCAAAATGTTTATAACGTTTAGATCTTTTCGCTTCGAATTTTAATGACTCTAGTTGTAATTGTCTCGAACCATTAATATGTTTTTATTTTTTATATTTGCTGCAAATTAGAAATTGAATAAATGACTAACTGTTCATGTATCTTCACAAACAGTTGATATAATATAGGCTAATCACAATTTTTGGAAAAAATTCATTTAAAAGAAAGAAATAACCATAAGACTTTAGATGATCTGAGACGTCTGAGACGCTGTTTTCAAGGAAAGAAATGGTCAAAATTTGAAATGAACCTCAGATGATCTCGAAAGATCTCAGATGATCTGAGACGTTGTTTTCAAGTAAATAAATAGTCAAAATTTGAGACGAACCTCATATGATCTCGAAAAGTCTGAGGGCCCTGAGACGTCTCAGATGCACATTTTAACGACAGAAAGACAATAAAATTGAGACGAACCTCAGATAGTCTCGAAAAGTCTGAGGGCTCTGAGACGTCTCAGATGCACATTTTAACGACAGAAAGACCATAAAATTGAGACGAACCTCAGATGATCTCCAAAAGTCTGAGGGCCCTGAGACGTCTCAGATGCACATTTTAAGGACAGAAAGACCATAAAATACATCATGCGAAGCAATCTATTATTGAGACGAACCTCAGATCATCTCAGGCGAATTGTGCAAAATCCGTGCTACACTCAGAATTCCTCTGGTTAACTTTTAGGAAATTAACCTCAAGATCCCATTCTGATTCCTAAGTTATTAAACTTTCATTATGTTAATGTTGTCAATGTCATTATGTTGTTTCATTACCCAAATATGATACTAGGTATGCTGATTACGTTCTGCTTATGAAAAAAAAACTATATCAGTATGATGGCTCTATTATGTATTCTTTTCTATTGGCTGGCCAAGGGGGTTATACTCGCTTTAGGAAAATTTTGTATTATCTACATTTTGGAGCTTTAGGCATGAGTATTGGTCTCATGTAAAGACTAGGTTTAAGTTGCAGTGAAGGGCAATCTGACGAAGCTTTTTTGGAGACTTTCCAGGTTTAGATTGGTTGTAATTAACAAACCAATACAACAGAATTATATCGAGTATTTAAATAAAGGGGCTCTCCACGAAGGTCATCAAGCAGGCGCAATGATAGGCATGCAATTGTATTTTTAGTGAATAATGGGCATTGACAAATATTTGATGACTATGTTTACTTTTTTATTATAAATTTGCCTCGCTACCTCAATCTCAATTTAGAGTAGAGTTTAATCTACAATTAGGCAATCAAGTCCAATTTGAGACCTTTCGACATCTGATTCACCGATGGGGCGATCTGGCAAAGAATTTTTGGAGACTTTCCAGGTTTATATTGGTTGTAATTAACAAGATATTACAAAATTTTATCGAGTATTTAAGTGAACGGGTTATCCATGAAGGTCATTACCACCATTTAAAACTTTAGGTACTCCAATGTATTTTGGGAACCATTAGACTTTTAATTAAAAGAAGTTATTTGTTTACATTTTCATTTGGGAATTTGCCTCACCTATCTCAAGTGGCAAATCTGAAAAAGGCTATATTTTTATTGATTTGATAGCGCTGACTTTAAGCAGACAAGAATCCCAGCTGGCACACAACGTTGTTCTAACGTTCATCTAACGTTATATGGACGTTGGGAACATTATTAATGATAGTTGACAAAAAGTCAATTTCTACAATTCTGTAGTGACAGTATGGGTCAAGGTATGAGTCGTTTATTAAAGCTGTTTTTAATGATTACACTCCACCTGAATTCGCTTATCGTCTTGGTAAAATGTTTTGAAACAAGTATCAGCGCATGGATCGTACCACTAATAAGAGTGGCTTTAGTGCACATTTTTCTCGTTCAAAGAAAACGAGATTCTATAAAAAAAATAATTTTAAATTGCTGGTTAAATTATTCCACAGTAATAAGGTATGTAATGAGAGTCAATTAATCCAATTTCAAACTAGACATGTCTATCAAACACATACTGCTTGGTGATCTGCTCTTGTTTTCAATTGCTTGTTTAAAACTATAGTATCGAATTCTGTTTGGTCAAACCGTGAGTTCGGAAAGGTTTTGTATATTTGTATTCATCTCGCATCAGTAAGATTCTAGCAAGGCTCGCCAAGCCTCGCCACCAATACGGTTTTTACTGAGCCTGTATATCCCGTATCCCACATCGAGAAGATCGTGTAACTAATAGTATATGCGGGGGTGCCAGTGAAGACCTTGGTCACGTCATCACCTCAAAATGGAATTATAATCACGCCATCATACCGAAAATATTCTTTCATTACGCTATCGATCCAAAAAAATTATCTTATCAGTCACTTATCACGCTTTTTTAATCATAGATCACGGATCACGCAACCACGCTATAAAGGATACAATCACATCATCACACAAACTACTAGGCCCCCCAGCGGTTTGCTTGATGGCGTGATTGTGACTTTTTTCTTGCGTGATGGCGTGATTAGAGATTTTTTTGGCGTGATGGCGTGATCAAGATTTTGGCGTGATGCATGATAGGGCAAAAATTTGAGGCGTGATGCGTGATTTGGGCTATTTTTCGCTATTTTTTGCGTGATGACAAATTTTAGCGATTTTCGTGATGCGTGATTGAGAAATTCTTTTTGCGTGATGGCGTGATTAGGGGTGACGCTGGGGGCCTCTACTAGAGACGCTGCTCCTCTTCTCATCTCGACTGAATGTCACTAGATTACTTTTGGGATCACCGATAGGTTTCCGGGCTTCAATTAATGGAATTTGAAATGCTATCTATGTTGAAAAAGGTAATTTTCCAACTCCATTGGTATAAGACTTTTTCATTTCTTATCCCTACTGACCGAGTCACTGATACCATCCCAGCTTGCACACAACGTTGTTTCAACGTTTATCTAACGTCCACATAACGTTAGATGAACGTTGAAACAACGTTGTGTGCCAGCTGGGATCTGTTCTCAAAATTAGGGCTGTTCAACAAAAGCTCGCTTGTTTTTATTTGTTAAATTTCTTTTTTTTAACAGAAGAATAAGAAGAAACCGGTTTTACTTTCACTTTCAATATTATCAAAAGATTATCAAAAGATTTTATCAAAAATTCAAAAAGTTAGGAGAAAATAAAAAAAATGTAGTGTTTCCGTAAACCGGCCGGGTGAAAAAAACAAATTTTATGACCCGGCCGCAGACTTTCGTTAGTAGTTGATATATTAGTATTCAGGGCTCTTACTCCGTACTGTTTGTACATAAAAGTTATCTTTAAAGTTCTATTTCAACGATCTTAAGTTATCAAAAATCGCAAAAAAAAAATTTTCCGGCCGGCCGCATGAGAGCTTTTTTCCTTTACCTGCATTCCGGTAACACTACATTTTTTCATTTTCGCCTTATTAAATACTATTATTATGTTTGGGGACCAAATATAATGAAGGGAATTGTCCTTAGCAGGTTCCGCGTATCATAAAAGCAGTCATGAAGAGCAATTTTCCTCCCTCTTATACTCTTATACGAAACAATTTCGAAAACTCAACCAAATGGGTCAATTTCTGGTAATTTAAGAGGTTAAGTTTTAGTTTAACTTTTATTTTGTTACGACGCCACGCCCTTTAGCGTATCTAGCTAGAGTGGCTTTGGTGGGCCGTCCGCCCATAGTACGCCACCGTCGCATTTGCTCCTTTCGGTAGAATCTATAGGTGGTTTAGAGCTATGACTTCAAGGACTGATCTTCCATTCGCAAAGAAGCTCATCTTACAGTGAAGACAGAGAAAATTATTATTTTACCTCCCTCCCTCCCTTCAAAGCTTGCGAGCGTGGTTGCAGGCGGCCATCTTATACATTATAATTATTGTCAAATATGGGAAATATTTTATCCCCAAAATTACTTGTATAGGAGTGGTTAGCCAATAAACAAATGCCAAAACTTAATACACTGGTTTCCCTTATCGTTCACCCACTTCTGGGCCATCCGTTCTGCCCGCAGCGTTCCAGGAGTAAAAAATAGAAAGTTAAAACTGTAATTTAAAAATTTGAATTCGATTGGCTGAAAAAAAAACACGTTGAGAAATAGTTACGCTATTAACACGCTTTTTATGAGAAACATCTTCTATCAACATTAGTGGTCATTAAACTCAATTTTAGCCAAAACCTTAGAACAAATTAAGAAGAAATCTGATTCCAGAAATGACGAAATTGTGACGAAACTGTGATTTTAACTTTTACTTCAGTCAAAAATCTTAATAAAATTTAGGCCACAAAATTAGGAAAAAATCATAACAGGCTGGCTTCAGGTAAGATTTACTGGTTCTTATAATAAACGTTTAGTCAACAGTAACCACAAAAGAAAATTTGAATCAATATGCCATCATATTCCTTAGGTAGCTCATTGTGGCTTGATCGAATATCCGTTTCTATGGGATGAAAATGATGTTAGGACAATTAATGTTACATTTATTTCAGCCAGAGCTTTAGCATGTAACGTCACGACAATTGTAAAAAAGGGGGATTATCTTTTCAGATTATCTGCAAACTTTAACAACAAGCTTAAAATTACATTTCACTTAATAATTGTTCAATTTGACGTCATAAACCCTGTTGTGACAAAGTTTAAGCTGACGTCATTCGTAGTTTGTTACATTTCTAACGGGAGTAACTTGTATTCCTCTTCTCTTGTGAATTTTACTTTAGGCTTGGTGACACGAGAAGTTTTTATCACGTTGGTGCAATGAGACATGCTCCATTCCACCAACCTGAAACGCTTTCTCGTGTCTCCACCCCATTTTTCTTTCAATGACATTTGTGTTTCTCTCACTTTTGTCCCTTCAATTTTGTCCCAGGGACAAAATCAGCGTATCTATTGGGTATTTCCCTCACTTTTTATCCCATGAAATGAAAAAAGAAACAATGAGACACGCATTTTTTTTCTTGTGTTGGCGGGATGAAGCATGTTGCATTGCACCAACGCGAAAAAAAAACTTCTCGTGTCCCTTTATTCTAGCCACTGAGAGACTTTTAATGTAGTTTTGAAGAAAAAAACATTTACTTCTAGGAGTGTGTATATAAAACATCAACCGTTCGAAAAAGCGGAAATTTTCGGCTGAGCTACAGATTAACCTAAAATAACTTCTAATTTCTATTTGATCTATTCCAACGGGATTAGCATTTCAGTCGGGTCAATTGAAGGGGCAGTTGAAATTGCTAGCGAGTTCTGTTCCGACTGAAGTTATAAGCGGATTTAGATACAAAACTTGAAAAAGTCACGGAAAGAATTTATTCACCACTGTATAACCATAGAGGTATAAAGAAAAACAGGAGTTGAATGTGTCGGTAATTGGTCGTTAAAGTCTTTTGATTTCTTTTATAAAATGTATCAAAAGAAATTCTAAGCTCGCCCGATGAAATAAGACTTTTTAGTAGAACTCAAGTTTGCTATGAACATTCTAATAATCAGTATTGAAGATTCTGGTGTTTTAATATACGAAAATTAGATAAAAATTCGTCCACGAAGCAAGTTTATGTTCCATTTCGCTATCCGTTCAATTTTGTTTTGAAAAGATATTTTCTCAAGCCAGAAAATGAAAAGTTCTTTATAAGCACACACGATTTCAGACTCAATGTGTAGACCTAAAGTCGCTGGAGAATTTGGAGGAAAGTATCAAGCATAGAGTTCCCACCTTCGGATCGAAAAATCTTATCATTTGATGAAGGACTGCCAAGTTTACAGGCCTTTTTTTAGTCCAAATATTTTCTTACACTGATGTCAGAAACAATGAATCTCGTCTCATCTAATTTCTAAAGCTTAAATGAGCCAATAGGATTTCACCTATGGATAAAAGAGCTCATTAAGAATGCACGATATATGAGATTATGAGCATGCATACATCGTAATTTTTTTAATCGTAGGGCGAGCTTGGTTACAATAGCATACTTCTCCTGTTTCTTTATACCTCCATGGTATAACTTCGTATATTATTTTTTTAACCCTATTGGCCCCAAGCTTTTTTGACTTTGGTATCCCCAGGGGGGGGGGGTAGAATCTACCACCCTCGATTATTTTTGATCTAGAAGAGCTTTGGTCATGAAATTTGGTACAGATGTTCTCCATCATGTAACAAATTTCTGGGAAGAAAAAAAAATTGATGACGTCATTCAAAAACCGATGACGTCATCACAAAATTTCCACCTGTCGGAAAAAGCCCAAATATATGGTTTACTAAACTGTCTATTACAATCGAACTAATAAAGATATTTAGATTCTGTTTAAAGATTCAGAAAGATAAAAGGTTGTTCTTTAACATTATTGCCGGTTTTTAAATTTCTATGAAGACTTTTTCTTAAAATCTATGCTGAAGATGAGTAAAATTTTCAAAATTTGATGACGTCATAAATGATGACGTCATCATTTTCAATTTTTTTTCTTTCAATTTTTCAAATTTATATTTTCATTGCCTATGACGTGTAAAAATTTGAAAATGATTGAACAAATAGTTCAGAAGTTATCAGCACTTTAATATTTTGAGTTTTAAGCGGTTTTAGCTGGGTTTTATGTCATGTTTCAGAATAAAGTCATAATACCTGATCTGGACAACCTATGACCCTTAAATTTTGCACAAGTACTCTTAATAAGATTTTGTCAAAAGTCAGAAAGTTTCAAGTCGTTTGAAAAATTTTTCTCAGAGATATTCACAAAAGAACTCCAGCGTGGTAGATTCTACCCCCCCCCCCTGGGGCTAATAGGGTTTTAAGAGGAAATTTTTCATCGAGGGGGGGGGGCGTTCGACCAGGGCGTTTATTTGACAGAGGTGTTTCGAAAAAGGATTATCTAGAAAATATTTCCTTCAAGGCCTGGGTTATTTAGGTTTTATTTATCAATTGAATTACTGTATCGCAGACACCAAATTTTTTATCGAGTTTTTAGGTGTGGTGCTCATTAGAGGGCTCGTAGTTTGCAGAGGGGTTGACTTGTACTTCTTTTTGAGAATTTTACTTTTAAGGCTTGGGGACACGAGAAGTTTTTTATCGCGTTGGTGCAATGAGACATGCTCCATCCCACCAACCTGAAAGGCTTTCTCGTGTCTCCACCCCATTTTTCTTTCAATAACATTTGTGCTTCTCTCACTTTTGTCCCTTCACTTTTGTCCCAGGGACAAAATCAGCGTGTCTATTGGGTATATCCCTCACTTTTTGTCCCATGAAACGAAAAAAGAAACTATGAGACACGCACTTTTTCTTGTGTTGGCGGGATGAAGCATGTTGCATTGCACCAACGCGAAAAAAAACTTCTCGTGTCCCTTTATTCTAGCCACTGAGAGACTTTTAATGTAGTTTTGAAGAAAAAAACATTTACGTTTTTTCAAAACTATCTAGGAGTGTGTATGTAAAATTTAGGCATTGTAAAAAGTCCGATGCACACATTTACCGATCGAAAAAGCGGAAATTTTCGGCTGAGCTGCAGATTACCCTAAAATAACTTGTAATGATTGAAGGGTTTAAATTGTTTGATCTACCCCAATGGGATTAGCATTTCAGTCGGGTCAATTAAAGGGGCAGTTGAAATTGCTAGTGAAATAAGATTTGTTCCGACTGAAGTTATAAGCGGATTTAGATGCAAAACTTGAAAATGTCACGGAAAGAACTTATTCACTACCGTATAACTTCGTATATTATTTTTTTAAGAGGGGATTTTTCATCAAGGGAGGCGTTCGACCAGGGCGTTTATTTGTGTTTCGACAAAGGAACATCTAGAAAATATTTCCTTCAAGGCCCGGGGTTATTTAGGTTTTATTTATCAATTGAATTACTGTATCGCAGACACCAAATTTTTTATCGAGGTCTTAGGTGTGGTGCTCATTAGAGGGCTCGTAGTTTGCAGAGGGGTATCACCCTGTCATGTTTATTTCACCCCATATATACTAACCCCCCTTTCTGTAATGAAATTTTATCCCCCTTTTTTAAAAGAAAAAATCCGTTCCGAAGAAAACTTGCTCTATGCACTACCAAAATGATCAAATCGTAATATGTAATACAACCACCAGCCCACAACAAAACTAGCGTTAATATTAACTTAATTCAATGTTACCATTTGTCTATAAATATACCAAAATTTCCAAACCCCTTTTTTGGTGCCACCCCCTACATTCTGACCCCCACTATTTGGCAAATCTTGGTACCCCCCCCCCTCTATAAGGGCCCCCAGAAATATTAGTATTCCCATCCCACTTTTAAAAAGGGGGAAACGACCATACGCTCGGCCTAAAATTTGGCTTCTAAAATTGGAACCTTACAGTGCAGTGAATTTTGATGAAAAATCATACCCTTACAGTGCACTTTTTCAAAATTTCTCGCTCGTAAGGGCGAAAATTTTTGCAATTTTCCAAGAAAATGTGGAATTTTTCCTCCAAAATTGACCAATTTTGTGCCAATTTTACCAAAAAATTGGCCTTTTATCACAATTTCCTACCCTTACAGTGCAGTTCAGTGCAGTTTTGTAATTTCCTACCCTTACAGTGCACTAGCTGAACTATGAATAACCTACCCTTAAGGGCCGAACGTCTGGTAGGTCATTTACCTTGAGTGCCCCCCCCCGGGTTTTGCAGTTTAGCAGAAAGGAATAAAATTCAACCAGTAAAAAAGCACATTAAAATTAGTAATACATCCCTCAGATCAGACAATCATAATGGCGTACTTTATTTTATGCAATGACCACGAATGACCAATTAATCTGCGGTGACTTTTTCACATTATATCAGAAAATCATCTGATAAATAAAGGATTCTATCGTTAATCGCACTGTAATTTGTCTGATTTTTTTAATTTTCATGTTTACTATTGGTTAACAATATCAATATAGTCCTTCGAAAATTTACAATGAGATTTATGGTAGTTTCAATTTTTTTCGCTCCGCTAATATTGACTGTAGGCGTGGAATTTTTTTTGATATATTTTTTTTCATTCTCTATTAAACATTTCTCCCCTGTAACTTAATTTTCGAGCAGGTTCTGATTGCTGCTCTGCGCTGCCACGTATGCACAATAATGCCATTGCTCTCTTGAGAATAGACACAAAGAATACACACTTTTTTTTTATAAGAATGCTGTAATTCCATTTCATCATGGATATTCTTAATTTTTTTGGGAAAATCATCCTAAAATATTCTTACAGCATTCTTAGGTTAGGATCCTAATTCAGACTAGATTTAACCATTTAGTACATACGTCTCAAGCATAAAACGGCATTTTTGTGAAATAAGCGATCCTTACTTTGGGGGTAATTGGCAATTTATAATCGAAAATGCTCTAAAAATGGCATTCTTAGCTTGAGTAGCGAAATTCCATGATGTTGATATTCTTAGCATTATTCTTAATTTTGTGGCCATTTTCATCATGGACATTCTTATAAAGTGTATTCTTAAAAAAAAAGCTTGTAACACAAGTGGTGTAAAATTCGGTGATTATAATGATCTTTACAGTACCATTACCGAGACAGATTAAAATTCTAAAAAAAGCTAGTAGTCTGGCTAAAATATGATAATAAAAAACTATTTTAGTACACTTCAGGCTTAATGTTATCAAAACGTTTTCCCCAAGGGCCATGAGGCTCTGAGTATGTTAAACCTCATAAATTCCACTTCCAACAGTACCAAGAAAGTTAACTAATTTTTCTCAAGGTCAAATTGCAATTCTGCCAGACTATAAACCTTACATGCAAATTGAAAAAAGAGCAGGATTAAAATTTGGCCTATTTAATCGGAATTTAATTCAGATTTAAGCTTAATTTTTTTTCGAACAACTGACGCTCCTGTGCTAATCGGCGCTAATCGAGATTTAATCAAAAGTTAAGCTAATCGATCGCTAATCCATTTTTGAACAACCGGGCCCGGAAGTTAATCGCCGGGATTAACTAATCGAAATTTAATCGCGATTAGCGCTAATCAGGATTTAATCTAATCAACTTTTGAACAACTGGGCCCAGAGAGTTTACAATGTTTTGACTGCAAAGTGTCGAATAAGAATACCTTTTTAATGGGGCTGTGGAATGTCTTTGCATAATAAACAAATAGACTCATGAATAGATATACTGGCTTTAAGTCTCGTGCCAAGAAATACCACTGTAATTGGATTGTTTGTCTTAACCATTATCAAGCTAATTGATAAATGAGAGACATAAACAAATCGCATACTAATTTTTTTAACGTAACGAGACACAGTTACATGCCTTTCTTCATGTTTAACCAATAAGAACGCTTAATGAAAAGTAATTTTACTTTCTCTTCTCCGTCAATAACCGATTTAGGCAATACTTACTGTACCTACAACGCCGTCCATAGAATTGACAATTATTTTTGAAAAAGAAGAAGGCAAAAACAAAAAATCTTACAATCAAGGTCATAATATTCGAGAAAAAAGGAAAATACACCGGGAAGTTTTTGAACCACAATCGATTTGTAAGTGCTCTAAAGTAGCTTGGAAGGGTAGAGTTTTAACTCTGAGTTTTAACATATGAGACTTAAGACTAACGACCTTAGGATCTGAGGATCGAAAGGCTCAAAAATAGTCCAGTAAGGCTCAGAATATAGCCTGTAAGTCTGTCAACCCCTTCCAAATCGAAATATTCGATTAAATTAAAGAGATCCAAAATCGACTTTCTCGCCGGAACTTTAAATCTTGAAAAACGTTAAAATAACCAAAATTATCAAAATATTATGACCTTTATTGTACATTTGTTTATGCTTATCTCGCCCTTTATTAAGATCGTTACGTTTGATTCAATGAAGAAGATAAAGCTGAACACACAAATCAACAAAGCGGTTTCGGAGATGAAGATATCAAAATGTGTACGTACTTAGTCTAGTATAAAACCTTCACACGCTTCAATTTTATTTTCATCTTTAAGCATATTTTAAATCCTTTTATTCATATTCATCCAATCGGAAGGGTGCCTTTTTTGGAAAATTTTGAGAAAAAGTAGAAAATTTGAGAAAATTTTGGAATTTCAGTCCCATTCAGGGTCACTTTTTTCGCACATTTTGGCAAATTTTTTGAACAAACAAGTCCCACGTAGGGTCCATTTTTCGAACCTCAGTGAAGCACCCCCGTCGGTTGGCACATTCTAAGACAAAGCACATTCTAATTTGGAAGTTGGTATAATGATTATTGAAAGTTCACAAAAGTTAAAATTATATAACAAATCTTTGAAAGACCACCACTGCAAAATACAATGGCACACAAGCAATTCTATAATCTAAACGTGTCCTTCCGGAAACTGATTGAACCGCCCCATCTTTCCCTTAATACATTTTCAACGTGACACAAACCTACTTAAGACATATTACGTGGTATCACAAATATCCGGTTAAATGGAATAGTTCCCTTGCCAACCATCAAACAATACCCTATAAAATGAATATAAAACATAAACATAAACAACATTAAGGTTTATAAGAATAGATGGATTGAATACCCGAACCCATTTCTTGTTCCCGTTGCGTTCCGCTACGTGTTCTGCAGGGGCACACGTACGTAAACTAGAGAAGGTTATACTTCGCCATAATTATATGGATATACCCTGGTTGAATATTAAGAAGTCTACGACCACGGTCGAAGGCAATTCGAAGGCTCTTCCATTTTTGTACTAATACGAAGTTGACCAAACACGGACCAAATCTTCTCATTGTACACTATTTGTGATGTCATGCGATTATCATTCAATTCAACAGTCAAAATGACGTACATCTAACGTCAAAATGACGTACATCTAACGTCCAAAATGTTGTAAAAACGTCCTTACAACGTTAGATGAACAATGAAACGAGGTCGTTTGCCAGAAAATATTCTTTCTGAATATCCTTTTCATTATCGGGTCATTATCTACGAATATGAAAATGATTTTTTATTGAAGTAAATTGCGTGGGGGTTGAATCAACATAAAAACTCTAGTTTCCATGACAACGATCAATTTGCTAACCGTCAATAATGTTGTCCTTCTAATTAACCTTTATCGAATAGCAATTAACAAAATTTTAATGGCATCATTTAAAATATTAACATATGTTAAATATATTTATTGTCAACTATGCAATTTTGTTGTCGCAGCATTAGTAAGGCTTTTATTTTTCACAAGTCCCTATGGAAAAAGCCACTATTAAGATTAAGTAAGTATGCGACCGCAGTTGGAGGCGACCGAAGGCTCTTCTTTCGATAGCTATCTACCCTAAGGTAGGGGAGGACGCCACCCTTTCTCCCTGGATTCCTCCACTTACCCTTGATCCTTCTCTTAATTATTGAGCATCAAGTAGAGAGGCATTAAGTACCATTTTGGGAATCTTTGGTATGACCCATCAGGAGATTGAACCTACAACCCGGGGGGGGTACTAGGGTTGGCGAATGAGGGGTATGTGCGGACGGGACCTCCGAAAACCGACCCTTAGAGAGACTGATTTTTGCTGAAAAAGTGACCCTTAGAGAGACTTTTTGAATTTTTTTTTCGATTTTTGAAAAAAGTCATACCCTTAGAGAGACTTTATTACAATTTTTTCTCTGGAAATCAAAAAAATTCCTAAAAATCCTGAATTTTCCGACCCTTACAGAGACCAATTTAAAACTTTCTGATTTTTCCGACCCTTAGAGAGACTTTGAAAGGTGAAAAAACCGACCCTTACCGTCCGCACATACCCATCATCCATTTTTGCCTAAGTACCCCCCCCCCCCCGGGACCTACAACCTTGCGCACTATAGATGGATACTCTACTACTGCACTTATGGTCGCTATCAAGATATAATAATGAAGCCTTTACATATAAAATCTTTAGAAGGTCAGTAACTGCTTGCATCAGAAGCTACAAATTTTAGAAGGAGTTCCGTTGTAGCGAATGATTAAAAGACAATAAAAATGAGGTTTTTCAACTGCTTTCTCGTAGAGTTTGTCATTCGTTATTGATGTATGTTAACCTTGTGCCCCTATTTTGAAAAAAATAATTGCACTTTTAACTATGAAACAATCATCTTTCTTTGCAGGACATTGTTAGGTTTTTGATGACATTTAGGAGGAAAGTAATTATTGTTTTAAAGTTTGGTCTGTATACTTAAAATCGACGGAAAAACATTTGTTTGGTCATTTCCATGTGAAATAAACCAGCCGAGGCTGGAAGGTCAGCCAATAGAGCTTAGCTAGATAGCTTTAATAAGTGGGTTAACAGATGTAAGAGATGTACTGAAACAGAGTAGACTAAAAATGTTGAATAATGTACAAAATGTGAAACATTTGATAACTTGATTTAAAATTATTCAAAACAAGCCTGAGAGCTCCTCCAAGCCCCCCCCCCCCCCACGAGAAGATCAAAGTATGGAGACAATATCCATATGTCAGATATACAAAGTGTTATCTAGTAGAAATAAATAAGAAAATTGCCAAAACGTCAGAACCAAAATAAAGATATCCATCAAATATACATAGAAACTGTACTTTTTGTTTTACTTGATAAAACTCCAATAACACTTTAAACTAACAAGCTACAAACTTTAAGTCACAAAGCGCAAACTCCAGAAAAAACACACATTTGCATCAAAATCTTTGCAAAACGTAGTTCATTTTTATAACATTTCAACAGGAACTGTATTTTGGTAGACTTGGTCAAATTACAGAAACCATTTGTCAGTTGTCTGCAAGGCCAATGAGGTACGTAAAAACTGACTGCTATTCAGTGAAAGCCAAAATTTGGCAAGGTCAGAAAAACATAATTTACATCCAGTCTTCGTAAATAAATTTTGTAGTTTAGTACCGTCAAGTTACACAACATGCACACAACCATCTTGAAGACTTTGCTGGTCGCAAATGATAATCGAAAGCAAAACTTAAAATTCATAACTATGCAGGGAAGCTCATTTTCCCCCTATTTTGCTTTAAACTCCCTTTTGAATGGTCTATGAATTTGGGCGATCGCTTTACCGCCTTGGCGGAATAAACACACGACCATAATAAATAAATTCAACAGGGCAACGGAGTAGCAATTAATTTCAACTGGGATTCCTCTCTTCTGTGCCAAGCACTGGTAGTGTTTTTTAAACTTTAAAACAATGTTAAATGAAGACCAGATGGATCTGTTTGTTATGACTGTGCAAGTTGTGACGAGAGTGTGCATGTTGTGTAACTTGACGGTATAATTCATTAAATTCTAGAAACCATTTTTCATAACTTTCTGCAGTCCGCTTTCTGCAAGTCTGATAAGAGATATGTATAAACTGTTATCGCCATTCATTCCATTCCATCATTCAGTCAAAACGTGTGCCAAGGTTAGAAAAGGTTAGAAAAACACTATCTGCGTCCGGAACTGCGTGAAAAATAGTTTGATCAATTTCAACAAGAACTGTATATATTAATATTAATATAATTGATCAAATTCCAAAGACCATTTGTCATAATTTTGCAAGTCCAATAATAGGAGATGTGATGTCATCATTTGGTTCCCGTCATCTGACCGCCCCTGATTTACGGTCAGCAGGTAGAGTTGGAGAGTCGGAAAGCTTTTCCGCTGCTTTGCTGGATTTCCACTGTCGACCTCTGCACGCTCTGTGTTTACAAGTTTTCAAATCGAAGTAGCGAGCTGCATGCTAATGGAGAGTAAACCGAAAACCAGTTTATCCACGGTTTCTCAATTTCTTAATTCAGCTCAGTCCACACGGGTACGGATTCCCTTTCAACAAGATGTATATAGCTGCTTCTTGAAAGAAAAATATTTTCGACAAACTGACCCCCACTTTTTAAAGTAGAAATGACGGGAACCAAACAATTTTTTGCGATTCGTCTTATCAAACACGTCCAAGCAAACCAAGTCCAAAAAAGCACGATTGCATCCAGTCTCTATCAAATTTAGACAGTAGCTGTACTTTTGTAAACTTTATCAAATTCCAATAACATTATAACACCATCAATCCCACCTAGAGGCAAACAAGAAAAATATGTTTTTATTGCAAAAACCAATAAAAAGCAGCAATAAAAAGTATCAGAAAATTCAACATAAACAAAAACTTGAGCAAACGGCTTTAAACCTTCAAAAGGTGTAGAAAAAGAATCCCCTTGATGAAAATCATGTGTTTGATTTGCCGAGTTAAAAAAATAAATGACAGAAATTGAAGCTTGCAACAGATTTACACTGGAAATACTTTGGTACAACACTGACTTATCACATCTGACTTATCGCTTGAGCCGCCATCTTGAAACACCACATTATGATCTGTAAAAACAACGCACGCTAAAAGTACCCAAAAAGTTAACCCGATCGGAACAACACTGACTTATCACATCTGACTTATCGCTTGAGCCGCCATCTTGAAACACCACATTATGATCTGTAAAAACAACGCACGCTAAAAGTACCCAAAAAGTTAACCCGATCGGAAGAAAGTTTAAAAATCAAAGTGAGATCGGGAAATCGGATTTTTTTTTTGCCGTCTTATGATGATGGAAGAAGAAATGAATTTTACGGATTTGAATGCTCAGCTTAGGCTGACCAATAATGTATTCGCAGTCTTTGAATCAGTGCTCATAATTTCCGGCTGTAGATTTTAATGGGATCATTCAACATGGCACGGATAGTCATTTCTATGTGAATCTGAATAATGTCTTGATCTTCATAAATAGCTCAACCGTTGAAAAGATAATTTTGTACAATATAACTTACAACAAAGCAAGCTCCAAAAATTTGAAAAATGAAGTTGCCATACTGAAAAATAGGATTATTTTTTTCTTTGGGTGCTGAAAGCTTTCATTTTGGTATACAGGAACATTGAACTCACCTGCTGTACCTTTTCGAAAGTTCAACATTTTATTTTGGGGTAGTTTACAGTGCTCACAATTATTCTTCCAACAAGGGCAAAAATGAAAAGTAATCCATATTTATCTCAATTTTGTTAGGTTTTTGATGGCATTTAGGAGGAAAGTAATTATCGTTTTATTTTAAAGTTTGGTCTGTATACTTAAAATCGACGGAAAAACATTTATTTGTTTCAATGTGAAATGATTTATTCGCAGTCTTTGAATCAGTGCTCATAACTTCCGGCTGTAGATTTTAATGAGACCATTCAACATGACACGGGAGTCATTTCTATGCGAATCTGAATAATGCCTTGATCTTCATAAATAGCTCAACCGTTGAAAAGATAATTTTGTACAATATAAGTTACAGCAAAACAAGCTCCAAAAATTTGGAAAATGAAGATGTCATGCTGAAAAATACGACTTTTTTCTTCTTTGGGTGCTGAAAGCTTTGATTTTGGTACACAGGAACATTGAACTCACCTGGTGTACCTTTTTCGAAAGTTCAACATTTTATTTTGTGGTAAATTACAGTGCTCGCAATTATTCTTCCAACAATGTACTACTCATCAAAAATGTATTTGTTAAAGGAGCCTGAAGGGCAAAAATGAAAAGTAATCCATATTTATCTCAATTTTGTTAGGTTTTTGATGGCATTTAGGAGGAAAGTAATTATCGTTTTAAAGTTTTGTATGCATATATAAAATCGACGGAAAGGCATTTATTTGGTAATTTCCATGTGAAATGATTTATTCGCAGTCTTTGAATCAGTGCTCATAACTTCCGGCTGTATATTTTAATGAGACCATTCAACATGACACGGAGTCATTTCTATGTGAATCTGAATAATGCCTCAATCTTCTTAAATAACTCAACCGTTGAAAAGATAATTTTGTACAATATAACTTACAGCAAAACAAGCTCCAAAAATTTGGAAAATGAAGATGTCATGCTGAAAAATACGACTTTTTTCTTCTTTGGGTGCTGAAAGTTTGATTTTGGTACACATGAACATTGAACTCGCCTGGCGTACCTTTTCGAAAGTTCAACATTTTATTTTGTGGTAAATTACAGTGCTCACAATTATTCTTCCAACAATTTATTACTTATTTTAAAAAATGTTGTCTCGTTAAAGGAGCCTGAAGGGCAAAATGAAAAGTAGTCCATATCTATCTCAATTTAAAAAGTTATAGAGTATTTTTCTGTTCCATATTCAATATTCAGTGATCCAATTCCAAATACACCGAGAACGGGTATCATATAAAACCTACTACCTACTACCTAAAACCTACGGGTCTTAAAGCCCCGGTGGAACTTTTTTCTTCAGTGGGGATAATCCCTTATAAATTTATTGTTCCAAGGTTGAAAGATCCAGTGGGGATGGTTTTGGAGTGTAATTTTCAGACATGACATGATTTTCGAGTGGGGATGAAATCAAAGTTAATTTCAGTGGGGCTGAATTTACAGGGTATTCCCACCGGAGACCAAATTTTTACCAAATTTTCCAGTGGGGTTGGGGTGCCAGTTGGGTCTGTGACACAGGGGTGTCCAAATGTAGACACAGGAGGCAACAAAAGGAAAATTGAAGTTAAGCTTGTTTCAATATTAGAAAACGTCTTTTTGGGAAGGGCGGGAAAACAGTTCCGTGAACTCAAACTCGCTAGCGAAAAACTGCATGAAAAGGCTGCATGCACCCTCTCTGATATGTTTTCATATAGGGGATGCGTATCGTGTATAAAATATTCCCGTCCGAAATTTCCGTCTTTGCATTCTTGAGTTACAGAAACCTGATAAGTAGGTTTTATATGAGAGATCTTTAAATTTCACTGAATTTGAATTAAAAATTTGAATGGCTCGAGGTTAATGCAATCATTGAATTTCCGAAAATTTTAAAGAAAATTGAAATAGGCTACCCCAAATTTTGGGTAACTCTCGGGCGAAAATTTAATACACGATTAGCAAGAATTTCGAAGCTTCAAAACGAGACAGCCATCAGCAATAAATGTTTGAAAATTAATCTCGAAATAATTTACAGCATGTCGATAATTTTTGCATACAACTTCCTGTATTTGACATTAACAACTGGCAACTAATTATTTCAATAGAGCTACCCGAGATGAGAAATCTATTTTTATGAATCGGAATTTTTTACTTTATATTTACGGTCGTTGAAACACTAAAAACGGATACAAGTTTTATTTCCTGGTTAAGATAACTGAGGCTCAAATTTTAACTACATCTTAATGTGTGTCTAGAGGAAAATTAAAATACTGTTTAAAATACCAAACCCATTCCGGCGATTTTCCGATTTTCTAATTGGTTTGTAGTGACGAGGACAAGCTTTTTGAAATTATATGCGCGATATTATTAACATCAAAGCAAGAATAGGAGAAAACTTACTTCAGGGCATTAGTTTCTTCAGCGCAAGAAGAAAAAATATTGGCGTTTCTTCAAATACATTTGTATTTGTAAGGTTTCAAACATAACGATTGTATCTTACAGATACAGCTCCAACCCTGCCTTTTCACAACTTTAAGGATTGATAGGTGCTTTCCGAATGTTGATTTTTGTATTTTTGTTTACCGTGTCAGCAATGTTCTCATTTTCTGGAAAGTCAAGGTGTCTTAATTCGCCGAAAAATGACAAATCAGCTACTTGCAATTGCAATTCAATCTTTGATGCTTAATGTTAAAGCACGTACTAAAGCTATTAACATGAAATCATCAGCTATTTACCATATATGGAGTTTCAATTTGACCCCACTCATCACTCATCTACGTGTGTCGTAAATTTTCGAAGTTTAAAAAGATTCAGGCATTTTTTTAAAACATCCAATTTCTATTTTTGATTTTGCTGTTCAGTACAGTGGAAGGGGGTTTGCCAAAACTATTTCACCATCAATCTTTCTTTTTGAAGAGATTTTCGTGCGTCTTTTTCTACTTTGGTCGAAGCAGGATTTTTTAGAGCGATTAAGGAAATGAGAAATTTCCCAATATGTTGGAATAGCGAACGGATACTATTAACATAATTATTATACTCAAATGATGCGTGATACGGCTTAGGCTTCCGGACGTCAAATTAAACGACATAGCCTGTACATAACTAAGTTTGGTGTTCTCTAAAAGTGACTGCACATTAACAGAGACGGTCTGATACTAACTAGTTGAAATTTGAAAAAAGAAACGCCTATATTGATTACTTTACATTGCTTAAGCAATAAAAGTTTCACCATGAATGTATTTATTTGGTAAACTTCTCTTACATCCGATTTTTGCGGCGCGTAATCTCTTATCTTTTATATGAATTTAATTCTGTTTTTTTTTCCAGGTCACATTTGAAAAGATGAATTATAATTGATACACTGGCATAGGAAACCCTAAATTTTTCAATACCGACCTGCGCTATATAGAGTATAGAGAATGGATTTATGGGGCCCTTTATGAATATCGAGCTAAAATAAGAGATCAAAAGGCAGCCCTCTTCCCTGATTAAACCAAACACATAACTGCCGTCTTTTGATAAGAGTAGTTAAGTTTCATAAGAGAAAATTTAAAGTTACGTTGTACCTTTATTTATTTGGTACCGAATATGGCCCAGAAAATGTAGGTCAAATTGTTTAAATTCGCTCAAAAAGTTTTTGTTGAAGCTATTCAAAGCATGTTGAACGACTTTAGATCTAACACTAAGAAAGAATATACTAGAATAGGCAATCTGCATCTAATAGTAATTAAGTAATACATCTGTTACCCGTTGTTATTCTGTACAGCTCCAATTACTATTTTTGGGAGACTACTAGACAAAAATGTCTAATCCTGACTGAAGCCTACAAGCCGGCTTCTTTATCACGTCGAAATTGTTTTTTTTCTCTAAATGTCTTGATTTTCGATTTTATTGATTTTAGTAAATTTAAAGGTGGGTGTGTATAATTTAAAGAAGAAAATCTGAAATTGTTGCTTGTTTACCTTATGGAATGCCTTACATAAGTCGAGATATAAGCTATCCAAAATAGCGTAGGTCTCTTCTAACCAACACGCTAATGACTGATAATATCACAATAAAATCATAGCTCTGACACATTACTTTAGATCAAAGACACCGACTACTTAAAGATTATCATTTTCAATCTTTAACTCTCTATTCTAGTAATTAAGAGGTCTGTTGACCCAATATCTGAAACCGCTAGATGATGTTTTGAATATTCATATAATGTTTGCTCTTACAAGGTTTTATGCCTACTTTTTGATATTGCTCGAGGTTTTCAGGATAAATACAGCAATTCACGAAACAGGAATTTTTTTCGTGTTTACTTTTTTCTGATCTGTCGAAGAGAAATTTATTCATTATGTAATGAAGAATGTCTCGGTGGTCTCTGGGTAATTTTTTTCCAGACCTTATTTGTTCCTACGCTTGGGGTTAATTATCATCAGAAGTAATATTTTTATGATGAGGCATTTTACTTTGAGTTCTTTCACTAGTATTTGTACTAATCGTTCTGTCAACGGAGATAGTGAAAGGATAAAAGTAAATATGTCATCGTTTATATCAAATAAATGTTGTCATGACAGTCCCTTTGAACATTAAATTCCAAGACGCGTGGTTCTTGTATTTTACACGTAAATACAAGGTATTGAAAAGAATCTACGGTCGTGGTTCGAAAAACTTACCATTCAAGAGAACGAAACTGCTAGGTTAAACCTTTTTCGTATAGTTGAAGCGCAAGTCTTAAAATTTCACAATCTTTGCCTGGCAGAATAAGATCCGCCTTGAGTCACTCAGGGGCTATATATGCAATATTGCAGTCCTTATCTTTTCAGGCTATCATTTAATAAATTCTTTAAAACCTTTTGAAATTGAAATTGAAATTTTAGAATGGTGGATTTCGTAGTTTCAGAAAAGGGTTTACCCTGACCTGCCTTATGCGAGGGTTGTAATTTTTGTGTATTGAATACCAAAATTATAGCTCAAAAGATTAATATTATATTGGTAGACGAAGAAAATTGTTATTATACTCAGATATTATACTGGATATTGAACTTTTTTTTCCAACTTGTTACAAGGCTTTAGTAACATAAACAAGATACCTCTCCGATCACGTGATCACACCTCGTGACGTCATCACACAAAATATCAACTAACCATCATACTTTTTGAAATCATAGATCACGTAATCACGCCCCTCTCATGCCATCACGCAAAGTGCTGGCGGTGCCCCATAAATCACCTTGTAGTTTCAAACTCAACTTGTCAAATTTAAATCTTGGTCTGTAAAATACCAATCAGAGAGGTGGCCGAACCAAAATTCCGCAAATCATCTCCAGCAATATCTACCAATAGTCAAAATTTCAAATTCATAGCACTTGTCAATCCTGAGATTTTAAGGGCCCCCCCCCCTAGACCGACCCTAGAAAAGAAATAGGAAATATTCAAAGGGCTAGGGTAAAAACTCTACTTTCGACAGGACTGCCAGCATTCTGGAAATCGTAAAATGAAACTTGTCCTTGAAAATCCTGAAAATTTAAAACTTTCAAATCAACTTTATTTTCAGAAAAGTAATTATTTTGGACAATCTTCTCAGCTTTGGTGCAAATTATTTTTTACTGACGATTCCAATTGTATGTGTGTCAGATACTCTTTTAATTCCCATACAATCATTCCATGAGTTTTCTCAGCTTAAATATCCTGGATGAGGATTTGAAAAGAGTCCTGGTAAATCACAAAAACCACCCTGGAAAATTCTGGAAAGTCCTGGAATTCAAATTTCATTTAAGGCTGGCAAGCCTGTCCAACCCTAAGTTAAGGCACTTAAAAACTAATAGCAGTTTTTAAAATTTTATTTTGGAAATTCCCCCAAATATTATGGCCATGTAACGTTGCATTTGTTTTGTGCGGCACATTTTTCTAGATATGGCGATATAATTTCTTTTCTATCCCGACAACTCGACACGGGTCACGTTTTTTGTATGGCAAATAAATGACTTCATTACTTCCGATCTAAGAGATTCCACTCTAGCCCTTAGGGTTTTAAACTCAATGATCTAGAGGCACCTCGGCTACAAGTCATCCATATTGGAAATTACTGCACCATAATTGCACCAGAATCACTCTCCATCCTTTTGTAAAACTTCAGTTTTTAAAATCTCCTCCTTAGTTCTTTGTTAAGGTTTTTTTGACCACAAGTTTAATGATTTTGTTATTCAAACAGCAAGAGCTAAAATTGGTCGAAACAAAAACTGTGCATCCCAATTTGTGAATACTGTTTCAATTGCCCTTACATTCAAACGAATTATAATTTTGGTTTTTATTTAGATAACCAATTGAAGTGTTGATTGCTCAATATCTAACAGATGCCATTCCACAAATTAAGTGACCCTCTCATTACAATTTTCCGACAGGTAAATTACTATCAAATACCTTTTGGTTTTCTTTCTTTCTTTTTCAATGTAACCTTTTCTGTTTTATTCTCTGCCTCTAATGACGCACAGAACTATAAAAAGACCTGTGTTTGTAACCTTAATTACTTTAGCTGCCTCTGAAATCAAGCCTGTGACAAAGGGATGGGAATCTCGTGGTTCTTCTTTGGGTAATGAATTAAAGTTTTATGAGACGGCTATACCCTCTCCAGGTTTCTCTCTATATAAACAGGTAATTGCTCAACCGCGACCTTTAAGGAATGGTTTTTTAGGCTTTCTAACGTGCACTGTAATGGGCTAGTAGGAGAGAAGGTGCACCTAGGGTATAAAAATTGAGGAAAATTATAAGTTTTCCAGCGTCCCGGCAGGGGGGAACGCAAAGTCTGAGTACTGGGAGGTCTCCGATCATATACGTGTCAATAGGTTCTTTTTTGGTTCATTACCGGCAATATATCCTTGGCCCTAGACCGCCAAATCGTATTTTTTTCGATTCCTGGGAAAATTTGCTAAATATTATCCAGAATGTTTTCAGCTGATTGTTAGTGGATGTCGTACCATGGAACCATAAAAAATAAACGACAGAGAGATATGACCATTAATGACATTTAATTTGTTTGCTAACGACATTGGCAACTAAATTTAATCTCCTTTTTATCAGCAACTTATTGGAGCTGTCCGAATACTTGTTGCTTGGGAGGAGTTTTTATTCTAATTTCACGGACTTGTTTAAAATCAAGTTCATCCAGATTTTTTAATTCCGTTTTTGAAATTTTATATTTAATTAGATGCTAATTGGTTATTTGTGTAACGAACGGTTAATTTTCAATTATAATGTTTTCTATTTCTAACAATAAGCCTGTGCTGCCCCTAGTGTTTATCACTTTCCTCTATTTAAAAACTTGCTAATGAGTTTAATGATAATACAGTATTAGCATCATCAACAGCTAATTAGGGGTGGTAAAATAACCGTTTTTTTACATCATCTTTTATGCCTGGGCGACATGGCTAGGAACAGCAAATTTTTAAGACATTTCTAGGTAACTTTCTTCGTAAATTAAAAGACACCGTCTTGGTAAATTTGTTTTCAGGCCATACCACTTGTTAGATTATTAAGAAAATGTTTTAGATAATTTCAGCAAGAACGTTTTCTCACATTCCAAAAACAATAATTTATTATTACATCTGTTAAAACGTTGTCACCGTACAGCGACAAGTCGTAGTGTACGTAGTGTAGAGTCACTTCTGGCTCAGATTTGGTTTTTGATAGTTTTTAATAAATATTTTGAGAAGGGGCCCGCCAAACTAGTTTTGCCTACGGCGTCAGTTTTTCGGCCCCTTCTCAAAAAAGTTTCAAATAAATCCTATCTACTTTTAGACCAATCACATGCGATTGTGTCCCATGAAAGATGCTAAGGACCCTAAGGGTTACTCCCTACTACTGTACTACTGTAAAGCCTCGTGTAAATCCCTGGGGGGGGGGCACTTGATTTTGAAAACGAACGTACGTTTGGCCAAAAATCAGGTCTCTAAAATCAGAGGCTTACAGTGCAGGAAAAATTTTGCTGAAAATCGACCCTTATAGTGCAATTTTTTCGAAATTTTTTGAAATTTCTCAAATTTTACCTCAAAATTTGGTATTTTCTCAAATTTTACACCCTTGAACCTGCTCACAAATCAACCCTTAAAGTGCACTTTCCAACGTCCAAAAAAAACTACCCTTAAGGGCTGCACGTCCGGTAGGTCACTTACCTGGAGTGCCCCCCCCCCCCAGGTGTAAATCATACATGATTTCAAATATAAGAATAGTGTACTTTGGATGAAGGTCAAGTATTCTTAAGAAAGTGCCAAAATTGAGGGTGAAATATTCTTAACGTATTCTTACTTTTTTAGACTTGACTTTTTTACAATCATGAAAATTGATCAAATTGAGAGTTTTGGACTTTTGAGTGAACATTTGGGTTCAAATTACATTTATTCCTCAAAGCTTCCATTTATCTCTAACAAAAGAAGCAGTTTTTTCTGTTAACCAAATACAAAATGACTGCATTCTTATCAAGTAGTTCTGTGAAATTCACCCTAGAGGGTATTCTTACGATTTGGCCAATTTTTAACCTGATATTCTTATAGAAGATATTCTTATAAAAAAAAACGTGTATAATACGTTTCTGTCGGATGGGAAATAAGTGGCTTCATTTCCCACCCAAGAGTTTCTAGTCCCATCGGTGCTTTAAAATTATAACAAGAAAAGCCCCCAAAATGTTCCGGTTTATGAATAGAATAAAAACACGGTCATATTTACGGTCGAATAAGAAAATTAAGAAAACCACAATATTTTTGCATGATATTGACCTCCGATGAAAAATTTATGGTGGTTGGAAAACTCGTTATATTTTGATTATGCAAAAGTTGACCACATTAAATTATCCTCCTACATATCTATCAAACTTTCTGGTTGAGTAACACCCCAAAAAATAACAACAATAATAAAGTGACTGATGATAGGCGCTTGTTAGCCTCTATTAACCCAAATGTTGTAATCAATGTGCCCTTTGTAAAATGCCTAGTTCATATTATTTTCAATGGATTGAAATTTGACTATGTAATCTACTGTAGTGCACTTTACCAATAAACGTTAGACGAAATTGACTGTAGTAAATTACTGGTTTTACCTGGTGAATCATATCTTAAGGGCTCTGGACATTTTACTCCAACTTAAATGCCAATCTCTGCATTTTAAAAAGATTAATGTATAACTTTTTTTATATTTCCTGTTAAACCTACCTTTTTAGAATTTAAAAATCGAAAAATTGAAATGAAAAAATTAAATGAAGAAGAAAACGAAGAGTTTTTCGAAGAAGAGTATTTCACCTTTCAAAGCCCTAATATCGGTAAAAATCAAACATTTTGGAATTTTTTTTGGTTCAGGTGATGTATCTATTTAATATCTAGAAATACAATTTCGGAAAATCTTTGTGGAAGTATCTTCCCTTTAAAATCTCCAAAAATCTCATTTTTGGCAATTTTCTCTACTAAATTTCCATATACGAAAACAGCTACAACTTGGGATGTAGCAAAATAGAAAATTTTTCCGAAAAAATCTGAATAAAGAAATTATTTGTCATTAACTTAAAAAAAGTTTGAAACAATAAAATGATTTCCCCAAGGTGATAAGGCTTTTTTTGTGAAAAGTATATGAATAGCGTCGTTATGACGTTTTATTGAGGTCCATGTCACACTTTTTCCTTAATTACTCATGATGTGATTACTTCAATTCATTTTTTCAAAAGCAGTTTGTTCTTAAACATGTCAAAAAAGCGAAAACCTAAGGTTTTATCTTCAAATTCTGAAATTGATTTTTCACAAAAATGTCCAGAGCCCTTAAGTTGACACACTGTTATTTAGTCCGTTCCACATTCTCATCTGAATAATGGATTTTTATAAACACTTTATTGTTTTCAATAGTGAAACTTCCGGTGGGAAGGGTTTCCAGTGGGTCTGTGAGAAGGGGCTGTGTGAATTTAAGATCTTTTGTTCCTCGTCCACCTTGGCGAAATTCAGCCGAACTTACATATCACGAGATATAGTATAAGTCTGATAAAAAGCAGTGATGATGAGCTTCTTCCATAATCTTCATATTCATAGCTGACCACCCGACTCGATTGGATATGGTATCTCGATTTTGAGCTTTTGCGTAGGCAGCCTGTAAAAACTTAAACTTTTATAAGCGAGCAGGTATCCCGTTACAATGCTGGACAAAAGGTTGTAGACAAATGAAATTTCAGTGAAAAATGAAGAGAAATAGAGCAAAATGACTCTTCAATGTGTCTGAAAGGGGATGGAAGTTAAGAAAAACACTTTTGAAGTCATTGCATTGCTTTTGAATTGCTTTTGAGGGAACCACAAGCAAAAAATCAGCGTTTTGATACTGGTGTAAGCCAGTTAATTAAGCCTTTGTGGTTTGCTCTTGTGGTTAGACTTTAAACAGCTTTGGATGGGTTTGGAAAGCACCCAGAACCTCTTGGGAACTTGTTTTTGATCGATATTGAAGTATTTTGCAAATATTGCAGAAGTCTAAACCTTTTGTCCAGCATTGTAGCGCAAAAACAATTTCGGAGATGAGTGCGACATACGGTCTGTCTGAGCGAGATTTAAACAGAATTTTTTGCTTAGTGACTATAATTCTTTCTCCAGAATATCACCAACAAATTTTTTTTTTTCGAAAGGCTTTATCATTTGCAGCGCTGCAGAAAGTTTTAGAATGTCTTAACCCTATTCAACCTAGGCTTTTAGGGGCGGTTCAGAACTAGGGGGGGGGGCTTTTCCTGTACCACCCCTTAACTTTTGATCTAGTGGGTCTTTTTGGATGAAATTTGGCACACAAGATCCTTGTCACATAAGGTAACTTTTGACAAAAAGATTTTTTGATGACGTCACTCATCATGCCCAAAGTGAGCAAAAACCGAAAATTTCTTTTGTTCTTATAAATAGGTATTGTATTCTAACAAAAGATTTAGAATAAAGTTGCCTGAGTTTAAAATGCTTATTTTATCCTAAATATTCAATAAATTATGGTTTAAATGATATATTTGACATTAAAAATCAATTTGTATTGGAAAAGTGTCAATTTTTGTGACACCTTACTGTCAGAAATGTCATCATGCTCAAGGTGTGAAAATTTTAAGGTGTCAAATTTTTATTTATTTTGAAGCTAAATAAAAGTTAGGAATTTACAGAAAATTTCACTGCAAAAGCTCTATTATTTCAGGAGCTATTACCAATAGTTTGACCTCCGAACAGAAAGAGCCCCCTCCCCCCCTAGGCCGAATAGGGTTAAGGTCAGGGTTACAAGGATCCCACCAATAAATCATTTATTTTTGTTCTAAAAAGTTCGACTTTAAAGGAATTTATTTTTCACCAACACCTTGTTAACCCTTGAATGTGTTATATTGTTGCACTACCAGCTGGAATGGCTGTATCAATCATATTTAAGGAATTTGATCATTAACCTATTGACTTTGCAAACATTAATGTCTGGTGCAATTTAACTAGAATCCACCACAATGTAAAAGGTTTGTAATGGGATGTGAACTAACATATGTTTCTATATACAGGGTGTCCCTAATTAAAGTATCGAGTTTGAACATGCGAATGAGTAGAAAAGTTTGTGTGTGTGTTATAGCTAAAATATAAGAACGTTCTCCATCACACAGGCTTATTACAAAAGGTAGTTACAATGTATAAATTAATCGTAATGACAAAGAAAAAAGAGGGAGAGCTTAAAATACAATTTTGTGAACACACACATAAAACTTTCTACTCATAGTTGTGTTTCGACTCGATACTTTAATTAGGGACACCCTGTATAACCATAACGCTTATAAGCATAAATAGGCTCCGATCCGGGCTAGATTTAAATAGATTTATTGTTATAATTATAAAGCAATAGAATTAAATTTAGGCATATGACCAGCCTCAGCTAGACCCTATGCTTGATAAGAAAAAAACATGTACAAACATGACAATGATATCTTTGGTTAGATGAGGTTAATAACTTTCTTTCGAGAACACATTAAATGGCAATTAAAAAGGATTAATGAATTTGGGTTAACTCTCATTAAATTGTGAGGTTTCTTCAGCCTGTCACAATTTTCCCAAAATTTGTACATTGCTCATGTAGAGCTTTTTTACCGATCTAGAATGTCAATGTTGAATGTAATGGATGTTCGATTGACGAGTTTTCAATTGATATTCGTTACAGAAAACCTGTAATATTTTTATGTGAATACTTTTAGAGTTCTAGATATTAAGAGTATATCTTTAAAATCTTAGCCGATAACTTGATCATCTAGACACAACCTTTCGCAAGCAAATTATTTAGTAGCACGCCGCTAAGTTCTGAACATTTAAGTTTAAAACAAGCATATAGCTTAATCATAAATTTCGCTTTTAACAATCCCGACCATATCTTGAAAAGGTCACAATCTCCTTTTGGGACCTTAACGTAATCATACCTTTACGAAAACAATCAGAAACAATGTACCTCGTAACTTTTTTACCGATTATCCAAGCCTTTTTTATACCTTTATGTCTTTATTTATACTCGCCAGAGAATACCGAGGTGTTCTCGGCTGCACCTCCCCCCACGCCTTTAAAGCCGATCTATACATATGAAGCTGTTCTGCTGATCCAACAAAATCAGTCTTCTAGAAATACATGGTCCGAATTATGTGATTTTAAAAGAATAATTGTATTTTCAGATAGAGCAATCGAAAGGCAGAACGCATTCATAAATTGTGTTCATAACCATCGAAGAACTGATATTACGCTGGAATGGGTGATAAATTCCATAAGAGCAGAGGGTTATATTTGCAAATCTTGGATAGAAAATGAAGCCACTTATTTCCAAACCAAAACATGTGACCAGCGTGGTTTTCACACAAGCGCCAGATGAAAGTAAAACCCATCGTCAGATTTCGAAATTTTCTATCGAGAATCAGGCAAAGGTCAATCGTTACTTAAATGATGAAAAGACCTCGTTAGATTTTTCTTTAATTGACTGAAAGTCCCTGTAATTGAATTTTAGGCTCCGAAAAGGCTATAGAAAAACATTCCCTGAAATGATGAAAACAGGCACCCACCAAATTAATCGGTTATCATTCTGCCCATTTTAGCACCTTATTTATAATCTAGATAAACTCAGCCAAAAATGACTAATAAATCGCTCGGTGGGAAAATCTTTTTACTGACGAGTTTTATACATATCAAGATTATCAATGTCTCTATGTAGTTAACTGTTTTGTCTAAAAGGAACAAGCATTTTTTTATAATAGTGGACAAAAACACTCTCATAGACATTGGCTTTAGCAACGTAATCAGCAGAAATTGGTCAATTTGCACCACTAGACATTTAATCTCTCACAAGCCAATTATGTCTCTCTCACAAGCCAATTATATCAAGGCTAAGTTCTAAAATTATTGTGGGTCTCGAACGGCCTAGTAACAAAAAATACGAGTCTTGTTAAGTTCTCTCAGTGGTCCCTTGTTAATAAGGAATCAATATAATCAATATTATTTAGAACAGCAAATGCCTCAGTTTTTAGGCATACATGCTGTAACCTATAAATCTCTAGGATGACCTTTTTCATCAGAGTATTAAGCCCGAATAGACTGATTTTATAACGACCATACATTTGACTCAAAATTGAGCTTCTACTACCCGGGAGGGGGGGTTACTAGGGCAAGATGGGTTACGGGGATGCTCCGCTGGTCAGGGTACCTTTTTTAAACTCCACGAGTCCCAGGTAGGGTCGCAAAAACACCAAAATAGAAAAATCAGTCCCTCGTAGGGTGCCTATTTTTGGAAAATTTGGGGAAAAAGTAGAAAATTTGAGAAAATTTTGGAATTTCAGTCCCATTCAGAGTCACTTTTTTCGCAAATTTCGAGTCCCACGTAGGGTCCAATTTTCGAGGCTCAGCGGAGCACCGCCGTCGGTCGACAAGGGTAGTACCCCCCCCAGGTTCTACTAAATGAGATCCTAATTACATTACTGGAAGAAATGAACCCAAAATCGACTCCTAAAGTGTAGAAATAAATCCTTTGTGTTACAAGGGGGAAGGGGGGGGGATATTTTCCCTGTTAGAAGTGACACTTTGCTAAATAATTTCTTTGAACCTTACACTACGTGTGTGAAACCAACCTCTGAAGATCTGGAACTCCGCAACACAGGTTAAATACATTAGTGACTCTTTTTTCTGTTTCTTAGAAGTGTCTTAGAGGCTGCTGAATAAAGTCAGAGCATCAAACTACGGTTTGGAATGTTTGTGCTCAACCCCAAGCCAGGTCATACAAAAGGCTTTAAGAATGGTACTTGATGCCACTCTGGTTAAAAGCTCAGATACCGCTCAGATAAAAGCTCTGGATACCGCCAGTAAGTACCTAGGAGCGCTGTGACCCATGCACCATTTGATAGGACCCATAGAGGTAGTTCAATCGGGCATAGACAGATTGTGGATGACACTTCTCTGGAATTGCCCCAAAGAAGATATGGACTAAGTCAAATCGCCCACCAAAGTAAAGTTTGATGATGTTTGATTCGGATAGAAACAAATCGTATAGGAACAGTCTAACATCAATCTTGCTAAGATTATATTTGCCGAGCTGAAGCATTTTGCTGAAATTATCCCATTCCCTAACTTCTACACAAGAAATCGTTATAATTAACCTTTTATTATTATCACCTAGTAACCCCAAAAGCATAGATACCGCAAAGTCAATGGAATCATACTCTTGTCTCCCGAATAGACGTCCCCTCCGCTAATTGTTAAATGAAAAAAAATCCATCCCCCCGCTCTTATTAAGACCCCCCCACTAATCAAATTCGAATAATTTAATATTTTATTACAGTGTAGATAGACCTTAAACTTGTTAAAATTTTCCTTTTTGTTTGTATTGGTTCTTATTTTACGTGTTCATTTGTTAAAGTTTCTTTTTTGTTGTTAAAATTGATATCAGTTTAAAAAATTATGTGTTCAAGTTACTCCCCCCTCTTATTCCATCCCCCCTGCTTATTCAGACCCCCCCGTCTATTCGGGAGACAAGAGTAGTCCGGGGTTGGTTTTCTCCCCAAACGACAGTGCGAAAGTAGAATTTTAGTGTTGTCTAGTATGAAAGCCAACTGCTGATGATGGTATTGTATGTTTGCCATATTTTGTAATGGTATATTGGATTCACTGCAGTTTTACATCTGACTGTGAAAGATTCTTCCAAAAGTAATGTGACTAAGACATGCGAAAAGTTTTTATAATCCGTCGCTACTGGTTAAATTTTAGAGAACGGCAAGCTGCGAAAACCCGGGCTCTAAACATTTGAAAAAGTATAGGCTATGTAAAATGTAACTAAATAGCATTCTCCTCCTGAATAGTTAGGAATATTACAAAACTTTAATTATCAAAATCAATTTTTGTACTATTTTGTGTATGGCGACGCCAACTAATTATTGTGTCACTTGCGTTTAGTTAGAAATTCTCGACCGGCCTAGTAACGGATATTAATTCTTGTTAAATTAGAATTAATGATATTTCCCAGTAATTAATTATATCCACCTGGCTGGTCAGTGATGATATAACGGTGTGTGGTGATATTGCGCACACGTTTTTTGAAAGTTTAAAGATGGTGAGTCAATTATCTATCAACCCAAACTCTCTGAGCCAGCCTACGCAAATAAATATTGAATAATGTAATGGGTGAAGGTGGATTGTCTGTTTGCGGCTGGTAATTTAAAGCTGTCTGATAAAGGTCAAAGTAGATTTTCAGTTTTTTTTTCATGGATATACCGTTGACTTTTTCTAACCGGGAACCTTCATCCAGAGCTAAATCTTTCCATATCTCGTCACAATTTCTCCAGTTCGTTCAAGAAGAACATTTTTATCATCAACGTGTTATTTCGAATATTTTGAATATTCTGAAAGCATGTACTTATTGGGAATCAGCCCGTTCGATGCATTTTCTAAAAAATCAGACATAGTAGAAATAAAGCAAAAAGTAATAGAGGGAACTAAATACCGTAACAATGGTATCATACAACGCCTATACTACTGTAGTACACGCATTATAAACGACTCCAGTCTATAAAAATGTTTGTTTAAGGTTCGTTTTTCTAACTTTTCACATATCCTTTATCTTGAACACAGAGAAAATAAAGCCCACGTCAAAATAATTAGACCATTGACTGGGTCGGTTATAGATCGAAATATACAAATTATTAATTTCGCATAGCGAAAGTATTACAATAGGCTTTCGCGGCGGCGGCGGTGCGGAAAAAAAATTAGAAAACGAAAGTACTTGATACGATGGACGAACTCACTAAAATCAATTTACAAATTACACGCTCGTATAACCACGGACGATTTTCGCAGGTTTTCTTTGGATTACGTCATATATCTTTGTGTCTTTAGCTTCACAGTTTTGATTTTTTCTTTATTTTCTTATAAGCATATACTTTATAAGAATCAAATCAATAACTCTTGATAGACGGTGACATATCTTTCGGTAATTAGTTCTTACATAGTAAACAAGGGACAGCGCACAATATGAGCATATTTGTTTTTCTTATAAGCATATACTTTATAAGAATCAAATCAATAACTCTTGATGGACGGTGATATACCTTTCGGTAATTAGTCCTTACAAGGTAAACAAGGGACGGCATACAATATGAGCATATTTATTTTTCTTATAAGCATTTACTTTATAAGAATCAAATCAATAACTCTTGATAGATGGTGATATACCTTTCGGTAATTAGTTCTTACAAGGTAAACAAGGGACAGCATACAATATGAGCATATTTATTTTTCTTATAAGCATTTACTTTATAAGAATCAAATCAATAACTCTTGATAGATGGTGATATACCTTTCGGCAATCAGTTCTTACAAGGTAAACAAGGGTTGGCGTACAATATGAGCATATTTATTTTTCTTATAAGCATATACTTTATAAGAATCAAATCAATAACTCTTGATAGACGGTGATATACCCTTCGGTGATTAGTTCTTACAAGGTAAACAAGGGTTGGCGTACAATATGAGCATATTTATTTTTCTTATAAGCATTTACTTTATAAGAATCAAATCAATAACTCTTGATAGATGGTGATATACCTTTCGGTAATTAGTTCTTACAAAGTAAACAAGGGACGGCGCACAATATGAGCATATTTATTTTTCTTATAAGCATATAATATATAAGAATCAAATCAATAACTCTTGATAGACTGTGACATATATATAAGCGTATACTTTATAAGAGTTCTTAAAAACATAGTCAATAGACAGAAAACCCTTCTTTTCTGTCTATTGACTATGTTAAAAATTAAACAACAATAGTTCTTAAATTGGTCTTATTTTTTTAGCGATTTTAAGCCTCGTTGTTCTTGTGAAATTGTTTCATCAAGGCTCGATGTAAAGTAGATTTCAGATTAGCTTCAATCTCTACTTCTTCTTTTTCCTATGTAGTTCAAATTGTAGGCGAAATTTTCGACTTCAAGTCGTCTTGTTATATTAGAAATTGTAATAGGCGAACTGAAATTTCATGCCATAATTTGAATAATTTCTAAGACTTTTTTCCCAGGGTGGGGGAGAAAACGTTATTTCAATGCCTGTATCTATATTGCTTATATAGGTTTACAAATGACATCATTAAAACCTTTTTACCAGGTAATATTCGCTAAATGTTTCGGTTAGTAGCCTACTGAACAACGTGAATTTAGTTAATATAATCAACTGTACGCGTTTTTTTTCTGTAAGCAAGGAGGCGGAGCTATGATGGGAAAGTATTTAATTTGCGAAACCAGATTTTCCCGTGGGTGATGTGTTTCTCATTAAAAATCCCTTATTCCAAATGAATATAATGTGGTGAACTTTTGCGGAAAAAGTGTTTACGGAAGTTGAATTAGCATTTTGGTTTCATGGTTTCAACAATTATGAAATTTTGGTTTTACATTCAATTACTTAGCAAAAATTCATTTCTCTGAGGCTGGTAGAACCAATGTGATTTTTTTGATAGATTTTATTCGCAATTATCATAATCCTGTACTAATTATTGGTTTTCAGGCCTGGCCGTCCTTTAAATTTCAAATGGAACAATCTTTGACAAGGCTGTTTTGGTGAATCGCCACTCTATTTTACGAGGTATGAGCAATAAATTTGAAATTTCCAAATAATGAAAGATTTGCTATATCGGACTCATTTTAATCAAAGCCAGTATCCATGTTTTAAGATCCTTAAAGAACGTTTTAAGTCTGAAAATTCCGACAAACTGCTCTCTCTTGAGTTTTTGGCATGCCCAAGTAAAAAACTCAAAAGTTTTATTGAAATATTTCATCGAGAGGGACTTATTGCTGGTACAATACATACTATGGCAAACAGTTACCGTAATTATTGGTTGAGCTGTTTTTCCATCAGTAACAGTCAGAGAAAGGTCCCACTCCGAAGAGTTAAAAAATCAGACTTCTGCATTAACACGCATGCGTAATTTGTCGTTCTTTTAGACCTGTGATAAACGATTGGGAATGAATTGTGGTGGTTCAGTCACTTTTCGGTCGGGGTTGTGGACGGCCAAAAGTGGACTTTTTTTATTCTTCCTTTTTGACATTTTCGATATTTTCGATTTTTGATTATTTCGATCTTATCAGTTAGGGTCAGGGTTGGAACTCGAAACATTGCGTGATTATTTAGATGATCTGTAAAGTGTAGAAGAGGCTTTCTGGGGGAAATTGTATACTCTTCGGAATAGGACCTTTCTCCCTCTCGTAAGATGGATGGAATTAACAGAGTTCTCAGTTGCCACATTTGTTATGTCACTGTCGATAGCACTGGAGAACCCCTAAGTACATGTTTTCATTTATCTTATCTACAAACTTAGAAAACTTTAATGTTTCAGCTCTTTAAGTTGTATTTTCTTTGAATATTTTTTCATTTTAGGAATTCCTTTACTATTCCCATCATTCAAGAGTGCTCACAAATTTACAAGAATCATCAAAGACTGAATAAAAAGCATTTCAGGTATTTACTGGCCTTATTGACTATTCCTAACCTTTTTCAAACTGTCTGGAGCTAGTTAATTGTTTTAATCTTACGATTCAATCTTTAAGTTCTTGTAAAACCTCTAATAGCATCAGTATCCCAAAAGTGAGAATGCGATTGAGAAAACAAGTCAACTTGTCTGGGCCGAGTAAGAGTGGAGAATTTAAGTATTTTCCTAGGTAAAATTTCGAGTTTCATGATATTAGGTTTGTTTGAATTCAAATATGCGATATTACACAGTCACTACCTCAAACTTTCCTTTCAATACTTTGGAAACATAAATACTCCATTCTATCCACTCTACGACATCAACATCAACGGACAAATGTATATTTGGGGTGCACCTAAACAAATTTCTTCGTCACTATCAAAACAATGGCCGGTACCTTTTCTATTCCTAAAGTGCCGCTTACTCAAGATGGTGTCTCGTTACAACGACATTCTTAAAACCACATATACATGTTTTCTAATAGAACCAACTATATAAGAACATAAGGCTTCGATGCCTTAAATATAAAGGTCAGGTTAAGAACATTTTGAGGCTTTGCAGAACACGGAAATCAAATAGCACAAAGCACTCACAAAACGGTGAAAATAAGATAAATTAAAAACAATCTTAGGCTCAACACTTAAACGTCATTAAGAATATCTGTAGGTTCCAAAATTTTAAAAGTTCTTATGAAAAAATTGTACATGACACCAAAAAACAATATAATGGTTGTGTTGGGACACCGCTCGCATCATATCAACATACCACTGAGCTGTATAACTGAAAATATTTCTCACTTGATGTCATGGGTTATTTAAAGGATTTCATCTGACATCCAAGAGACCTTATTGCGGTAGAAGTAAAAGGATGCCTTTAAGTTTTTAAGAACACAAATGTTTTGCCACCAATAATGGCGGCCAAATGTTTTGATTCGGAGGGTCAATCAACGAAAAGATTACATCATGAATATCATGAATTGTGTTTTCTTCATTGGTATGACTTTGTCTATTAACCTTACATTTTAGCAAGTCATAGTCTGGATTTTACAATCCAACTTGTATATCTATCTCAATATTGGTCAAATTTTATTTTTCCGAGGGGGATTTTTAGGATAAGTATCAGGCCTTGCATTTCTCAGTTGGGGGAGGGGTAACTTTCCTAGAATTGTCCTGTCTATTCTGGAGAGATCTACACACTTCACAAAGCCAAAGGGTATATTTTGTCATTCTACACTTGTTGTGTTGGTGTGAAATGTGGTACGAAGCAAAAATGTCGGTTTTACTAGTTACAGTTGACGCTCTCTTATTCGACGTTCTACCATTCGATACGCTCCCTTTTTCGATAATATTGAAAGTCACCGTCAACAAGAAACCCTCATAAACGACATTTTACTATTCAATGCGCTCCCTTATTCGACAAAAATTCTATTCCCCTTGAAAATCGAATTAGAGAGCATCAACTGTGTGTTCAATTTTTGATGGGTTTAAAAACTGACAATTAGAATTACAGATTTTAATGTGACTTTTTTAACTCGATTTATAATACTGTAAATACTTATTTATAAAGAAATAGTTAATATAACAAAAATTAAAAGATGTTTAAATAATGAGCAAAATATATCAAAAAATATATCTTTGCGTAATTTTTTTAATCTAGAAAATATACATTTTATGTTTTCAAAAATAACATGAAAAGAAACTCTAAAATTCGTAAGCCTTAAATTCGACACCAGTACCAAATAAAAGGCATTTTTTTCACAAGAAACGCCAAAACAACCTCCATCTAACATACACGACGCTGGTTTAAAGCTAGATTAGCCTGGAAACAATGTTTTTGAAAATTTGTGAAAATGAGACATTGTGATTATAAGTTTTGAATCATAAGCTCTACTCATCAGAAGTTCAATAAAAGCTTTGATAAAACTTTGTAACCATTCCATTGAAAACATTCTAAAACTTCTCCACATTAAGAACCAGATCTTCACGCAACATAGAAAGACTCAAAAACCTATTTTGATAGTCACCGAGTTAATCTAGAGTTGGTAAACTCGAATATGATAACTTGAAAAATCTACATTTAAAAAAAAAAATAAAAAAATTGACTGTTCCTAAACACTATATACAAAGGTCTCTTTAAAAAACAATATTTCGTTTATTAATCTTTACACCAGTTTACTTCTACCTATACATTCTAGACTTTTACATGCTGGAATACCAAGGAGCACTCTGTTGAGGATGATATTCGTTTGGGAAGTCCATTATATCACTCGAGTTATGATTACTATGCCCTCCTACCGACGTTGAAAAGGGCATGGTACCATACTGAGGGTAGTCGTTCCTCGTATGTGACATATTGTAAGGTGTATGAGTGTATAGAGAGGAGCTGCTTTGGTTATAGGAGGAACCACCCCCACTACCAGGGTTGCTACCCCCTCCTCCTGCACAGGGGCTGAGGATAGGAGATACGGTACGTGGTGCTTCGTATGGTGATGGGTTTTTAGCAGGACTCCAGATGGAGTTCATGTTGGATGATGGGGTCGATATCGTTGTTTTGTAGCTCGGGCTCTCTGGTGGTGAGGCGACAATGTTACTGACTTTTGGACTGATTGATGGTGCTGGTGATATTGATCCTGTCTTACTGAGTTCGCTGGTGTCGCTTGAAGTTGAGTTTGAAGTCTTTTTCGAGGTTTTCTCTTTGTCTTGTTTAGCCTTCTGTCTGTGTTTTGCTCGACGATTTTTGAACCAGACCTGTTTTGGGAAAAAAATGAAAATGTTTAGTTTTGACCTATACTGCCAAGTACTAGGATGCCCAGTTCCAAGCTCTAAGACGCGTGGTATTACAAAAGACCATAAAAGGATTTTAAAACAATGAATCACCAAAAGTTTCAAACAATATGGGCTCGAAAATTGGGCCA
Organism: Clytia hemisphaerica; assembly: GCF_902728285.1. Taxonomy (NCBI): domain Eukaryota; kingdom Metazoa; phylum Cnidaria; class Hydrozoa; order Leptothecata; family Clytiidae; genus Clytia; species Clytia hemisphaerica. The sequence goes on along the minus strand of NW_027103836.1, from coordinate 3,077,603 downwards.
AAGTGTATATTCCGTTCGTCAAAAGGTATGTCACTGTGAACCCTTTTCCTCGTGTTTCCTCTTGTTTGCTTTAATTTGTCCATTGCTTATCAGACGTATGCAGCCAGACTCGATTATTAGACAAAGACCAGGAAATCGAGACCGCTTTTTATGTGAAAGATTTGCTCACGAATTAAATTAAAGAGTGACATTTTACCGAAACATAAACAAATATTTTGTTAATGAAACTATACTAAAATCATTGATAAAAACTTTAGCATTCAAAGAGTCCGTAGTAAAATATCCCTTATTATTGCCCTATGTTTTGTTTTCAAACACGGACGCGGGAAGTTTATGCAAGGTAGCTGTTTGTTCCGCGTCATTTCGACTCTCGCAAATAGCTCCGTACCTTTCTTTTCAGAGATTAGCAACCTAACCGAGTCTGTTCTTTCCCCGAAAGTGAAATGTTTGAATTTCTAGCCTCCACTACGAAGGACAAAAGTTGGAATCCAACTGCCCTATTTAAAAGATTTGTGTTTTTTAGAATTACGTAATTCTAAGGCTTACTTGAACTCTAGATTCTGGAAGATTGATTTTCCTTGCAGCCTCTTCTCGCATAAATATGTCTGGATAATGAGTCTTAGCGAATAGGTCTTCCAATATTTCCAGTTGAGATTTTGTAAAAGTGGTCCGCTCCCGTCGCTGCTTTCTTGGGAACACTAAAAAAAAAATTGGGTTGTGTTATAATTTAGAAATTATTTTTGCTTCTTGCTTTACACCCAAATTAACATTACGAAGGATACAACCCCGATAATATACTTTTATCACATCCCCTTCTCACAAACCCACTGCAACCCCTTCCCATTGAAATATTGGCCAAAAAATCGTCCCTAGTGCAAAATTTCATTTTTGTTCCCGCTTAAAATATTCATTTAAGTAAATCCTCTGCAATTTATAATGCTATTTTTTCCATCCCCTCTGAATTTTCTTACTCGAAAACAATGGAATTCACACCCCCAGCCATAAAATACATGGGAATATCAATCCCCATCAGGTTTTGGTCTGTTAAATATATTTACCCCCACTGGCTAAAAAAATCCTACCGGGTCTATGAGAAGGGGGTGTTCTATCGGCCGGAAAATCAGCCTAAACCCTCCCAAAGGAAAATAACTTTATAAACAGTGACAATTTATTGGAAACTTTATTGACAATTCTGTCTGCTGTCTTATTCTTACATCGAGAATTAATATTCCTGACAAAGTAAATCTAAGGGTTAAGATAAATTTTTGAAAGTTTGTGGGCAACTCGAAAGTATCGTGATTGATAGAGAAACTTATTTGGCAAAGCTCATAATTTGACACTTCTCGAAATTTCCTGTAAATTTATCAAGTGATGTGTATAAAGGGATGGAAAATCTTATCAAAATGGTTGGACATATAGTTGACACTTGAAGCTTTGTTATTTTTTAGCCAACTTTGTAGCCAGAAAACAGGATTTGGTTTTTATTCACTTCCACATTGACTTCCAAACTGGAGGAAATAGATTCTTAGGTGTCTCGTTTTGCTTTCCCTCCCATTTCTCCATTGATCAACTTTATTTTTTTAGCTTCTGGCTATGATATTTTGTAAACTGGTCTTTTGTAAGATTTTAAGCCATTTACAAAGCATCAAATTTTGAAGCCTTTGTTTTTTACTATTCAATTTTTCTCGAAATGCACATTAATTTGAAATTTCAAGAAGATCTCTTAAAATTTCTTTAAAAATGTCTTGATTCAGACAATTGATTTACACGTACTATAAAAGAAGCTTGTTGCTGACCCCGAAAGACTCGATCAAAACCACTTAAATTAAAGCATATTTAGTATAGGCCAAAATGAGGAAAATCTGTATGTGAATGTTTTGAATGCCTGTTCAAATTGTCACAGTTCATATCACTGTAAATTATTGTGCATGTCAGTTAGTAATAGATAGTATTTTAAGGTATTCGAAGCTCTTGTTTGCTTTCACATCTGAAGTCTTTCACTGTCGATCACTTAAGTATCCCCATCCCAAAAAATGTCGATAACAATGTTCTGCAAGTTTGAAGTATGTCTTGTCAAACTGTCATTTCTCAGAGCTTCAAGAGATTTGGAGAACTTATTGAAGCAATTTTCGTCAGGTTTCAAACTAAAGCACACCCTGTGTTACTGAGCTGAGAAATTGGATATAATTTTCAAATATTATTTTTTAATCTATGAGCAGTCAGCTCTTGCAGACTTTTCCAACCTTCAAATGTGTTTCCCAAAAGTTTTATCGTGATTTTAAATCAGCTAAATTTGAATCTAAATGAAAGTCTAAACCTTTGAAGGCTCCCTAGCTAATATATGTATGGCGATTTTCATAATTTGAATTTTGACCTATAATTTAAACCCTTAAAATTTAAACTAAAATTATCGTTCTTAAATTAAAGCATTGTGAAACCAAAGAATCATGGTTTAGAAACCAGCAAGCTTTAAAAACATGTTTCATTTCTGATATACCAACAAAATGCACGAGGTTTTTCAAAAAAGATTGCTTACCTCCACAACTAGGAGCTAGTGGATAATGAACGTTAACGCCACTAGGGTGGTATGGAAATCCAATGCAGTTGGGCGGCATTGGTGAATACGATGGTATACCGTTGTAAGGTGAAGGCCAAGCCATATCTTCTTGTGGTGGTGGTGCCGCTGGGTGTGAAATGGTGGAAGATTGTTATTAAAACTACTTTGAAAAGGTGTGAACGTCTGAATATATTATGTGTTTTTCCAAAATCGTTGCTTTGGAAGGTGTGATGTCACTGGTTATTACGTATAATCTTTGTTGGTTATCTTCGTTGTTAGTTTGTTGTCTGTTAAAAGAAAATTTAAAATCATAATTTTTTTTTACCCAATAATCATTAAACTACACGTTTTTTTTTTATTAGAACGTCTTAGTTTTAGTTAGCTGAGGCTGGATGTACCTATTTTCTCATCAATTTTCAGTTTGAAATGTTCTTATTGACGTTCTTGAGATCGATTCGCTTAAAATCTAATAAAACCTTTGAATGTCGATATTGGGTTAAAAATCGAGTAAATTTGCTATTATTTTTAGATGAGAGGAATAGTTACAGTAATAATTGCAAAAATTTCCTTACGAACTCTAAAGATTTGTAAGCGAATTTCGTCAAACTATTCGATTCTCAGGCTGGACATGTTCTTATAATGTTCTTAAATTTTTGCCAAATTTCAGCCTAAATGTTCTTACAAACTGGGTTCTAATAAAAAAAAAACGTGTACCATAAAAGGTATCAGTCAAACCTGAATCTAACTTTAGCAAGATAATGACCCATTCCTAAATTTCCACAGCCTCTAATTCTAATCAATCTCCAAAGACTTTGGCATAAGGTGTCTAGATTTGTATCCCAAATTGGCTTGAGTAGCCTCGGTATCAGTAAAAAAACGTAACAATTTTTAAACCAAAGTGTAACGAACAAAAAAACCTAAAGCTGTTTGCAGACCTTCGGAACTTTCATATAAAAGCCACTAAGCAGTTCCAAGTAGTTTTTAAAAATTTAAAAGTTAACTTGACTTGAGTTGTATCAAAAGTCAATCTAACTAAATGAATATCCACAAAAATTAAAGACGCGATTCAACCCTAGTGCTATTGCAGACTTTTAAAATCAAAGAATATCCCATAAATGAACCTGACAACAGAATGTCTCCTTCAAATAACATAAGAGGATGCAATATAGTAAAATAAAGTTTCTTTCCTACAGATGTCACCAATGCTTTCCTAAACCGCAAGTAATGACAACTAAGGCTTCCCCCTTTTAAAAATGTCAGATTGTCAAGAGGCTAAAAAAATAACTAATAGTTCAAAATTGCTTTAGACCCTGCTGCCCTAAACCAGTGCTATTAAGCATCCATGACATTGTAAAATATGAATCTAAGTGGTTGGCAGTGTTATATGATTTACGATTGATCGATTTGTGTACTTTATAAATGTAAGACAATAGTTGAGTTTGTCGTTTTGTTGTTGATCATTGTTCAAATAAATAACATTGTTTGTTTTCTTTCACATATGTATTGTTTTTGACCATGCATTGTTTGAACTATAGTATACGTTATTTGTTCAAGATCAGTAGCTTTTTCCTCTAAAATAATCACGGACAAAAAAAAAGTCGGAAAACAGGACCCGATTGCGCTCTCTCACGCTAGAATTGACACTTTTTAAACTAAACGTGCTATACGGAAATTTTAACCCGATTTTAATTGTTTTTGTGTTTGAGTAAGTAGAGGAGCACCGCCGAGCTATTGTATCTTTTAATGTCAATGTATCAATGTATAAGAAAACTTTTAATTTAAATGAAAACGAAAAGAGGAAATTAAGAAGTAAATAAATAAATAAAACTGCCGGAAAGCGGCCAAGCAAGCCGGTAGCGTTTGTACTTTACAAAAACCTGAATTTCACGGCTCGCTGATGTCTCTGCAAAATTAAATAAAGGAATTCAAACTTTTAATTATTGTATTTGAAAATGTGTACAAACTTTATGTCATTTTGAATTGAATGGGGGTAACATAGGGACTTTATTGAGAAAAATGTTCATTCATTTCAACCTTGACAGCTCAGACAGCCACATAGTTTGCATTAGCATAATGTAACGGCCGATTTCATTCATATCTATAGCCACGTTGGGCTGCTAAATCAATAATAACGAAAACTTCCTTTCTTTCTCATGGTGGCCTCATTTTGCGCGCCTAATTTCAAACCAACGTATTGCAAGACTCGTCATCAAGCATAGCGGATGGAGCAGCCTTACGTAAATTTACGAATTTTCGCAATGACTTATAATGCCGCTAATCGCTCTGAATTACCCAAAGGGAGGTAAGGCGGACATTGTGTCTTGCTGGTGACGCTGCTCGCATAAATAACACTTGTTGGAGTATAATCACAGATACGCAATGGCTTTGTTGTATTGCAAACACAGGGTCGACGGTGTCTGATAGGTGCAACTATCCTGGGATAGGACCCTTGTCGTCCATATTGTCTCCCTTCTAATGCACCAAAAAAGTCACGGTGACCTCTTTCAATATTTTCCTATGGTAATGATGACTCCTAACAACAGATCAGTGAAGATGCTGATTCAGCATCGATACATAGAGTTTTAAATCTATAGGAAAAATACATGAGTCAAAACTATCATGAACTTCCTACTGATGATTACGTATTGCGATTGAGGGCGTATTCTGTGAGCATGTTCTCGCATGAAAACTGAGTTTTCGGTTTCCTTCTTGTTAAATCTCACTGAATCAAAAAACCAAAATACCCAACGAGTTTGTACATAGTAGTAGTGAATTAGTTTGCCGTTTTTTTTTCTTTCCCCTCCCATTGGTCAATATTAGTGGAGATTGATGTATTAACGTGTAATATTTTTTTCTTTGTTTTGTTTTCATAACTTTTTTTATGACTTTTAATCTCATGGGAATCTATAAATCTTCTTTTTGAGTATTTGTAGATTTTAGTTAAGGAGTCGGTGATCCTTATCTCTTGGCTAATGGTACCGACTTTTTTCCTCGTACTTGTTCCAATCCTGAAAATCCCTTTATTAGACTAAGATTAAACTTCAAATAGAAAGCTTTGCTCAGATAAAGTGCCTCAAAATATTCTAATCACAAAATTATGTCATATATCTGTGACCGCGATCCAAATGGAAAACTGTTTTTTTAGATTGGCTTGACAAAATCTTTAATGCTCTTAAATTGAAACAGTCAGGAAAACGATCAGACGACTTTAAGAAGGCTTTATAATATCATGAGCCGGACATGCAAAAATACTTTCCTCGTTTTATAGATTTTCGGCGATAAATGAATATAGCTTCGCACCTCTTGATTTAATCTGATTTTATAATAAACAAAGTCGATTTCTTAACCTTCGAGCGTAGGTGAAAGGAAAGTGGACCCTTCTAAATTCGAGACATCTATACTTGTAATACCGTCTCCCTGAGATTCAGATGACCTCTGTTTTCAGAAGAATACTATGAGGAAAATTTCCCATATGGGATTCTAAAGTTAAGTAAGATCATTGTGAGTACCCCTGTACAAGACTTATTTTCCTCAGGAAAAAAAAGTAAAGTAAAGTTCCCGATTTTTTTTCCTCATACCATCTAGGTCCTGTCCGTTTTAGATTCTTTTTTATGTGTTAAGTATAAATGCCTCGTCATAGTTGAAAGCGCAATTTATTTTGGTTTTGTGTTGTAGTTACTTAGTTAAACAGGAGGAGTTTCTAAATCCACTTGATGTAAAAAATAATCATGGTTGATCCAAACACACAGTAGATGAGAAATTAATGAGTGATTTTTCTTTCCTTTTGGTTAAAAAAACACAGCTACCCTTGCATTATGCGTATTTTCTACCGGAAAAATATCCTTGTCACGGTGAAAATGCGGTTGACTCGTGCAATAATCAAAAGATGCTGTAAACGTCCTAGATTATTGTGCTCTTAGTATAAAGTTTGGCTATCTTTTCACTGGTCTTGGCCACTGTTGAACAAAAATGATATTTTCGACCATTAAAGCTGGGGCTTATTTTTGAGATTCTTCCTCTGTTTAAGTTATTTGTGAGTTTTGAGCCTTACCTAAATATGAAATTGCAGAAAAAAGTGCATGCCTAAGGGGTAAAAGATTTTTCCGCTAAAAAGCCTCAGTCATTTCAGCATGTCCTCTCATACTTGAGAATTTTCAGAGAAGCGTGAATCATACATGAAAGTACAACCACAAGTGTGTGCATACACTTCACAATACCTGTTATCATATTGGAAATACTGCCAACTAAAGGTCACGTCTATATCTACGCAATGCCTTTCAAAATTTCCCCGCAGCGGAAACATTTCAAGATATTTCAAAAGTTCTCTCATATTATTTTTATGGTTTATAGCAAATCGGTGACCTACTCGACTCAAGTTATGAAAACCTTTGAGACTGATTATGGTTTCTTAAAAGTAATGTACTTTTAATTAAAATTTAAATTTAAATAAATGCAAACTAGACAATTTTTTAACGTGAGAAATATTTTAATAGTGTAGCATCGGCTTATTGTGGTCAGAAAGCAATCGGCTACTTATCAAGAAAAACAATTTTTGGTTGATGATATTTAGAGGGTATCTTTAATCTCTCGGGTCCTCTTATAACATACTTAGTCAAAACTTGTTCGCTTTGACCACATCAAAAAAAGTATACGGCAAGTTTCAAAAATGATTCGAATCTTTATGGTATCAAGTCATTCTTGTCTTTAAGATTCCTTCTTCTTCCTACCAGCCAAACACATTAAGTTTCAATTAAACACTTTGTGGTGGCAAAAAATGATGCTCTCCAGATATTTTTCTTATTAAGCTCGCAATGGTAAAATTTTGAAATCAAAGAAAGTAGATAATTTCAATATTTTTGTGGTGTCTCTCCCATCTATATGGTTTTAAACGTCTACCCCTAAAAGTTGTAGTTCTTTGGTTACTTTCTTTCATTGTTTATTCTCTATGTATGAAATATTTTATGGTATACCAAAACCTAGTACTTGATAAGTGCCCTTTATATTTATTGACATTCCACCCACCTTTTCGTATCGTTTGTTCACTGTGTTAACAGTTCACAGCGCCATTTTGAAATGGCTTGAGTTTCCCCTTAAATGCGGTAAACCTTTGATTATATACTAAAACAAACAGCTTAATTTGGAGAGCTTCGATTGATAACTTGGGTTGCCCATCTTTCAGTATCATGATGATTATATTACAATAACAGCTTTAGGTATTTGGGGGATTTAATCTATAACTCACTTCCTGTGTGTTGATGCGATTTATTAATGATCTTAAGAATCTGTGGTTTACTTAAGAGTTATATGCCTGCTACTCTGTACCCTTTTAAAAATAAAAATCCCTTCGGTAGGCTACACGTTTTTTATTAGAACTTTGTAATTATGGCTGAGCCTGGATGTGCTTTTTATTTTTTGGACAATATGCTTATCGGCGTTTATTATCATCTAGAAATTAAACTCGCTCATACAAAATTACTTTTGGTTCTCAAGTCGTACAAATCTGCTCTAATTTAGAGTTGGAAATTAAAAGACTTGTGATTGCGAAAATAATTCTTATTTTTTTCCAGATTTGAGCCAAAAATGTTCTTATAAACTTTGTTCTAATGAAAAGACATATTTTAGAATTCTATTCTACTCAAATTTCAAAGTTTTTGAATTTTATTGACAGTCAAGAAAAGTAAACTTTAAATTAAACCCTCATGAGAAAATGACCAACTTTGAGACCATTGGTAATGCTTGAGAGAACCAATCGAAAATGTCTTTTGTCGGTTGGCAACCGCTCAGTACTCCATCGTGATATGTCACTTCAGGCACTTAGAATTGAAAGTGAAAATATTGACATGAATGTGTCATTTTGGTTTGGATAACCGACCAAATGATCAAAAGAAGGTACCCTAAAATTTTTGTTGATTTTCGTTAAATTATTTTCATTTGTATTTGTTGAAAAATTATTTTAGAATTTTTTAGTACAAGATTTTAAGAAATAAAAAACTAACGCACAACGGTTAGAATTGTTTATTTTAGTACAAGATAAGAATGTTTCGATTCTGATTTTATTTTTACCGATCAAACTTAAGAAACTGTAGAATATTTTTGGTTAAAATTTCTATGCGGAAATTATTAAGCTAAAGCAAGTCAAGATAATAATTATGCTTACTTAAAGAACTGTGATTTTACAAGTTTTTGACACATCATTGCTGACAAAATAATCAAAATATAAGTGAAAAATATTTATTTTAGTACTAAAGTACCATCTTCCAAAAATAGTTGCGGTATCTGTATTGTTTATTCTTAGCTTTTGAAAGTATTGAAGTGCCTCGTGTATACCGTACCAACATAAACAAAACCGATTCACATAATGTAACACTTGTAAGCTTGCCTAATAAGCATCAAGTCCAGAAAATTCATGAATTTCTTTATTAAGGGAAAATGTTGTTCTATTACAGTTTTTATTTCAAAATTGGCGTAGGTTCTCCGACCACCCAGGATGTATCTTCAGCAGAAATTGCTTTAAACTACAACAGCTTATTTTATTATGATCTAATTATTTTAGTGGCCGGTTGACTGTTATTTTAACTGATAACTTCCTGTATTTCAAGAAAATAATACTCCGATTTTGGTAAAATACCGAAAAATATATTAAAATTTAAATGATTGACTTTATAATACAATTTTGATGACAATTTGGGTAAAAAATTTTTTTCAACATGATTTTCTTGGTCTCCAAAAATATACTTTATATATTTTATGTATGTGTAAAGTAAATTGCAACGGTTCAAACTGATACGAAGTGGACAACTAATGTAGTGATAGATTAGGATTGGAGTAGTCTAGCTATATGGCATTGATAATAAATCTATAGGAACGCTGAAATTGAGAAAACATTAATTTTTGTAATTTTTTAATGTGTCACATAGTGACGCATTCAACTTTTAGAAAGAAAATGTTTTTGAAATTTTGATCACTCAAACGATGTCAAAACATGTCAAAGATCAAAATTTTCTTACCACGTAAAAAATCAGTTTTCAACTTTGATTGATAATATTTCTAAGATTTGAAAATTGTATCGAAAAGCTCGTCAAAAATATTTTAAAAAATTTAAAGATTCTAGGGAAATTGTCCCAAGGAATTTTTCCCAATTGCCCCGGGATTTTGCCCTCTCCGGAAATTTTTATGCTTTTTCGTTTAAATGTATGAATGGGAATCTTTTAGAAAAAGTTCCACAGTGTTATACCAATATAAACTACACTTCAGACTTTTCAATCATTACTACAGTATTCGATTCTATGACATCCTTTTAAGCATAGGCGTAGCGAGATACCCTGCAAAGTTTATGGATGAGAACGGTTTTTACGACACTGTAATTATTGTCTTTGTTTTATCAAAAGATAATGTGTCCTAAATGTCTGCACTCCCACATAAATTTTGCAGGGTAATCTCGCTTCGCCTATGGACACGATCGCTCTAACTTGTAGCTCATTAAACTAATACCTTAAATAAGATTTCTATTTCAAAGCTAAAGATATGGATTTTCTACAATATGGATTTATGACTAGCGTTAATATAATCTTACTTAAGGAATAAATCAGACATCTCTTAGACTTAAGTAAGAGTTTAGGAGAAATCTTACGAGTTTACTTAAACTAACAAACATACTTCTAATCATTGATTATCAAGATAATTTTTATACTCAGAAATGAAAATCCAGGGTTAAAATACTTAAACTAAAAAGGGGTTGGGTTATTTGTCTTGGGGAAGATCTAACTGGTTAAAGATTTAGCATAAGAAGTAGTTTTTACTTCTAATCAGTTTCACATTTAAGAGGACACAACCCTCTAAATACACCTTCTTATTCTCGATGACATTTGAAAGAAAATAGAAACATTGGTTTTAAAGCGCTTACCTGTAGGTCTTATCCGCGTTAACCGAGTCTTGAAATCTAATCAATTCAACGATTTTCGTCTTAAATAGTTATGTTTCTCTCTCAGTTTCTTGGGCTAGAGAGAAAGAGAGAAATTCTTTTTCCTTTTGTTATCGTATTCAACGTTAGGGAACCTCCTTACAATCTGCTCATTGTGTTCGATGAACAATGGAAAAACAATACTGTAACGGCCGTAGTATGGAGATAAATTATTATCTCCATAATGTCAAATCATTCTGAATTTCTTTCTCTGACCAACTAATTTATTTCTGTTCGCCCTTTGTAGTTACACTACTTGAAATTTTATAAAATATTGACAAATTGTTCCCTTGTAATTTTCTGGGTATTTTTTGTTTATTTTAGGGTACATAATTCCTTGAAAATCTAATTAATAAAACCGTGTTGAAAATTTATCTGCCTTTTTTGCCAAAAAAATTGAATGAATTTATACGAAACACTCTGAAAACCCTAATGATTTTAGCAGATCCTAAGAAAACAAAAACATTTCAATTCATGAAATTGGTAATGGATTTTTCACGTAGTTTCCTAACCGTTCAAAAAGTGACGTATTTGAAATATACTGTCTCCTTAAGTGAAGGCTATTGGAATCACTGACATTTTATTCTTTGTTTTTAAGAAATTCTGGATTTATTAAATTGTTCAATTATGATATTTCTATCGCAGTATGTTGACGAGATAGACAGATTGCATTTTTTTTTCAAGATGGCCGACGAGTATGTAACATTTTGGGCCTTCTGGTTTTCCTTCATAGTTCCTATTACACATTTTCGCAATAAATTTCAAATGTAGAAAGTAACCTTTCTTCATTTGGATATACAGTTGACACTCTGCTGAACATAAAACTTTACATAATACACGTATTTTTATACAAGAAAAAAGTCTAAAAGGACATAAGGCTTCAAGGATAAAACATTTAGAACATTCCAAGAAAATCCTAAACCTTTTCAGACTCTAAAACACGCAATTTCTTTGGAAGTTAGACCAAAAAAATGACGCAATCTGAAAACAAGAACACTTTTTGAAAATTTAGAGGCCTTGAAAAACTGAGAATGTCCGAAGGTTTCAACCTTTTGATGTTCTTATAAAAACCTTTAATAAGTCATACACGTTTTTTTTTATAAGAACAAACTATATAAGAACATAAGGCTTCGAGGCCCAAAAATTTAAGAGCATTCTAAGAACATTCTAAGGCTTTGGAGACTTAAAAAGATGCATTTTCTTAAGAAATCACATCAAAATGCTCAAAAAATACTGAAAATAAGAACATTTTAAGAACATTTTTAGGCTTCAAATCCAAAAAACTAAGAACATCCGAAGGCTTCGAAAATTTTTAACGTTCTTATAAAAAAAAAACGTGTATGCCCCTGAACTTCTAAATTTTCAAAATTTTCTAATTTATCCCAATTTTTACCGAAAAACGCACCCTCCGGCACTGACTTCATTCACGTGGGTTTACATAAAATAATGAAAAATATCTTTGTCGCTATTTTTCGGCATTTTTGAGCTACTTTAGCCCAATTAACGGAATTTTCATTTAAAAAGAAATCATCGAAAAATGCATATCATCTTGACAATGTACAGCAAACAACAATTATGACGTTATGAAGTAGTGGGATTTATTTTGATGCAATGTTGACATAAAAACTTGTCTTAACCCAGTAAAAAGTGCAAAGTTTTAAAACCACATTCCCTGTTGAATTATCTCATGACAAAAAAACGAAACGGTTTCTTTTTCTGGCAACCATTTACTACAAAAATATGTTCTTTGCCAATTCAAGATTTTTTTAATCCACCTCAAGTACAAGCAGTTGTTTTGAAGTTATAATCAATTGTTCCAAATATTCTTGTTTCACAGGCCCTTTTAGCCCACATCGGAAATAAAATAATCATAGAATTATCTTGACAAGTTTTAGTCCCTACTAAAAAAAAAAGAAAATTTGGTATTTCAAAACCTTACTGAAATTTAATCTCAACAAGTTGAAAAGGTTTTGATATAATTTTAAAATTATAGTAATCAATTGTTGAGAAATTGTTTCTAATTGGAAATATTATGGTATTTTCGCTACCAAACAAATGCTAAAACTGTTTTCAAGGCAGCGTTGAAAATTTTATTAAATCATTGAAATAATCAAAAATTAGAAATTGTGAAAAAAAACTAAAAATAAATTCAAAATAAGTTAAGACAAAATTTTCAACGACTCTAATAAAAAAACTCAGGTTCCGATAAGAAGCCATTATTAAGCGAGTTCACTCTGAATTCTCTTGTTGCTCGATTTAAAAACAATTTTATAATTCTAATTTATGTAAAAAAATAAAAATCCATCAAAATAAAAAACTCGACAGTACCAATCCATTCATATCGAACCCCTACTTTTCATAAAAGTGAAACAACCTAAAGTCAGCAACAAGCATAGTTTGTCAAATTCTTATATCGGTTTAAAAAGACTCTTTAAGCAGAAAAAGTGTTTATGAGATAATACATATTAAACTGTAACTTTAACTTCTAAAGTCAACAGAAATTAGTAATCGATACTTTTTTGATAATTGAGAGAAAACATGAATCAACCGATGAGTCTTTCCAATTTTGACAAATCCTACTCAACAAAGTCATACTTAGAATCGTTTAAACCTAAAGATCTGACTTAAGCTTACAAGTTAAACATATCTAAACCCTCTTCAAAAATCGGATAGACTTTGAAAGTCCTCCTTTTTCTTGCTTTCTTAGACCAAAGCTTTAGGGGAATTATGTTTTTTGAGATTTGCTTTTTTGTGAGCTGGCATTGAAGGAAGAAAGATAACAGAAGTTTTCTCAAGAAGGGGCACTGAAAGTTATTTCTCGAATTTTTATGTAAAATATTCAAATTTTTCAGTTTTTCGGCTCGAGAATTAAGTACAGGCGCTTATCAAAGGTTCGACTCTTTTCAAACAAACAATCAAAAAATTCAAAAAAAAATACAATTGGAATTAGAAATATTCAATTTTTTTTTCGTACTAACAGAGAAAAAAACAATATGAATAGAAATATGTGTAATCAAAAAAATATTGCTGAATTTTAATCCCGTCAAAGTTTCATTGTAAACTGTCTCTGGAAATGAAGTTAATCCTGCCTGAAGATAAAGAGTTAAGAAGTCGTTCATGTCAAACTAGGGCGCCAGAGGTTGGGGTTTAATGTACGTGAATTTAACTGATCACTATCTTACTATATATATTTTTTTGAAATTGTTATTTCATTTCAATGTTTATGAGTAGTAAACTCTTTTTTTATAAGAAAAATTCTATAACAACAGTGAGGCTTAAAAATAAGAATAATTTAAGAATCAAGCAGTTTAAGTGATAAAGAAGTAAAAAATGGGCACAAGATCGTCAATTTCGACGTGGAACAGGATAAGAACAATTTAGTCTTAAAGTGCTAAAAATAAGAACAGCCAAACCCCAGTAAAAATTTACTAGTTCTTAAAATAAATAGATAAGTGCATTATTTTATCAAAGTATAAAAACAATTATGAGGGAGGGTTAGTTATTACCATATAAGGAATATATTTGAGGTAGCAGTGGCTCATTATCATATGTAGACCTTCTACGTCCGCAACGAATACTTCTTTATTAAAAATGTATTCAAAAAGAACAAAGAATTTTAACGATTCTGTTGCCTTCATCAATACGGTATAAGTTAACGCCCTATAATGTGATGATTGGGAAATTTGGATTTTTTCCATTTTGGCGTGCCGTGTTACACGGGCAGACTTTTTTAGCCGTAACACACCTATGCTAGAAAAGCATCTAGGAAGGAAATCTAAAATTTGTGTGCGATACGATTAACTCTATTAAAATCTTGTAAAATCTCACAGAATATAATTCAAATACAATTTTTAAAATGACAACAAAATTATAAAGGAAGAAACCGTTGTATTGTTAAAAAAAAAGGAAAAATTAGCTCTTTTTTTTTGAATTTAAAACTTGACCCCGTGAACCCGGAAAATACTTTAATCTTATAAACATAGGCCTGAGTTTTGTCTTTTCTATTCGAATTTTAATCAACTTTGAGCGAAACGCGGTTAACTTAGTCACACTTTCTAAATAAACAGCTTAATTCTTTAGTCTAGGGCTTACTTCCTCTCCATCTAGCTTTGAAATTAGGCACTTTGTAGAACTACTGTTTCTTCCAAATTTCGATATTGGAAAATTCTTTAACATTTTAGCATTCTTAAAACTGCAGTAAAATCCTTACCTTTCGAATATGGAAGTGAAATTATTAAAATATATTAAAATATAAAATAAACCCCTCGTTTGCCAATACATCAGATTCAATACATCTTTTAAAAATCAAAAAACCAAAATGTCAAATTAAGACGAAATTTTCCAAATAATTCCAGATAAAGTAATGAATTTTCCTTGTAATCGTGCGGTGATCAGTAATTCCTCGAATATGCTTGTACTGTCTAGCCTTAAACTATATGGCTAATTCAATGTAATCAACACAGGGCTAAATAAATTGATCAATGAGTACCACGAAAAATATCTGGTGTTTGATTTTAAGTAATTGAAAACCAATCTAAATGTCATCATCAAAAAAAAGATTCGTCAAACAAAATATTTGGCTTTTGTTTTATTGAATTAAAAGTAATCGATTTGTATCTGGAAATTTTATTGGATGTGTGTGCCTGACTGTGTCTGTGACTTTTCCAGATTACATGCTTGATTTTCGTCATTACATTTTTATAAGAACAGGGTCGCAATTTCGGCAGGAATATTAGAACCAAGAGCCTTAGAAATGCCTTTTGAAATAGCTAAAAATAATGGTTAGTCCAAAGCACTTTAAAATCCCTAGATCGAAGGTTTTGATATTTCGGAGGCTGAAAATCACGGAAAGCGTAACAACAACAGGGGCTAAATTTAATTGGTTCCTATACAAAAAAGCTTAAGTTTGATGATTTTAACTTTGACGAAGACAACCGAGGTGAACGTCATCATTACGCATTTGAAGGCTAGCCAGTGGAATTGTTTTTACTCTTGTACATGATGCATTTAGTGAATTTTATTTGAAAAAAGTCTACATATTAAAAATATTTTTTTGTATATGGGGGTGTTTAAAAAACATCTCCCTATGTGGCCTCCCTTAGGATCCATACTAGTCTTCCCGCAAGAGAAAGTGCTCTGGATATGACACCTTCGGGCGAATTTTACACATAAAAGGACCATATAGGGGCCCATATAGAGTCAAATAGCTCGAATATCTTTCTTCTTTCTCTGAAATTCATTACATTATCTGAAGGTTAAATCACCATAAATGGTCGCTTAACCTAATATTTCGAAATTATTTTTGAGTTTCTATCTTTAGAACAGATCGACTGTATAATTGTTTTGCTTAATCACTTAAGTGAAAAATTTCGTGTTTTAAGTTTATTTTAAATTTTAAAGTGTGAAAAATTCGTAGGAACCTCAATTTGTCAAATCAAAAAATTGAAGGTATTTGAAATTAGGTTTGTACTTATTCGTGCTAGAAACACTACTAACATTTTGTTCCATTTTAAATTTTCTCACATTATTATGAAATGCGTAAAAGTCGTTACACTTCCCCTTCAACACGATAAGCTTTGTACCGTCAGCGAGCTTAGCTGTAGTATTACTTTAAAGTAACACCTACAGATTTTCAAGGCTTTATGTCAGTTCAAGCACAACTGTCATGTCACGCCCTTTGCTGTAAAATTATAACGCGAGAAGAAATTTTATTGTAATTTTACTCAGTAATTGTTTGAAATTTAAAATTTTGAAAATTTTAGCATCAGAAATTAATAAGGAAATCTTAAAACTCATGTTAAATATTAGTGCGGTATTTCTCTCTTGTGACCTGTGAGTAATTGTGAAACTGTCTACTGTAGAGCTCTACAGTCTAAGAAATTCATGATTTTCTGTCTTTCTGAAATTTAATTTTCTTTTCAAGTCTTTCTACGCGACAATTTCTGTGAAGTTTTTTTGAAGTTGGGGGATGATCGTTTAATGCTACTGTTCACCGAGGTCTTCATCATCAGTTTTTTTTCGCAATGTGTTCTCTCAACATCATGGGTTTTTGAAAATTTCAGTTAATTACATTTTTTTATTGAAAATATTTTTTTCATCATTTCAAACAAAACTTATGTAGATCTTCAACCTACATCAAAGCCACTAAGCCTAACTTCAAACAGAAACTTCGCTTCATATTTTTGGTTTCAAGAATATTGTGTAATTTCTTGAAGTATTTTTTCCTCCCCATATTGAAATATGTGTAGACTGACAATTTTTTGGGTCAAACATTTGTAGTAAAACTACAGCAAAATTTCCCATTCATACCTAATAAGATCTGATAAAAAAAATTGAAACATGTATCTGTAAACTTCTAAAAAGAAAACATTTTGTGATTTTGTCAGTGTGTCATTCGCTGAATATTCGATAAATTAATGACAGCAAAATTATAAGCCTCGAATATATTCACGTCTCTTAATTCTCTTCAGATTGAGAGAAAAGGGGTAAAGATATATATCTTATAGGGATTTATGCGACTTAGACAACAAAAAAACAGCACTTTTTTCAGCAGCTCAGAACGAGTTTTTGATACGAAAATCATCTTACTTATATTTTAAGATGACGCGTTTACTCGTTGAAAGAAAACTTTTTTCATTGGAACCCCTTGAAATAATCTGTAGGCTGAACTGATCTTAAAACCTTAGATTAAACCTAAAGCACGATTAAGTTCTAGAAAAGTAAGCTCAAAAACTGGTTCCTCCTATCGAAAAGCCTGAGTCTTCATGGGATATTTGTCGACACAAGAACTCCCTGAAAATTGAGAAGTTTCTTGATGTCTTCAACACCTCTGATAGAATTTTTTCAAAGTTGAGACTTTTTAGGATGGATTTTATAAAAACAAGTAGGGTTGTCTTTTAAATTTGCTTTGTATAAATTTTCTGGGGATATATGAATTCTGTGCTAATTGCCAAACTGATGAAGAACTTTGTTTCAACAGCAATTTAGCGTTAAGGGGTTTTATGGTAGACAGGAGACCCTTCCTGTATTTTTATAATCTGATGTATACAGGACGGGTATGACCTGTGCTGCCTCAAAAAATTAACAGTGGGAAATTCGAATTTAGCGCTGTCCTCGCTAACTAAAATAAAAACCAAATTTCGGTTTTAAAATTCTCTAAGATAGTGTGACCAGTAAAAGAATAACAAAATTTTATTGGCTAAATTTCCAACCTTTAATAGGATCTGGGAAATTCAAACTGTCAGCCCATACCATGCTATATATTTCGCCATCAGTATATGTTTTGTAACATTTTTGTTTTTTGCAGTTTAATTTCTTTCACTTTCAATTTAGCTACTATCAAAAAAGCGTAAAAATAAATTAAAAACCTACAAGAATGGGTATTATGCGTTATCATTCTGTAAATGTTACGAAAACTTTTGATCCTTGCTTTTTTTCAAAGTGATTCCAAATGAAAACTGGATTATTGGATATTGAAACTGCAAATTGAAATTGGTTATAAAAGAGCTATATCTGTGTATGACTAGATGGCAATTGCTCTCACTGAAATAAAGGCATCATTAAATATTGGAATCGTTATTATCAAATTTTGAAAGAGAATGAGCAAAGTTATTGGTAATCGGAATAACAACAAGATACCACATGTAGTCTTTCAATAATCTTACGGTTCTATTGATTATTTGCTTTTATAAAAAGGCATTTGATCCGACTCTGGAATGACACATTCTATATTCACAACTCGTTTGATCGACAAGAAAAACTAGACATGCAGAAAATAACCGAACCAGAATCTTCGATTATTCAATATTTAGATTGTAAACTAGTTCCCTACAGAAATGACTTCGGACCCAGTGGAAGAAATATATGAGAATTGTTGCCTTTACCCGAATCGTATCCAGCTTTGCATGGAAACACTGACATGTTAATCATGAAGGTAATGCATATGAAATAATTAAACTGCTTTTATTTATCGAAAGTTAGTGATAATTAAGAGTTACTAATTACATCAAATGTATTTAATATATGCTCATCTGATTAAACATTTGGCATCAGGCAGGCAACGGAAATATTATGGAGCAAAATAATCTCGTTAGAAAGATGGTGTGAATTGTATTACGTTTTTGTTGATAAATCAAATCTTGCAGAAACCAAGCTGAATTTTTGTTGGTGATTAGAAATGAAGACTGCAATCTCAAACTGTGCTTTTAATCATTATCCTTTTGGAATGACGACATTATGATTGATGCCTGACGATTTAGGCACATGCTAATTAAATTTTTGTTTTTCCTTTTTTTCTTCTGTTTTTTGTTGTTGTTTCAGGAATGACCTTGAAAATTTAAGCCATTATATATTTCGAAAAAGGTTTCCAATTCGTGTAACTACACGTTTTTTTTGAAAAAACATCCAATTTTTTTTGAAGCATTTTTTTTGAAGCATTCGGGTGTAAAAATATTCTTTACATGTTTTTATCTTATTTTCACCATTTTGTGAGTATTTCTATCCATTTTTCTAAGAAAATAGGTGTTATAGGGTCCTCAAAGCCTTAAAATGTTCTTGACTTGTTCTTGACTTATGACGTTATCCCCCCGGGGACGTTATACTTGACCTTATGTTCATATAATTTGTTATTATAAAAAAACGTATTTATTAACCCATGTTCGTTCGTGTGTGTGTGCGTTAGTTGCCAGCTTTTCTCAAGATTGGCTTATTCAATTTTTTTTGATTTTTGGCACAAAGGTGCATGACTATGAACCCTCGAATGTGACGGAGCCCGATCTTCGACAAATTTACCGATCCAAAATTTATAAACATCAAGAAAACTCTTTTTTAAGAACAATCTTATAAGAAAAGAGAGGCTCAAAAATGATGAAATGAAAAAAAGAGTTAAGAACAATGCTAATCCTGAAATGACTGAGTTTTAGTCAAATTGAGGGTCGAAGTAGTGAAAATAGGATAGGTCTATGCTACCTTAATTTTGCCATAAAATTAAGAACATGATAAGAACAATTTTAGGTTCAAAGTGCAAAAAATAAGAACAGCTGAGTCTCAACAAAAATTACCGGTTCTTAGGAAAAAGAGTGTAGAAGCAGGAAAAGTGAGATGTCAAAATAAACAGTTTGAATATAAACGGACTACATTTTAATCAGTGAAAAAAAGGAAAATGTACTTACACCTTTATGAAGGTAATAACTATGATCTGTGCGATTATCTCGTTCCTTCCAAATTAGCACTTGTAAAATCTTCTTAACAAAAAGACGTTCTCCAACAGAAAGTGCTTTGTATCGTCTTACACCAATGGATTACTTCGTCAAACTAAAAGGTTGAGCCTTTAAACCCCAATGTTTTATGAACATTAACATACTATAAAAATTTTGTTTTTGATAAATTTTAATAGAATTTGCATCAATTGATGAATTTTTTTCCTCCCTTTTTTAAAAATTAAAAGCATTGTCATAATTTTGTGTAATTTTGATAGACGGGGGTTTATGATATATGCTAGCATGGATATGGTAATGGAATTAGTCATCAATCAATTTACCCCCTGACTGACATAATATGTCGTTCCCATCCAAAAGGGGGCATTCAAACATGGTAGACAGTGTAGGATAGTTTTTCTAACAATAAAATCGGATCCAATTATTCCTGTCTATGTATATTTTCTTTCCACTGAATTCCTTTTTTCCCTAGTTTCTCATTTTGATATTATACCTATTGTTTCCCCAAAATACAAAATGGACCAAAATATTTTAGAGTATTTTAGAACCAAAATAATTTCTCTGAAATAGAGAAACACTTGATTGTATTCAATTAATTGGTATACTTGTTTTAACGCTTAAGGGACCCAACATATGGGACACTATTCCCTTTTTGCTTCGCCCCTTATTGATCCTCAAGAAAAAAAACACTTGTTTATGCTTTTAGAGGACCGAAAATCCTTTTACTTTTCTTAATCTGTAAACAACTCCAGATTTTGTTTTGCTTATCATTTTTCTTCTAAAATGTTTGATAAAAAACTTATGCTGTCGGCCTGTGATAACCATAATCAACCACTAAGAATATAGTTAAGGGGTCTTTATTTTTTCTAATTTTATGTTTAACATTTGCTCATTTTTATATGGGGGGATAGCTTGATTGACCGACTGTTTTCATCATCTGGTGCGACAAGATCTTTTCCTAATTTGAAACATTTTGCTCGAATTTTCTCTAACCGCATTGAACGAAAAACTGCTTAGCTCCAAGACATTCTTAGATAATAGATGAACCCAGGACACTGCTTTTTGAAGAGAGATGCACCCCTGTATCATACCTTTGATATCCAGATACCCGGTGATTCAGTCCTGAGGGAAAGATCAAAGAGCTAAAATCCCAGATGTGTTTAGTTGTTGGGGATTTAAAATTTTAGTGTCGTCTTGGTACGAAACTCGGCTCGTTTTTCAATAGGCATGAAATAAAGCCAAGAACGTCTGATTTTTCTGTATCCATGACACGGGGGTGTCTGAAAATTTAATTCTCAAGAAATCTCTTTAATGATGGGAAAAACGATATACGTATGCATTTTCTTACCCCTCTTACTTTAAGTTTTGAGCATAATTGATGTTAGATTGGATTTAAGATCTCATAAATATAAAATAGGGATATAAAGTCGCCGATGCCGGCCAATCTAAATTGAAGTTTCCCAACATTGACATAACTTTTTCATTCAATAATTAAAAAAACTACATTTGCTAAAGAAACTAAAAAGGACTCCTAATTGAACATATCATAAATATTTATACATACTGGGAAAAATAAAATAGCATAGTCAGCATTTTTATTTACAAAATATGTGGTATAAGTTGTATGAACCACAGATTATGAAAACAATTTATAATAATCCACCAACTTAGAATAATGGATCGGGAACATTTTTGAATCTCGATTGATGACATGACATCCTAAATCTCATTTCTTAAACGATATTAGATAAATTTCGTATTACAATTTGTTAAAATTCGTCTACTTATCCTGATCAAATCTTGCATTTGATGACTTGAATTTTACACTTAAGACCCTTAAAGATCTGATTTAGAAGAGCTAAGAATGATCAGTTTCCCTCTTAATATCATGATATCGATCAGGCTTTAGAATAATCGTGACAAGTCGATGGTGTTGCAGATACATTATATCCAATGAAGTATAAGTTCGAAGGGCTGGAAGTCAATCTCTTTGGTAGGATTTGAAGCCAACAAATCCTACCAAAGTTGCGCGGCCTTGAGCGACTCGCCTGGTTTTTACACAAATGACAGATTGAAACTAAAATTTACCGCTAAATTTCAAAAAAAACATCAATCGTAAACAAAGGAATTGCTAGATTCAATCTGTTGTCAAAAATACGGCACAGGCGCATTTTTTAAGACTTCACTTTTTCTTGCCTGAGAAAAGTTAAGACATTCTACTCTAGATTCTATACTCCCTTCGGGTTTTAAACTCAATGATTATATCCCCTTTCTCACAGACCCGGTATAATCTTTACAGTCAGTGGGGGTGAAAATAACGGACTGAATTCGATTGGGATTGATATTTTTGAATTAATTTCAGTTTTTGAAACACTGGGGAACGCTTAATTTTTTTTTTTTTTCAAGTGTGAAAATTCTGTCTGGACGGAAATTTAGCACAATATTTTGTATTCCGGATTTGCTTATTTGATTACTAAAATCGGCGAGTATAATTTTCCACTGGGGACGATATTTTGAGCTATTTTTCCAGTGGGAAGGGTTCTTAACGGGTCTGTGAGAGGGAGATGTTTTATCAAAAGTATGCACATTTTATCATTATCTGAAAAAGTAGAAAAATTTGTAAATTATTCATTGGCAGCCAAGGCAAATAACCGAACGCCTACCTTTTCGGGGAACAAAATGTCGGAGTCGGGTTTTTTTCGTCGGGGAAAAATCCCCTCAAAATTTTCGTCACTTTCCCCCGACATTTTTTTACCCGATAAGGTATCTTGCTAAAATGCATGCATGCTAAAATTCTGTCCTAGTGAGGCTAGGGTCAACTTAAAATCGATAAAAGAACGTTTAGGGTTTGAAACTCATCAATCAATACAAATTTTTCTTGAAATTTACAGCCAAAACCCTCAAATAAGTTTTGTTTTAGGACAGGTTATTGGGATTCTTACAACGTCCGTGATCACGTAATCTGTACATTGCTTAGAGTAATTAGCGATTTAAAACCATGTCACAGATTTGGCGACTTATTGGCAAAACCCAAAAGGGCCTAAAAATAAACTTTGTAAATTATTTACGTAGCCTTTATGTAGCTTGAATATGGAGTAAACTTTAACTATAAAAAAAGAAATGTTATTATGGAGGCAAATAATTGAGAAAAAATAGGACATTACGTTGGATAATACCCTATTTAAGTATTCTATTGATTGGAATAGGGTAGACCCCAGCTCGTTAAGAAACTTTGACTCCACTTGGGAAGTTAAAAAACGTCGCGACGGTATTTTACATGAAGAATTTGATTTAAAAAACACGGTGTTTCTATTTATTTTTCGTGGGAAAAAAACTCTTGACTCATAGTTTGGTTCGACGAATTCGTCTTTAGAAGTGGTCCCTAGTATTTTTATGTTTGGTACAAATTTTAGTTTACTCCATAAACTGTCATCAGAAACAATCATACCCTGACCAGACGTCAACTCAGTAGGCAATATCGCAGTCAGTTGTCGGGAACCAAATCGCTGTATCTCCTTAAACAAACATGTTTGCTTAACCCATTTATAGAGGATAAACTATACATCTTCAGGATCCACTACACATACACTACACAATATATTGTCAGGCAATATATTGATGATATATTGCTGAGTGCCAGCAATATATTGAAAAGTTGTCCGCAATATATTGTCAGCTCGATTTTCAGTGTAGTATTCCAACAATGTAGAGGGTTTGTTTATAGAAACTTTCTTTTTATAATAGAGTACTTGCTATTTACTTCGTACATTACGGTCCGAAAACGATATTGTCAAATATTGTTCGTCAATATATTGTGTAGTCTAAGTAGCCCTTAAGGATAGTCGGAATCTCCAAAACTGAGAACCCCTAAAACGTTGAAAAAGACACTGAATAGCAACTTTTTAGTTGATTAAAGGTTGTATGGATTTATCCAAAGACCTCAAAAGGGCCTAAATTCAGTATAACAGAATTTTCCCTGTTTTTATTAACAGACAAACCAACCCCCCAAAAGTAGGTTTCAAAAAAACCTTACAAAAGGTCAAAAGTATCCCTAAGCTGAGGGCTGGTACGAAAAACTGTCCAGAATTCAGTCTTGGTAACCGACAGTTTGAACTAAACTAGGATGGCTAAGGATATCTTTTCCAAATTAAGCAAGGAACAACTTTGATTCTGACTGTCTAATGGCACGTAATTATATAATAACAGCCTTACGTGTCTGAAGCCTTTACTGCTGCGTTTTGATTTTCGCTAGCGATTTTAACCTACCGTAAATCTTTTTCCGGGGAAATGTTTTACATTAGCATCAACATCTTTAGCCTAGGCACGGATGAAATTCCTAATTCTTGCCCCCCTGATTCGTGGTCATGGACCTTTTTTATATATTTTAACAATAGGCTGTGGAAAACTTACGCATTTCTGCACATTGAATTGTTAGTGATCCGTCATCTTTCTAAATTTGTGGTTCTTTAGAAATTTCAGAAGCGCTTCTTTTCCTTAGATGATGGAAGATTATTTTGGAATTAGACTATCAGACATTTTTCAATTATTACGATAAACATTTCCAACGATTGTTTTCGTTTTTAGGCAAAAGGCTACGTGGTTTTGATTGTTTAGGCTGAAGAAAAAGAGGTCATCACGTGCACCACAAAGTCTTTAGATATTCTTTTCTCTTTCCAAGTTATACCCAAATATGTCTAATTATTCTTCGTGATTCCATTTTCTCCCCGCCTTTTTCTTTAAAATAGTTCACAATTTTTTTACCCAATATTTGTAATGTCCATGTGGCTCTTTCATATTCTGAAGTGTCTTCCCTCCTTTCCAAAGTAGACTCCTAACATCAATCTCATGGATGGAAGTGAAACCATTTTTCTCTGACACTCTAGATGAAAAATAACTCGTTGCAATCAATGATGCATATGTATAACCAGCAGCTTTGATAACTGGTAAAGACAATCGCACTAAGTTATTAGCGATATTCTTTCCACGATATTCTGAATGGACACCAAGAAAAGCCATTTCTACAGTTTTGTTTGGCTCTGTTAATTCCGGCATCTTTTTGGTAGCTTCTTCATCCAAAATGGCACATAAGTCAACCAGTATCGCACCTTCATATTCATGTTTAGGATATCTTGCTTTGTACTCTGCACATGTTAATAAATGCCGTGTCGCCATTATTCCAGCGATTTCATTGTTCTTGGTATCTGAAATGAGAGAAAAATATGGTTTCGGATCAGACAATTAGATGATTGTGCATGGTGCGTATATGTGCATAATTTGATATTGTGGCTTGAAGTTCGATTTTTTGCCAGTGCTCCAAGGCAGGGATAAGAAAGCCAAGGTGTGCAGAGTAACATAGATGAGGCTTTCCTAATAAGGACAAAGATTATTAAATTGTCCCGGTCTGGACTAAGTCGAGCGCAATATTAAACACTTTGTAAGGATTGCGAGAAGAATGGTGAAGAGTTTACGTGGAAAATTTCTTTTGACGACGGTATCGAAACACAAGTGTGCTTCTGTGTGAAAAAGATCTAAAATTCCTTGTAAATTCATTATTAGTCCCTTAAAAAACCGACAGCGCCACTAGGGGTTAATAGTTGTATTGATCGAAACTAATTTTAAACAATTTGAAGAGCTTGAGATAACGTTCTCTCGTTGAACAATGCCATATCTTTGGTTAAATCAATGAGATGGTAAGAGGGTTATCACGTCAGCGCTTCGCTAACTCAGTTGAGAAATACAGTTGACTCTCTCCAATTCAATCCTCAAGGGACCGAAAATTTTCTTCGAATTACAGAAACTTCGAATTATAGAGGTTTGAAATAGAGAAAGTTGACTGTCTACTTAAATTACTTACCTAATGCAATCACGCTTAACCCTTCTGTTATGAAATCATACATATCACAACCAATGTATTGGAACCAAAATTCCTTCACAATTTTCCGCGTAAGTTTTGAATTGCATTCAAGTCGAGTTTGGCATGCAGGCATGTCGCAAAAGATCTCAGCCAGTATTTCATGTGCTTCATTCTTGTAGTCTTGTGTGAGTATGCAGTATGATAAATCTCCATCTTTGTATAAAACTTTATTTTCCGCCATTTTTGACGCTTTTTCAAAAATCAAATCCAAATTTCAGCTTTATTTTACCAAATCAAAAAACTCATTAGAACTCATTTTAAATCACGAGACGATCTTCAGGTGGTAAATAGAATTAATTATCACACGTTTTTTTATAAGAAATTCAAAAACGTTTAAAACCTTATAAGAAAAACCTTTTTGAGTTTTAAACCTAAAAATATTGGTAAGGTGTTCTTATTCCCTGCATGTTGTGAGAATTTTGGTTTAATTTCCTCAGAAATTTCACGTTTAAGAGTCTGCAAAGCCTTACAATGATCTTAGAATGTTCTTAAATTTTTAGGCCTCGCTACCCTCACATCCTCACATGCTTTGTTCTTTCCAAAAAAAACGTGTAAATTGAATATGAAATAATAATATCAATAATAAACAACTTTTCATTATCAGTGAATAAGCCGTTTAAAAGATAATTAAAAGTGGAATATTTTGAAATACAAAGAATTCAAAAAGTTTAAAAAATGAAGATGAAAAATGTCACCACTTTTCGACATGCACAAAACCACTAAAGAATATTTTGTGGAAACAGACTTTACAATATTATCTAATGTATAAATCAGCTTCTCTCGTCGCTTTATAAAATTGACTGTGTTATCGATCTTAACAAGATTGATATTACGGTACATGTTATCATTATGAGAAAACTAAAGATTTAAAATACGGGCTCAGTTATACTGTGTGTATAAAAAATGACCTTGCAATGCGATTATTTGTTACTGGAAATGTATTATCTTTCTGATAACTATTTTAAAAATGCAAGGGTGTCACAAAAGCTTTTTAAGAATAGAAATCGAAGGAGATGGATATACAGCCGAAGTGTTCGTACTTGAAATTTTCACCCGGGGTACTAGGGTTGGCGAATGAGGGGTATGTGCGGACGGGACCTCCGAAAACCGACTCTTAGAGAGAGACTGATTTTTGTTGAAAAAAGTCATAACCTTAGAGAGACTTTATTACAATTTTTTTTCGATTTTTGAAAAAAGTCATACCCTTAGAGAGACTTTATTACAATTTTTTTCTCTGGAAATCAAAAACTTTCCTAAAAATCCTGAATTTTCCGACCCTTAGAGAGACTAATTTAAAACTTTCTGATTTTTCCGACCCTTAGAGAGACTTTGAAAGGTGAAAAAACCGACCCTTACCGTCCGCACATACCCATCATTCATTTTTGCCTAAGTATCCCCCCCGGAAATTTTCACCAAACAGTTCGAAAGACCAAAGATTTTTGAAAAGATTTTTTCGGCATAAATTGTCTAGACAATATACACTTATATAAGCTTAATTAATAAGGTGGATTTATCTGAAGGCTTACTTAGACAAACAGAGCTACGAGGATGTACCACTAGATCAAGGTACTTCCTATCTCCACGTCTCTAAGGGAATGTTACCAAAAAGAATAAATTTAAAAGTGAGTCCCTCCTATGGTAACTAATTTTTTGGTAATATTTTGGGATATTCAGTCCTATTCAGATTCAGCGGATAATCTTTTTATCAGAAAAATCCAAAAATTGAGTCCCACGTAGGTTTTTTTTTCAAAAACCTCGACAAAACACCTCCGTCAATCAGCAAAAGAAGGTATCAACTCCAGGTATGACCTGGCTGTCTCCACACTATCATTGGTCACATCCTGTTCTTTGCTAAAGGTAGTCAGCTATTTTCATGTATAGTTACAGCTTTTGAAAATTTCTGGTGTTACCACAAGAGCTTCAAAGTTTGTCACTTTTGAAAACTTATTATCATATCCATATCGATTTGGATCTATGTTTGTCCATTTAGAGTTGGGATGAAGTTGATTTAATAGAATGCTGACCAATCAAATTGTTGTTGAATTCGTCTTCGATAGTGACGTTTTACCAAAGTTCTTCGTCCTCCGTAAAACCTTGTCTTTAATGACTGGGTCGATCAAAACATGCCCGATAAACAGGTACAAACCCTATAAATGAAGTAAAAGCACTAATTTTTAGAATGAACTATTATTCATGTGTACGACGAAATGATTCCGATAGTTACGAAGAGCACCGAGGGATCATCGGCATATCAAAGGCCGAACTTCATTGCTCTCTGTGGTGATATAAACCCCACCTCTTTAGAGCATGGGCGGCCGCCAATCCACCATCGGAATTGCAGATAAAAAAAGCCATCGTTAAAACATCAGCTGACGTCTAATTTTTGACGTCAAATATAATTTCACAAAAGTATTCTTTGAAACATATCCACCGAGAAAAAGATTCATTTGAAATTTTTATTGTGAATTGGATAGACGTGTAAAATATTTATCTCCGAAAAATTTTTGAAAGATGTGGTGGTGCGCTACATCATTGATGGCGGAAGACCTGAAGAAGTCTTCGAAAACAAGACTTCCAAAGGGCTTTTATCGTGGTGGAAATCAAATTAAAAGTTTTCAATCAGGCCTTGAAAGCACACCAGAAGATGACGAGTTGTGTCAGGTCAATAGGACATTAATCAGTTACAAGGATGTTTCTCTTACCGACAAACTTTACGGTGGCCGAAACACAAAGCCATACATTGTTACCGATGATAAAGAATCCCTTCAAAGAAAGGTTTGCTTTACAATTTTCAATATCAGAAAGTAAAGACTACTCTAGCTCTAATAGCTCTGGTTAAATACCATATTTTCTACCCCTACTACAACAGTCATCTGCTCAAGAGGGGAAACCTACTTTGGACTCTAGTAAAACTGCCGTCTTATTCCGGACCATGTTTGCTATTCAATATACAATTTCTATAAAGACTTTCGCTTGGAGGTAACTCTCACATTAATCAATATAAACACTGATACATTTCGTTACCCCTGACTCAAACAATAAAGGTGTGGCCTCAGTTAGTGAATTTATCTTTCACATTTGTTACAGATTCTGAAGGAATTGAACGTCAGCCCATTGGAATTTGGTATTGCGATGAAGACTTATCAAAATGTCGTCAAAGTCCAGAATGAGGAAAAGATACAGGAAGGTTCATGCGTAGGAGGAAGAGAAGTCATAAATACTTCTTCAAACGATAGCGAAGCCGATACAAAAGTAAAGGAAAGTAAAGATATTTCTCGACCAAATGATTCAGCTCTTTTGGACGAACTTCGTACAATCAAAGGTGATTACGGTAAAATGAAAGGTGACTACGACAGCATTGTGGAAAGGAACACAGTAGCTGAAACTAAGATCCAGCGATTATCTCTGGCAAAAGAAGAATCCGATCTCGCGCACCGTGAAGAGGCAGATGATTTGCGCAATACGATCGAAGATTTGAATAGAAAATTGACAATGGCCCGAGATGAGGTTGAAGATATGAGCATGGATATCAAGGAATGTGTTGCCAATACTACCTCGCAGTTGAAACAACACTTTAACGCGTTATTGACTGCCGAAAAAGAACACAACCAAATCCTTCTAGCAGAAAAGGATGCTACAGTTTGTCATAAGGACGCTCAGATTTATGAAATAAACAAATATTTTGAGAGGGGGCTAGATACCGTAAAGGAACAAGGATCCAAACGTTTAAAAAGAATGCTTTCTATTGAAAAAGAGAAATCGGAACTGAACCAAGAAACTATTCAAGAGCTTCGTAAAAGCTTGGACGCTGAACAAAAATTACTATTTGATACACAACACTCCTTAAAGCAACAAACGGAGATAAGCGATGCCCAGGCCTCTCAGCTCGTAGAATTGAGTGACAAGAAGGCTGTCATCAAGAAGAAATTGTTTAAGGCTACCAAAGAGATTAAGGAAGCCAACGATAAGGTCGTCCAGAGTCAAGAAGCGTTTAACAAACAACAAAAGGAGCTGGATGATCTAAAGTTGATGAATGAGAAATTGATAAAGGATAACGAGGAAGAGCGTAAAAAACATATTGAAAAAATGACACTAAAAGAGAGCAAGTTGGCTAAGATGTGCGACAGCTTCAAAGAACAAATCAACATCAAGGAACAAAATATGGGAGTGCTAATGGCAGAGAATGATGCATCGAAGTTAGCGCAAGTCGAATCTGAATTGATTCATGCGGCAGAAATGGCGAAAAAGAATGAGGCTTTGCTCCGTGTGAAAGACGCACACATGGACGAGATTGGTGAAGCTAAGGAACAGCTTGAGAAGTTGAAGAAAGAAGCCAGCCAGATGGATTCGATGCACCAAGAGGCATTGGCTGCAAAAGATGGCAACCTGGAAGAATCTGAACTGATGATTGCTTTCTTACAAAAAGAAAAAGCAATCTGTGAGAAGAAACTAGAGACTGCATCGAAAAGTGTTCTTCGCTTGGAGAAGAGATTAAACCAACGCGAAGTTGAAATTCGCGCTCGTTTGGAAGATATTTCTGCACACAAGAAGAAAGAAAATGCAGACTGCACTGCTATCGAAAAACAAAAGGTTACAATGGAGAAAATCCAGAACGATTTGAAACGTGGAAAGAAGAGGATCGAATCTTTGATCCGAGAACGCAATGCTTACAGAGAAGAGGTAAGATCAGCTCTATCTGTTATTTCAATAAATTACCATCGATCAGCATCAATAAAGAATCTTTGGGAACTGAAAAGCTAGCTTATAAGCCCCTTTGAAACAACATGCACTGAGAAAATCATTTTAACTTGAATGATTGCTGGTTAATTAGTTCAAACGCAACTTACTGTTCGTCGTACAGATCCGAATAAACTGTTACTATACACAATACGAGAAAAAATTATAATGGTATAGAACGATATTGATGGCGTGTTAGAAATCCCCTAATAAAGACTATTCTTTGGGCAATGAGTAATTCCTTATGAAAATTTCCTGAGGGGAAGACGTTGAATCTTGGAAGCAGGTCATGATTATGTCAAAATTAATTTTCAAAGGCTTCTTTTCAGGCCCACACGAATAGCACAAAGAAGATTGAAATCAACAAAAAGCTTGAGGCTACCAAAGAACACTTGCAGACGGTGAAGGAAGAATATG
Source organism: Clytia hemisphaerica (assembly GCF_902728285.1). Classification (NCBI taxonomy): domain Eukaryota; kingdom Metazoa; phylum Cnidaria; class Hydrozoa; order Leptothecata; family Clytiidae; genus Clytia; species Clytia hemisphaerica. Next base: position 3,046,803 of record NW_027103836.1, on the reverse strand, counting down.
AACATAAGATTGCTCAAATGCAAACCATTCAAGACACAGAGACAGTGGGCAAGCAAAAGCAAAGAAAACGTAAGAGAAAACCAAAACAGGTTGCTTCCAACGATATCGGAGCAAATACATTAACTTTTGCTACACAAATTAATAAAGAGCTCACCAAGTCACTAGACGCAAAGGATACCGATTTGACCCAAGATCGACCAAAAAACACAGATCTACACAATGTCAAGATCAAGAAAGTCACTCCGGTACAAAAAAGGTATCTAAGCTAATGAAGAATCTTGAATTTTACTCCGTTTCACTTTTTTCCTCTCTGCTTCTAGACATTTTCATTCAATACTAATAGCTATTGCTTCTTAACCATTTTACAAGGGTCGATTAGTAAAGCTTTCTTTCCATTAAACATTATTTTTCTGATTTTTTAGTACTGCTCAACGAAGAAGTCCATCAATGGTATCTAAAAACATTGTCAGTACGACGCCAGACGCTCTTTTCGACCAAAATGATCACGGAAGACTGTGGAGCATGTACGACACTTCACTTGTCACCTTCTGTATCGGAATATGGTTTCTCCTCATCAAGGTCTGCAGTATTGTCACCAATGATGATGATCCATTCTGGTAGTGAAGTCATCTTCAACTAAATACGTATACATTTGTAAATAATTTTCTCATCCTGGATTCTTTATAATTTTTACCACTTTTTTATATGGATTATTTTCTAAAAACCCAAAAAAACTAAAATTGCTTCATGTTTATTCTCTAAAAACTAGATATCTGAACTTAAAACTTGAGGTATTACTTTTTAGATTTGCTCCACTACTTCTATAGCTACGAGCTTTATTGACAAAATTAATTTTTCGGAAAAGTGTAAAAAACTTAACTACTGTTTACCATGGAAAAGAATTACCGGTATTTCTTACCCACCGCGAGGTCTCACCATTATTATCAAGTGATGAAAAATCACAACATAGAAAATTTTGATCTCAGCATTGCCAGCCGCCCACACTTTCATCCAACCCCATTCTATGGAGAGTCATAAACTTTTAAAAGTCTTAATACAACCAAAAAATTACCGAGAGACTGTTCATGAGGACAAAAGCATAAGCGATATATTTGTTATATTCAACAAATGGTGCTAATATGAATGGTAGACCGAGTAGTGGAACCAACACCAAAAACGTCTTCATCGATGAGTTTGTTCGTTTTGTATTTTTCCATGGTTTGCTTTCTTTGGCTGATTTCCGAATTTTGACAATGATCATCAGAAATAATACAACGTTGATCTATAAAGAAATAAAACAAAGTCAAAATAAAGATGTTTTAAATGCAGCCAAAATAACTCCCCTCCTGAAAACAGCAATGCATGTTAGTGAAACCATACTTTTCCTTGATAATACGGTTTATACTTGTCTCCTAGTAGGGCTATAATGGTCGATGTGTCAGTATAAGTCTTTTTTTTCCTGTTGGTCTTTAGGTGTTCGAAGGAGAAAGTGTCGGTATTCCGATGTCAAATTTGCCTTGTGGTGAAAAGTTATTATTTACAACGCTTTCCCACAACTGTCAATGTTGTCACCAATCATACAGACACTGTCGGTATTTCAGCTTTAGCGAAAACCTTGTATGCCTCTTCTTTATCAGTAGCTACCATCTGGTGGTTGTTGACATAGCCGGGATTGAAAAAGTCTAACCCCTTATATGCGCTAGACCTGGGGGTTTGAATGCTGAGGTGGAATATCATACCTTAGCTACCAGTAACTTAACACCTAGATCATATAACCAAATCTGATTGGGTTGTATTATTGGTCTTGTATTGTAAGGTGAATGCTCTACCGATTGAGATACTCAACAACGTGATTTAGCAAGTTTGTGTTTTTTTTCCTCGAGAAGATTTGTCAGATATCCAATTTTAGACGGTACTTACCACTAGCATCAAAGTCAAAGGCCCTTTCAACAACCAGATGTAATCTCCACCAAGTGCTGTACAGCTGAAAACGAAAAGTAATCAAAATTTCAGCACTTAATACACCCCTTCAAAGAGACCTACTGGAAACCCTTCCCACTGGAAAAATTGGCCAAAATATCGTCCCCAGTGGAAAATTATACTCTAATTTTTATCCCCGCTGAAAATAATCAGATAAGCCAATCCGCACTGCAAAATTTTGTGTTATTTTTTCTATCCCCACATAATTTTCTGGCTAGAAAACATGGGAATTTCAATCCCCATTGGATGTTGGCCCGTTCTTTTAACCCCAACTGGCTGATAAAATCCCACCGGGTCTGTGAGAATGGGGTAACTTAATGTTCCAAGCAGCCTTATTATAGAACAGAGATAAATAATGTGCAATTAGATTTTAAGTAGAATTTTTATCACGTTTGTCAATTACTTCTTTGTCTCAATTTCAAAAAGTCAAAAAAAATCTCACTATTCAGCATTCTGGAATTGATCATGATAAACTCCACCGAAGATGCCAGTCAAAATCAATGGAAAACCTAAAATGAATTTCCAAGTGGAGAAATTTTGTTTAATGCCACACATTATAGTAGTAGACTGAAGTAGTTTATAATGGATGTAATACAGAAGGTGTACGGTAATTATTTACGGGATAATTAGTTCGTATGAACTATAGACTAAAATAATGTCGACCAGTTGTCCAGTTTATCTCCCTAATGTACCCCCAATCTATCAAAATTTAGTCGTCTAGCATGCTTATTCCTTTCCGAAGAAGGTCCTTAAACTAGAATCCAGTGTCGCTCAGTTCATTTTTTTATGATTCTGATATTGCTCACAGATGATTGCACCACGTCCATCAGTCAGAATCAAAGAGTGGCGCAATTTGCTCTGGGTCAAGATTGGGAGGTTTTTAAACCATGCACTATTTCACGATAGAGGAAAGAAATAAACTAACCGTATCCAATGAGAAGGTATAATTTGAATAATTTGTTTTTATGATGTTGAAATACAAAGACCACCAAAATAACGATATTAATCCCTTCCACCATCATCCATGATAAAGTGCACAATGTGAAAAAGTATGAAGATAATGAAACAACAAGACAACCAGCCTGAAATTAGAAAAATTTAGTTAAATGAGTTCAGGTTGATGCAAAGGCATAAGGTTTAGACTCATTAATCTTTGATTTCTGACTGGTACGTGTTTTCCACAATAAAAAGGATATTTCTATTCTCTAGCCAAATTATTAATCAATCTGATAGCTACTAAGACATCGATTTAAGTAAAGATATAGTGATGACTGCATTTCAAGCCAGAGGGTGCTTATATCTCAGCCAGGATAACTGTCCTTCCAAATGAAATTTTACCTAAAAAGCCGCATACTTCAGCAAAAAGACGAAGGAAAACTCTTTTTTGGGGATTATATGTTTAACTTTGAGTGATAAAAAAATAGAAGATGTCCTTCATTGATCAGCCTGCTGGCCTTTAAGATACTATTACCCTTTGAGAAAATGGGGCTTACCTTTCAGACTCGACTGGATCATTATGATGAAAAACGAATATTTGCTGTGTCAATTTTACCTTAGATTTCTTTTGTAGATCAGGAACGAACCAGAGCGATATTTTCAACACGAGAAAGGAAAGCAGGAAGACAAACATCAAATTCTGATGGATTCTTATCTTCATCGTCTTTTTGCTGCAAAAATAATATCCAAATTAATTTAAAAGTTTACATGAATTCACACCGGGGGAGTAATTTTTTTAGGCAAAAATAAGTGCTTAGTATTTACTGACCTTAAAAGGTTTGTTTTTTCACCTTCTGTACCATCTTAAGTCTCTTTAAGGGTTATTACAAGCGAGCAAAAAAGTCAAAATAGTCTTTCTACGGGTCGGAATTTTCACCTTCTGTGGTCACTTTAACTCAAACAAGCCCTTATTTTTCTCTGATCGATCCTCGTCCTATTTCCACCTTGATTCTTTACATGTCATGCTTTGGATTTTAGATTTTAAATCAAATTATAGAAGTGGTTACCTGAAAAATTGGAATACGATAAGTCCAAGACTAAGAAAAGTAATGCTTATAGCAGCCAAAATTTCTTCAAATCTGTTGAAATTTTCAAGCTCATCAAAGAAAACTGCATCCTGTAAGAAAAACAAGATAACAAAGGCTGTATTTCAAAATAAGTAGTGAAAAAAGTCAACATCAAAATAATAATTTGCCCCAAAGATTTTGAATCGAAAAAGATTTCTCATTATTTGAAACTTCCATGTTTCTATTTAAAAGTTCGTTGCTGGCGGAGAGGAATATAGTTTTCCCGGGGGGGGGGGGTACTACCCTTGTCGACCGACGGGGGTGCTCCGCTGAGGTTCGAAAAATGGACCCTACGTGGAACTCGAAATTTGCGAAAAAAGTGACCCTGAATGGGACTGAAATTCTAAAATTTTCTCAACTTTTCAACTTTTTCCCTAAATTTTCCAAAAAAAGACACCCTACGAGGGACTGATTTTTCTATTTTGGTGTTTTTGCGTAACCTGACCAGCGGAGCATCCCCGTAACCCATCTTGCCCTAGTACCCCCCCCCCGGGAGAGTTTTGGCATCTTTGACTTGGACTGGAAAATTTCCATATGCTTTCCTTAGTTGGAATGGGGTTAAAAATATAATCTCCAACAATGATGAAATTGACGAGAACAACTTTATGAATGTTAGCCTTTTTTTGTACCAGATAAGCTTAAATAGTCAAAATGGTGGTCACAATTTATAAATGGGGTAATTTTGAAATAGCTACCATATGATTATTTTCAAGTTCTTTCACGTTCTCCCTTTGTTGGACCTAAAAAAGTCAAAAGAAGACGATGACGTGTGACGATTGCTTCAAGAAAATGTTTGATCGCCAGAATTAAGGTGGTGCAGATTTCTTGAAAGTATATATTTTACGCGTTGGGAAGTCTTATTAACGCCTCAAAATATAAATGACGACTTGAATGGGAAATGGGATGACATTTTTCAACTAATGATTTTTAATCAATAAACTTCTCAAACCTATACCATGATTGAATTAGAGCGTGTAGGTATGACCTGGCTGTTCTTACACTATAAATAAAATAAAATTGAATCACAGTCAGACCATGGCTAACCTAACCTCCCCCGGCCATCCAGGCGGGAGACAGAGCTTTCAGTGACTTACCATATGTTGCATTTGTGCAAATCGATCCCAGTTGCGTTTGGCACCAAGAAGAACTGCATGATTATTCTCATTAGTAATTCCAATTCTGTAATGAAGAATACGCTTTTTAAGTCAAGTTGTTTGAAGGTTTTAGTTTTACAAAAGTGTTTCATATCAGATACATGTCTTATATCAGGCCGATGTCTGTTCGATTTCGTGCTGGATAAACAAAATATTGTTTTTATTTTCCATTTTCTGAGCAATCTTGCTCCACATCCGTGTCAAAAAAGCTTGTAATTAAGATTGATGAGTATACAAACAAAATCACTCTTCCTGTATCTAAAACTAAGACCTTTAAGGGGAATCTTTTATGGTAGCTAACATATGTGGTTTTTTAAATCAAATATAGATCAATATTGTAAGTGTATAAGAGCAATTTAAGATTATCCATGTCTGAAAATTTTGTAAAAATTTTGGGTTCTTCAAAAAATAGCTCTTGGACTTTTCGTATTAAAGTTGCCCTCGGCCTTTGAACCAAATACTCCAAAGCGACGGGGCCGAGAGTGGAAAAAAGAGGTCGAGCATAATAGTTGAACTTACATACTGAAATACCGTATCAAAAATTGTCTCATTTTGACAAAGGGCATGTTGATCGTACTGCATTGGTACCGTGAGTGTTGCAAATTGTCAGCTTCCTATAAAGAGAATGGTACTTTGGATGTCCATTTTTAATTTCATGATTTCTCCTCTTCTTATCAAAACAGATATAAAAATAGGCCCATGCATTTGATTCTCACTTAAGGAACAAGTTGAATAGAACTATATCAAATTCAATTGTTCAGCACACCTCATAGAGAAAGTTAAGAAATTTTTCTACCAGTGAAAATCCTTTCTGATCCCACGTCAAGGGGCCATGACAAAGATTTTCAAAAAGGTGACGAAGTTTTCCTGATAAGTTTCTTCCTTTCATTCAAAATAGAGATATAATGAAAAAAAGAGCTTAACCTATTAACCTGTAGTATTTTAGTGTATTGTTCTTTGAATACCATTCTTCCCGGGATATATACAAACGTTTGATTCATCTTGATGAGTTTTCCCTTCCCTGTATCCTCCTTACATATATCATATAAAACGTTTAAGATTTTCTTAGCCTCGATATCGTGCAAGCGTTTATTTGTTGATTGCCAGGCATGAAATCGTAACTTCGTGATGGAGCGTATCATGTAATCAAGGCTTTGTTTGTTGCAAGTCAGATTTCCAGGCTAAGATTATCAAGATGGTAAAACAATCACACGATATAAGTAGATAAGCGAGATTAAAGGGCAAAAATATTTTAAAAACAGCAACCCTTTCATTTATCTGTACAATTTGAACGTTATTTTCCTTTGGTTAAGGTTCACATGTTTCTTTCCTGTGGACGAAATCTCAACTGTTTCAATTTCTACTGTTCTATGTAAGTTTAAACCCAAAAACCTTGGGAAGAAAACCTTTGTAATTCACAAAAAAGGTCAGAGCCAGATCCTCTAGCTAACCTTCTGATTGTAACCGTGAGGAAATGGAAAATAGATCTGAAGTTAGCCATCAATTGATACATTAGGCTGTGTCCTCTAAGCACTTACGTTATCAAATACTGGAAAATTTATTCTATTACAATCACAATAATTTGCTTTTGTCCATATAGTCTCATTTTGAGGTGAATAAATACAACTTCTTGTGAATTGACCTGTAAAAAATAATGACTGTTCAGACAAATCGGTTTGAATGTTAGCCTGTAGCCTAGACCATGCTATAGTCTAAGAAAAATCACTAGCTAAGAAATAATCCATAAGCCGAAGAAAATTCGCAAACGGGATTTTTGACGAAAAAAGTTACCGCCATTACGGCTATAAACTTCGTGTATTTACATTTATTTATTTTTCCATTTTTACTAACTTGTAATGGACGATAACATCGGCTAAACTCAGACCTACAAACAGCAGATACAATGTTTCAGACCAATGGATTCACCTTAACCCGTTAAGTGTCACTGGTATCAGTTTTTTTCGGTCTGTAAAGAAAAGTAGATCTAGCGCTCTCGATGCATTTACATCTGTTTTGGAGTCGTCATCTTTCAGCCTTTGGTGAAAGGATTGATAGGTAATGTATAACGTATACTTCACCTTTTAAAGCAGAGTCTGACACGAGTGAACTACATTCTCTAGAGACAGTAGTATCAACTTCAGTTGGGTTCCAAAATATTCCAGCCTTATCTTCTCCAAATCTGCAATAATCTGAAATAAAAGGTTGATTTTTTCCCATAAACGTCCAAAAGAAATATAAAGAAACCGGGTGTAAAGAGAAAGAGGCTAAATTCATAATAAATTCAAATTGATAAAATGTAAATCTCAAAACTCAACAATTCTGAAAGACGATGGATTCTGGCCAATTCTCTGGCATTTTCAACGTTAAAAAATCTTGAATTACATTTTTCGCAATTTTCTTCATCTTTGCCATCAGGGCAATCTTTCCTTGTATCACAAATTTGATCTTTCCATATGTATAGTGATGAATTATGGCATATCAAAACGTGGTTCTTATTCGCTTCAAGAAATGATTTCTTATCTAGAACAGAAAATTTGTTGAGGTGTTCACCATTGAATTTAAAGCCCGAAGGGGTAGAGTAGAATCTCTAACCTCTGTGAAGCCACTTAATTTCCATCCAGAACGCGCCTAGAATGCGCCGTTATGACGACAGATTGTATAGAAAGGAAGTGTCCCTGTTATGCTGTCAAAACAATACAATTTCTCAAAATTAGTGCTCGCATGGACCGAGAGGAAATTGTTCTCGTTTTCGATAAAAAATGCTGTGTAGGCGTAAATGTTTGGAGTTTAGATGGTGTTCTTTAAAAGGGAATAATTTGTAAGAAGGTGTGTAAAGGCTACAGGCTTCCTAGCTTTCTTTCTGCTCATCCAGAGTTTATTATTCTCTTACCTGGACATTTTTCACAGGGATCTGACAATCCTAAATTTGTGCACCATTTTTCTTTTATTACGTTGAACATTTTTGACCCGTGGATACAAGTGATATTACAAACTTGGTTTGACCAACTGAACAGATAGCCTGGTGGGCATTTGTTTTGATGTACTGGAAGAGAACATCCTACAAGAAAGGTAAAAAAGACAACGCTTAACATTGTCCTACTTGACCATAGTCAAAATCCTATTAGACCCATTTAATTTCGATCCATAACGCCGGCCCTATTACCCCTATGACATCACCAAGAGCCGGCGTAAATAGGGTCGATAAGTTAGTTACGATTCTGAAGAAATGTTTTTAACTTAAGGGCTACTTAACTTAGACTTACACAATATATTGGTGAGCAATATTCAACAATATAGATTTCGGACGGTAATGTACGAAGTAAACAACATGTGCTCTATTATAAAAAAATTTCTTTTTGTAAACAATCCCTCTATATTATTGGAATATTGCAAATCGAGCTGACAATATATTGTGGACATCTTTTCAATATATTGCCGGCATTCAGGAATATACTATCAATATATTGGCTGAAAATATTGTGTAGTGTAGATTGAGCCTTACTTATTGAAGTTGATAGACTTTCATATTCTTCCAAACAATCTTTACCAACACAATGATATATTTCCACTTTTCTGTCCGGCATTAAACATTTCAATTGACCCATGTAACAAGCACATTGAAAACAATGGTATGTAGAGTCTTTCGAAATAAACTGCCAAGAATTATGGATAAGATTCACACCTCCAATTGAACAATCTTCAAGAAAAAGACGAAATGACAAATTGTCGAATCAACAGAGAAATTTCGTGCGCATACATTTGTTAAAGCTTAACATAAAATTCCTACACCCATGGTTCGTACTTCATAGGATATTGAAGGTTTTACCTACAATCAGTGACAAAATATGTGACAATTTCTTGAAAAATCTCTTCCCCCCTAATATCAGTGTTGATGTATAGCTTTTTCTGAGCATGGTGGCAGCCTTTTCACCCATCAACATTGATACTAGTGGGGAAGGGAATCCTTGCCACAATATCTAGTCACAGATTGTAGGTAAGTGAGAAAATTGTTCTAAGGTGGATAATCAAACACTTATGAGAAAATCTAAAAGAATTACCTTTTGTAACGAACGTTTTTTTGACCAAAGAAGTTGTTGTACAATTTCGACATATTTTTTTAAAAGGAAGCCACATGGTTGGTGTTGCCGATATTTCACAAACACTTTCACCAGAATCCTCACATCGACAAGGAATGGAAAGAGTATCGTAATTGATATTCCAACGAGCTAAACGATCTTTCTTATCACCATCAAAAAGACATTTTCTACATTTCTTGTCAGTAGCCAGAGTTTCGTTTTTCAGCGTCTTAAACATCTGTACGCAATTTGATACACTGTAACAGCGCTGTTGAAGGTATATACAATAGACAGTTCCACGTCTAGAACATGTGCATGTTGCGCAATCAAATTCTGACACCTCAATTTCTTCACCTAGTCTACTTATATTAAATATTGAGAAGTCTTTAGACCAAAGTGGATGCCAACAATAAGAGCAGGCTACGTCCCTAGAAGATATTATGTTGCAATCTAAGCAAAGTGTAGACTTGGTATCGTTTATATCTGTCTTGAAACACGAGGCAATGTTTCCTGGTAAGCAATCACAGTATACGCAATGGGAAAGTACGAGTTGCTCTTGGAATCGATATTCTCTTGATGATCTGCCAGTGTCGATAGTGATTTGACAGGTGCCTGGTGACGCCGTTAAGGGAGCTGTGAAGGAAATAATATAAAGATGGTCAGTTTTAAAAGTCCGATGCTTGGCGAGTGTAATGGGTCTTTATAACAGTATAGTGATAAAAAAGCTACACTTTTAGTGAACTTAGCATCGAGCCCGGGGGGAGGGGGCACTGACCTTGACGGTGGACGGGGACGTGCCGCTGGAGTTTGAAAAATGGACCCTGTTAGATATGAATATTTGGCAAATTTGGGACCCTGTCAGAAAGAAAAATTGAAGATTTTCTAAATTTCCACCCTGAAAATTGTGAAAAATTAAGGTATCAGATACACGTTTTGAAAATTAGTAAATTTGAGACCCTGTCAGATATCTTCAGAGTCTAAAAAAGGGATCCTGACCAGCGATCATGTTACTTACGCCTTGTTAAATATGCAGCCACAATGAAATTAACGTTGAATGAAATAACAACAAAATAATTAGCCAATTCTTGAGATTTCATCTTCCAAACTATTACAACAATATAATCATATACCTAGTATCCAGTAAATTCAACACACTAAATTGGTTATAGAATGTAAAATGATTTAAAAAGCGACGTATAGATAAAGACAAAATACGCACATAAAAGACATTTGATCCTATAGAAAAATTTCAGCCTTTAGGAAGTACATTTTTCTGGTAAACCCGTTAAAAGGCCCTTAAAATACGTCCAATAAACGATTTATTTTTGATGATTTTCCTTATCCTTTGAAAGGTTGATATCGGTTACGAAAAATCCCCTTAGCCCTTTTTTAAGGGACAATTTTATATAAATATGTATCAATTAAAAGCGTGTGATCGTGATTCAATTTTCAAAAATCCCAACTAAAAAGCCACTGGGAACATGATTTTCATCTCCAACCATAAATATTGGCGCAGGTGAATCCATCTAAAATTGAATTTGTTTTCTAATTTAATGATTTCATTTTTCATTAATTTGCAACGGTTTGAACACTGTTTGATTTTGAGAAACATTCGTATGTATAGAATTTTACATTAGCCAACATTCCACCCTTTTTTCTAGTGAAGCATCTTTTGCTTTATAAACCGTGAGTCTACTAAATTTGTAGCGAGTTTATGTATTCGAGATGAATCGAAGGAGACGGTATAAAGCAAAGTTGATATGTCTCATATGTCTTCAAAATTGCCGTCCACTTTGCTGACGATGTTAAAAACACCAAAATACTGTCGTTTGTTTAGGCGAGCAAAGGTGATATAGAGCCGTACAATACACAAAGAATAAAAATAAAAGAAACACTCTCGATTACAAATTTTCAGTACTTCTAGTGTAGCTGCTGTTGGATAAACCTATTATGGAACTTGTTTATTATGATTAAACTTATGCTTAAATTCTTAAAACTCCCCGTGTGGGGTCCAATAGTTGTCCTGCTTTAATTGCTTTTTTAATTAGCAGTTGACTCTGTCCAAGTATTAAAATGAATCTTGTGAACATAAACAAATTTGCAAATCTTTTAAATTTTGAATTTATTCAATTTTCAGAACTTTTTTCAAAAAAACAAACAGGTGCTGATTTATTTATAATTAAAATCAAGAAGTGATGTTTCCATATTAAAGTTCAAGGGCTCCCCCAGGGGGCTGGCCTGACATGTGAATGAGCTTTTCTGACGTGAATACGTGAATTGGACGTTTTTAGCGCGTGAATACGTGAATTCAAGTCTCAAAACAACAAAATCCTTGATATTTTTTGTTTTATTAGACAAGGCCAATTTCATTTTCATTTCATTTTATGGGCCAACCGAAGTCGAAGAAAAAACAAACTGGTACACTCATTTTTCAGCGACTTGGCGACAGTTTTTTTGCCGGTGTAGGTATAAAAAAACTACCTATATACCGAAAAATAAAGGAGCTAAATGCTCGGGCTTAATGCCAATTAAAAATCCCACTTTTTCAATTGTACAGATTAGAAATCAAGAAAGATGAATTAAATTTAGCCTTTTGCCTAAAAATATTTAACGGTTTGCAAACTTATAAAAAAAATCCAACTTTAATTCAAATCAACGATAGCTTGAAGATATTATTGGCGTTATGGTGATCGGATATTTTGGTTTAAATATTATCGATATTCTTTGCTGAGTCAGCAGTTTTTCATCATATTTACCCACCTTTGAAATGAAGAGATCTAGACACTGAAACTTGACAAACCATGCCATTTTTGGAGTAGCTGTAGCAAAGATTTTTTCTGGAAATGCTCCTATGAAAATTTCTCGGCACCAGGTGGTCGAAACTAATCAATTAACCTCATTTTCTTTATCTAATTCTCACGCTGAATCCGTTGGTAGCATCAGATATTTGATTTTCGGACCTCTAAGAAACTACCCTTAGTATCAGAGGTTAAGTTTTCAAAAAATATATTAACCTCTGAAGACATGATCCCCAAATGTATAACAGTAATTAATAAACTTTTAATTATGGAAATGTCACTTTAATTGAATCGAAAAAATAGACTTTTTGTAAGTTGTGTTTTCAACGACGGGAATAAAAATATCAACTTTGAACCTCATCCAAGATCTTGGATGGTCGTCATGGTTACTTTTGTCTTCGTTGATTGCGCGCTGAATAGAATCTCGATTCGTCGTCACAGCGTCAATATATGATTTTGACCTGTGCTATTCACGGTACTAAGAAACTGTTAGTAAAGAGGGGACCCTTGATAAGTTATATCGATTAACTAAAAATCTATTCACTCGAAAACTGCAGGAAACTCACAGGACAAACTTTTTGTTGTCAAAATTTGCCTTAATCTAAAGGGTGCTACCAAGTGACACATTTCACTACTTCGGCCACTGGTCTATACAGGAAATTTGTGAACTTGAGTTGGTTTTAAAAATGCAATCCAGCTCGATCTATTGTGTTTCAATCAGTGCAAAGAAACGGAAAATCAGATTTGAGGACCCATTTGATAAACCTTATGTTAGGAAAACAAATCAAATCAAATTAAATAGAATTCTTTTCTGTGCTAAATCGAAAGAAAAAATCAACAGTACAATGTTATTTATTGATAATTTTTTGCACCTGCTTAATTTATTTTGGATAAGGAATATCACTTCTAAAAAAATTAATTAAAGTAGATCTTAGAGACAAACAATATCGTTTGAAGCTCGGGAATATCGAAGTCCAAGAAATATTCATGAGCAGAATGGAATTTTTAAAGTTGACAAAAATGATGTAAAATGTATGCAATATGACAATACTAAATAAGAGATGACTAAATTGTTTTTATTACTTTTGTATATAATTCAAAATAACCCATATGCAACCGTTACTGAGATCAGTACGTCTCTACTGGCAGGTGGCTCAGGTAATGTTGTGCAAGTGCTCAATAAAATCCTTCCCAGCCCTTTAGTACTTATGTTATGATTCTGATTCTGGCCCCAATGATTCTACCACGTCCTTTGACAAATTCAAAAATGTGGAGACGTTGCTCTGAGTACGAGATTAACATTTGCTTTGAATAAGTTTAAAGGTTTTGCCATAACCGTTATCATTCTGTTATTCGCAATCTCCTAGCCACTCGCACAATTTCTTGATTTTTATGGAGGTTGTTAGAATCATAAAAAAGCTAAGGTACTGGGTTCGAGTTAGAGTTTTTCCAGGATAATTTAAAAACCATTCTTTTTTTATCTATCGGCTATATCTTTTATATCTATCGCTACTTTTATAACTGGTGCTAAACTGTGCTAATGCTTCTTGAATAACTTTTGATACATGAGGCGTCCTTAAAACATCCAAAAAACATCCATTCTGTCGATAAGAAAAAATGCTTTACTTCTCACTTTTTTCAACTGTGATGAGTTTTTCCAGGATAAATTACAAGTCCTTTCGCACTGTTCTTTTTTTATCTATCGGCTATATCTTTTATATCTATCGCTACCTTTATAACTGGCGCTAAACTGTGCTATTGCTTCTTGAATAACTTTTGATACATGAGGCGTCCTTAAAGCATCCAAAAAACGCCCATTCTGTCGATAAGAAAAAATGCTTTACATCTCACTTTTTTCAACTGTGATTAAATCGGGCTTAATTTTTGGTCACTGTCATTGTAAAGACCTATTTTAAAGAGGCTCCCCCCCAGCCACCTTTCAAATCACGCAATCACTCAACAACAAAAAATTCAAACCACGTTATCACGAGTTAAATATCCTATCTATCACGATCACGTTGATCGCGTTGGTTCCTCCGATCACGCAATCACGCACTTTAAAATATTAAATCACATAATCACGAACTTGAAAAAAACGCCAATCATGCCATCACGAAAGCCGCTGGGGGCCTCTTTAAATATAACCCCGTACCGCAGACCCAGTTGGACCCCCTATCTGTATTGGCTAAAAAGTATTTTTAAAATGATCCCGATTCCGGATAACTTGAACCCTCATCCCAAATGGAAAAGATACTAGAATTATGAGAATCCTCACTGGATTTGTTAGCTGTAAAAGATAGATTTTAGAATATCTACCCTAAAATATTTCACCAGATCTTTTGAGACATGAATGTTTGAGCACTCTATGTTATTTTTAGCAAAACATTTTCTTTCATTCCAATTCCGAGCTAGTAAGAATGAACGAGTCAACTTTAAATCATACTCTTTCATAGAAATTCACTCAAGATTCAATCTCACTGTCCTGGTTATCAAGGTCGAATTCGAATGTCGAATCAAAGTCCAACATTCCCTGACAATGACCTTCAAAAACAATATCTCCAGATCACATTGTTCATATTGTCAATGTTCAGCAGGGAATAATGTCAGTTGTTACAAATTTGATATCAACAAGAATCGAACAACGGTTTGTCAAAATTGCCAAAAGATTCCGTTTGTTATCAGCTGCTCATACTGCTCAAATCCGTTTTACTCCAAAGATCTGTCCAACGCCAGTAAAGTTGAAACTGGTGAGTCGATAAAAGTTCCAAGTCTCGAATGTGTCAAATGCCAATGCTCACGATCTGGGAATTTTGGTTGTAATTACATTAACAAGGATCGTTGTTACGATGTATCAGCATGTTCTCTGATGTTTGATCGACTTAGAAATGGTACATCAAGAGCAAAATATGTTTGCAGCAACTGTCTTTTCGATGGCCAGCCAAAATCTCCATATTCAACTTGGATGGTCCTTATCCATGGTTTGAACATATCATGCAGTTGTGGTCATACAGGAGATGTTTCTTGCAAATCTACTAAACCAATGTTTATAGGAGGAATAGAAATCGCCAGGACATGTCGTAATTGCTCAAATTCGGAAACACTAAATGAAGAATTTCGAAATAGAGGTTTGTTTTTTATTTATTTTGAAATTTTGAAAGTTTGAAGATTCGATGCATATTCACAAATTCTAGTCCAATTTTAGTTTTGCATATCTTTTTTTTTATACATGGAAGCCGAGAAAATTTTGAACTAATTTTTCCTCCTGAATTCCGAAGCTTGATAATACATTGATTATATTTTGGAACGCCCTCGTAAAATTAGCCCTACTTCCTATACAATTATTATAGTCTAAGAGAACTAGTCTAAAAAGTTTCCCCGAGGGGTAAATCACTTGAAAAAAGGTGTACGATAATTTTTGACTTTTTGAATTTTCATTTGACTTTTTTACTTTTTTTTTACTTTTTTTTGACTTTTTTCAGACTTCCATTTTGACTTTTTCCCGACAAAAACGCCCAACGTCTTCAGGCGCCCAAGATTTTCCGCCCAAATCTGTCCAAAAACGCCAACCACCCATAAATTTTGCTCCACCAATCCGCCCATTCAAGAAACTTTTTGACTTTTTCAAGACTTTTATTTGACTTTTTGACTTTTTTCAAGAATTTTTGACTTTTTCTTTGACTTTTTGACTTTTTTTTGACTTTTTGACTTTTTTTGACTTTTTTGACTTTTTTTGACTTTTTTGTTGACTTTTTTTTTGACTTTTTGTAGAGGTGTACGATAATTTTTCGAGTGATTTACCCCTCGAGTTTCCCAACTTTGAAAAAAGAATAGTACGCGGCGTAGAAATTCGGCTTATAGGTTTCTTTGGGCTCCTTAAACCCTGGAATCACCAGAAAAACCCACAGGAAAAACTTATTTTGTGGGCATGTATTGATATGATATCCATTTCCAGTACAAACGCCGGTAAGGATTTTTTTTGAAATAAAATAAAATAAAACCCTTGATTCTTTTATCTGGAATTGAAAAATCATGGAAAGAATTGCAGCCACTTTTTTTACACTTGATTGTCTTTTCTTGAAGGTTGTTCAATCAGAGGTGTGAATCTTACCCATAATTCTTGCCAGTTTATATCGAAAGACTCTACATACCATTGTTTTCAATGTGCTTGTTACATGGGTCAATTAAAATGTTTATTGCCACAGAGATGGGGGACCAGAATGTACCCATGTGTTGGAAGAGAGTGTTTGGAAATTTATGGTGATCCTTGGACATCAAATAGTGAGTATATATTCTCAGATTCTAAGCAAAGAGGGAAACATAAAAAGCCATGGGATATGTAACCGATCATCAAGACAGAATATAACACATTTTTTAACGATATTTTGATTTCTTCTCAGAAAACTTTATCTTAAAACCTATGCAAAATGTTTCCTTACTCAGCCTTTTCGCTGAAGTTATTGTATGATTTAGTAGTTTTAATTTTACAATTGTTCGCATTAGCGAGGTTAAATCGATAGATAGATCACGACGTCCGAAGACCTGTAAAACTTAGCTCATTTATTACCTTTTTTGAGAAATATTATAAGAAACTGCATCCCGACTTAGCAATGGAACTAAAATAAAAATGTTTTTCTTTTCAACAGTCGAATATCTGATTTATGGCGATAGCTAGTTTTGGAATAAAAAGGTATTCGTTCAAAACATTGATTAAAAAACATAAGTTCTACAGGTCTTCGGCCGTTAAAATAGGTCCACGACCGTTGCAGCATCAATCACACATCCAATCTGAAGATCTTCGACTAACGTAGGTCTTCGGCCGCTGGAAAACTGTGATTTAAAGCTTTGAAGGTCTTCGGCCGTTGGTTTAGGTCTTAGGCCGTTGGTTTAGGTCTTAGGCCGTGTACAGAAAAAAAATTGCCACGGTGACGTCCCCCTTACGATATTTTTCTACAAGTGGAAAGGAAGGTAGACTTGCCTCGGTAGTATATCCGCTCTACTTATTCTAGATCAATAAATCAAGCGGAATTTCGAAAGGGAAAGTTGATTACTTTGCGGGGTGCCTTGCTTTTGGGTTAGCCTATCGAAAGTTTTCGAAGTAGTGTGAATTTCTCATGACCATTTCAGTTAAAGGCAAATTCGTTTCGATTCAGGATCCTTATTACGATTCTAATTTAATTTGATACAAATCGGCAAAATATCCGTGTTCATAGTAAAACTGAATTCCTTTTTTTTTAGGATGCTCAAATCCTGTTGAATGGAATAGATGTCCACGAGGGCATTCCTTCAACTGGACAACTGAATTTTGTAATATCACTTGTAACAATGGCAAGAAGAGTTATACAGAGCTTAAAGAAAGATGGTGTGCGCCTTTAGGAATGCCGGAACCGTGTCAACAATGTCCAGGTTTGTTTTTTACATCTAAAGACGATGTTTCCCTCTACTTTTAATCAGTCTACACTGAGAAAATGGGACGAGATGGAGTTTTTACAAGCTCTTATTTGATTTGGTTGGTCGTTAACCAGTAATAATAAAATTTTGTTATTTTTTCTAAAGAACGCGTCATTTTTATTACTTCGAATGACCAATTATTAAGGTATCTTATAAAAACTCCATCTCATCTGGGGAGAATATGAGAATCATGAGTCTTCTTTCCCCAAATCGTTCCTTTAATCTAATGTTTGTAATTCTAAAATCACACACGAAAGGTACCACGCACCAGCGTCTACCAGGAAGAATCAAAAAGTGGCGCAAGTGGTTCTATAGTACAAGATTGACCTTCCCATAATAGGCATAATACAGCCTGTATTCATGATTTTAAAATCCCTGCACCAATACAACAGTTCATTCTAATTATAACTTCATATCAACATTTTTCAAAACTTCAAATTAGCAAATTTGGTGACGCTCAAAGGAAAACAGGGGGCAAATCATTTTGTATACTACAGTAAAATTCCATTCAAAAATTTATAAAATTAAATTTATACCATTGTTGAAAACAAATGTTGAAACAGTGCTCGATACACTGGGTAGAGCTTTGATACATATATTTTCATTAGTTAAAATTTAAAATCCATATATTACTGTCAGTTTCACGCCTTTGTGCGATCATCAGATATACTATACTACAAATAAAATTCACCGTCTGCTTTTACCAGAATACCGTTTTCCCGTCTATTTTTTCGTCAAATCCTGTAATACCGTACTAAAAAAAAGGGTCAATCCCGTCACATGGTAAGAGTACAACCCCCTTTCTCTACAAAAAATCCATATAAAAAATGGACAAAAGCTACCCTAATAATATGTAAAAAACATACAACTAAACTCTTAAGTCTATCAAGTTTGGGATTTGCAATAACAATATGGTGCTAGCTTTGGATATGCCATTTGTATACAAGCTGGCTGATTTCTATAAAGATTTGTTCTGCTAATCTCTGGATCTACATGATAAGTTTCGTTTCGTTTATTCAAGTCTTTGCGCACACGGACATCAAATGTTGCATTGGAAGGCGCAACTTCGAACATGATGTAAAATATACCTTCGTTTTTCTGCTCATCTGTAGCATATTCCAAACTTATAATTTTCGTCAATGTTAAATGAGCACAGAGTTGTTTTGGTATTATGTCATACTCTTCAATCTTATTATTAATAAATGAAACAACTGTCTCAGCAATTTTGAAAGCTTGAGTAGAATTTGAATCGATTCGCGTAGTCTTCATACAAAAACAATATTTTTGTGGTACACCGCTCTGTTTGCATGTCCGAGCTTTTGGATCGATCTTTGTGAATAAACTTTGTCCGGCAGTGCGTTTTTCCTCGACATTTGGATAAGATAAGATATGTTTTAAAGTCCAATGTACGTCAAAATGTGACGTCAGAACATGCTGGTTCGCTTCGATATTGTCGTATAACTCCCTGTAATTTCGTTTAAAACTTGGCGGTAAAATTATTGAATAAAATGGGTTGAATTCTTCTAATCTACCTTGCTTTGTGTTCCGGAAATTACCGCGTGCTCCCCATCGGGCGCCGTGATCACCAAAAAGAATCAAAATGGTGTTGTCGACACGTGCTTTCTCCCTGTAGAATTCGTAAATATCTGAAAAATAATTGTTTAAGAAATTTTGAACTGAGCTTCACAGTTTAGCTAATTCTGAAAATTTTGTTCTTGTTGAATGCGCGTAGAATAGAACCTTGATTTTTGTGACAGTATAAAGTTCGACGAGACGAAAGACGAGAAAGTATAGGCTAAACCTTGCGAACTTCCTTCAAAGTCATACTTCAAAAGATTGAATGTTTTGGGCCTCTCGTATAGTTTATATTTGGAAAATGACTCTTGCGAGTCGTGACCCAGTTAGCACACAACGTTGTTTCATCGTTCAGCTAACGTAATATGGACGTTTTGAACGTTTGACAAACGTTAGAACAACGTTGTGTGCCAGCTGGGTGACATCTATCTCAAATTTAATTGATTCTTACCGATAAGATGATCTTCCAACAAAAACAAAAGGTTCATATCGTCATGAGCATTATTTGTTATCTGAATGGAGAATTTCTTCTCATCTTCACACGAAGTTGTAAAAGTCTTCATTGCTTGAATCACTTCTTCAGCCTCACATATACAAGGTGGCTTCCCGCAACCCCCTTGCATTTCATGGGCGGCTATCCAGTAAGGGCGTGGGTACCAATCTGTAGGAGGTTTGTTGAACCCGTTCATCTTATAATGAAAAACACCTCCGAGGACTATGTCCTCATTGTAAAGTGTTGTGTAGCCTGATTTTTGGAAATCTTTAAAAATTAGATCGATGTCATCACAATTCTTTTTGTTTGGAGGTTGCCATGGATTGGAGTCTTCTTGATTGTATTGATAACCTATATGATAAAGAATTGGATAAAACAATGGATATTTTGGGAAACCTAAACTCTCTCCTCAACACTTTCGGTTTCAAACCCATAAGCATAAACAAATGTTTTGTGGGTATTGATAAAGGATTCCGGGGGGGACACTCATATGGTCCGACCCACAGCATGTGCCGCCCTTATTGGGTAGGTTTCTTATTGGGTAGGTTTCTTATTGGGTAGGAATCTCTGTAAGGGTGTATTTTTGATAGAGTGCACTGCAAGGGTCTTCTTTTTGCTTCGAGTTATGGAATAGGAATTCATAAAACATTGTTAACTGAAGGGACTATAAAACTTGTTCAAGTTAAGGAGTTAAGGAGAGTTAAGGAGACATTTGAGTTACAGAGGTTCGAGTTATAGAGACTCCGCTATGTTTTAATAATGATCTCCACTTTATTTTGCGTCTTCAAGTTTCATTGGTTCGGCATTCATCCAAAGTCCTGGATAATTACCGCACTTAACTGAATATCGATCTGTCCTCACAGGGTGAATTAAGGTCTGATACTCGCAGTATATAAATTAAAATATAAAATTGCTTGTCACTTGCCTGTTTTAATAGGATTCGTATTTTTAGTACACGAAATTTTTCTACATAACTACAGTAATCAACTTTTTATTGTTGAACACTCGTTTACGAGATTATAAGTTTTAAGGTAACAACAATAGAGAAAACTCTTCAATGACTGTCTTTCCATTATTAAAACTTAAATATTTTGGATGGGTCATAGGCAAGGAACAACAAAAAAAAATTATCAATGAAGAAATTTGTTGTTTCTTTGCCTGTGACCCATCCAAATACTTAAGTTTAAAAAAAAAACTGATGACAAAAAAAAAAAATAACCAACATTTTTCGTAAAGGAAAGTCTGCACAGATTTTTTCATTTTTGCCTTTAAATTGAACAGAAAATCATATAACACAGATGCACGAATCCTATGAAATAGACTAACTCGTATTTTACCAAGGAATTATTAGACGCTGGAAAAACAACAGACTGATTTTTGCCAATTTCTCATGTACAAGCCTTGTCGGCAGTAATGACATTATTGTTCACCCTCCTTCCACCAATAAACGATTTTTCGTAGTATTTTTATTTTCGTTCCTCATCATGGAGCACTTATCCAATTCCCAAAAGAGACTTTAAGCTTTCCTCCGAGACTCAAACTCAGCTAGTTAATTGCAAATAATATGTCGTTATGACGTTTATTTCTCATGTACAAGCCTTGTCGGCAGTAATGACATTATTGTTCACCCTCCTTCCACCAATAAACGATTTTTCGTAGTATTTTTATTTCAGTTCCTCATCATGGAGCACTTATCCAATTCCTAAAAGAGACTTTAAGCTTTCCTCCGAGATTCAAAATCAGCTAGTTAATTGCAAATAATATGTCGTTATGACGTTTTATATTGCGAGAAAGATGCAAAAATATGCTATGTATAAGAAATTTAATATTGACATCAGAAATTTTATACTTCAACCTTAAAAAAACCACCGTGCCACCACGTGCCACCGAAAGATTTTCATACCACATTGGAGCTATGAGACTCACGTCTATTATAAGTAAATCTCAGCTCTTCTCGGAGAAATATAAGAAAGATATTCCCAATTGAAAATTCCGTGTCATTATAAGCATTTTGTTTGATTTTACTTGTCTGGTGATGTTTTTCTCACACCAGATTTCATAAATGTATCCGCTTGGTATACTAGCATTTATTTATAAACCTTTCGCCAGCAAAAGTACGAATAGATAAAGTTGGAGAACATTTTAGAAATAAGAGTATTAATCATTTTTCAAAATCAGAAGTCCTTCGAGTTTTCTGTTGTTTTTTTTTGTTTTCTGAAACAATAGAAATACAATACTTCACTCTCCACCGTTCCATTCAATGTTTTAAATCCATGATTTTACCAAAATAAGTAGTTCACTTGAGAAAAAGGGAGCACTTACCAGCGAGTGTAGCCATGATTTGACAAGTGGTCCCATCACCGTGAATTCCATGAGCTTTGAAAACCATTGCATCTGGATCCTCCTCTAAAATCTCCATCAGTCTTGGCATCTGTCGGTACGCATTACCCTTAGATGTTGCATCAACCATAAACATATGAATATTGAAAGGTAATCCTGTTGTTGTTGCTTGTGGATTGGATTTATCACCATATCGTTGACCATCTGAATCTAATTTACGACCATGTTGACCACATACTTTAGTTTTGTTTGAGATCGTTGAATAGTATTCACGTTTTTGTACACCAGATTTTTGAGTGATGCTAACTTTGATGAAATCGTGTTCCAAAGGGCTGGATATAAATGACCCTTGATTGACATCAAAACTGATGTTTTGAGATAAAGAAAAATGAACGTGGAAGTCGTCATTGAGTAC
The DNA here is from genome assembly GCF_902728285.1 of Clytia hemisphaerica. Lineage (NCBI taxonomy): Eukaryota > Metazoa > Cnidaria > Hydrozoa > Leptothecata > Clytiidae > Clytia > Clytia hemisphaerica. Next base: position 3,024,461 of record NW_027103836.1, on the reverse strand, counting down.
TTTATGATAATTATATGTTCTATCTGTAATCATTGATGCACGCCCTTCGGGTGGATGTAAACTACCATCCGCCTTTCTTTTACGCCCTCTTAAAATATACTCCATTGTAACGCTACTAATCTTTCTCCCAGGATCTTCAATGACCAAACGATTATTAAAAATTTTACCAAGTTTTATCACGTTGCAACGTTGTTTTGCTTTTGTGACCCAAGCATTCATTCCACTCGGACCGAGTGGATCTAAATTTGGTATTTTGCAGACGGTGTCATGTTTTTGAGTATCATTTTGAAACCCATGTCGTTTTCTATATCGTTGTATGACAGAGCTCCGATTCAGCTTCAAACCTTTTATGTTTTCTATGTTGAAAGTAACTGGAACCTCATCTTGGACCTCATTAGTCTTTTGAAACGTTGCAGGAATCTGGTTAAGTTTGGCAGACCAAGATGGTGCTTTCTGGACAATAGAGATCCCTCTTAACGGTTTAACCGTTGAATAAGTATCCATAATCATTTTTCCAAAGCTGTCTGTAATTACAAAGAGTAAGGCTACCAGCAAGAGAAAAACCAACAAGGAGATTTTAAATATTTTCTTCCTCATTTTTACCATTGTTTCATTCGTTAGTATATAGTATAGACTAGGAGGAGATCTTCTTACTAAATGAAAAATAAAGAAACAAAGTGATAGACTGGAGTCGTTTATAATGCGTGTAATACAGTAGTATAGGCGTTATATGATAATACGATTATTGTTACGGGATTTAGTTTTTGCTTTATTTCTACTATTCGTACTATGTCTGAATTAGTCGTCTAGCTTGCTAGACTAACAAAGTGACAGCTTTTCCGGGAGAAACACGCTTTTTCTGAACAATTTCATAAGAACACAAGGCTGAAAATTGGCCAAAACCTAACATCGAATTAAGAACAATTGTAAGTCTCAGATTTCAGAAAATACTTGAAAGTACTGCTTTTAAATAGATTTTAAACCTATTTCAACTTTTAAGTAAAGAAACGTATTACTTAAGCGTGTTAAGAATATCGTAATAACATTAAAGCCTGCAAATTTCGAAAAACTAAGAATAGCCCAGCCTGAGTCAGCCTGAATTTACTTGTTCTTACTAAAAAAAGCGTGAATTTTGTCAATGTTGAACGAAGAAAAATTTTCTCACCTGGCTGGTTTCCAGAAACACTACATTTTTTTTATTTTCGCCTAAGAACTAAAATTTGCCAATCTCGACCTAAAGAAAAGAAACATAAAAAGAACGACTTCTGCCTCAAAATGTAAAAAAATAAGAATATCCAAGTCTAACCAAAAGTTTGCTGGTTCTACTATAATTGCCACCGCAGGGAGCCTATAAGCGACTGAAGATGGCATTCATAGCTTCATGCATAATGAACAAGCTTGTTCATAATATAATGAGAATTTTGATTCTAGACTAATATTTATAATGTGTTTACCCCTTCCCCCCAGTTTACAATGCTGATGAATGATATAGCTGGCCCAGTTTTGCTTTCCAACTCCTCATTCAGCATTGTAGACGGGGGGAGGGGTGGAAAAAGTGCAAAATAGCAAATTTTTCATAAATTCTCATAATTTATGCACAAGATTGAAGTTGGGCAAAGATCTCATAATTTCGCGCGCGTTTTTCAGTACTTTAGTCCCGCTTAACGGTGGCATTCTTATCTCTATTGTTTTATCATCATCAAAAAGACTTTTCCGGAGTTATTTTGATCTGATTACTCATTTTGAAATCTCAGTTTGTCTTTTTCTTATCCCTGAGAGTTAATGAATCTAAGGAAATTCCCTTTTCTGGGAAATTCCCTTTTTATACCACAAGTAGTTATTAAGCGCTCTTCATAGGTTAAAAATATTACTCTACTCAAAGTATTCGGACAGTTATGTTGCTAAACGTGTACATTAGTAAAATAACATATGAAGAGCAGTATCTTCAGATATACGCTTTTTATAGGAAAAACCAGTAAGTCATTTGATTCTTGCTGGGCTGCTCTTAATTTTTGGCCCTACCTGGAGGTCCTATAAATTAACCTTTGTCCGTCCGTCCGTACGTTCGTCCTTTCGTCCGTCCGTTCGTCCGTTCGTCCGTTCGTCCGTCCGTCTGTTACCAGCTTTTCTCGAGATTGGCTCATTAGTTTTTTCTGATTTTTGGCACAATGATGCAAAATGGTAATGGTAATGCCCAAAATGTGACGGAGCCCGATCATTTAAAAACATTATTAATAGGAGTCTAGGTAATGTTCTAGTTGGGGAGTTGGGGAGTTGCTAGTTTCGAGTTGGGGAGTTCGTAAAACTTTACGGCGACCGAAAATTTTCGGTTTTACTGTTTTTAACTTTTATCTTTTATTTATTTTTTAGACCTGATGATGATACAAAAGTATCGAAATATATTGTCAAGTAAAATAAAAATAAAATGAAGTTACATCGTTGATATTTCACTTCTGAAAATTTTCTAATTTAAACTAATGTAGCCCAAATTTCAAATTAGCCAGTACCAAACATATTATTGACTTTAAGCTGTAGTACTGTTATATCATTGTCATAATGCTGACAACATGACACGTTCTTGTAAAAATATTGACAAAATCTTTAAATGCAATGATTGTCAAAGAAATTCCCCAAAAAATATTGATCATACTACAAGTGATACTTATTGTATAAAAGGATATAAGTTGACAGTCATCTTAGCCTCAAAAAATTCGTAGAGATAGCTTATAGAGCTAGAAAAATAATGACACTTTCTTTTGTCATTTTATCATTGGAATGGGCACTTTTTAATAAAATTTTTGATCACATTATGAAATACAATGGTTCTAAAGTCACTTTAATCAAGAATTATATTTATGCTCAATGTGATGCAGGAAATATAAATGGATATGAATTGACAGTAGAAAATAGCTTTCCATGCTCTCAGCGCACGTGTTTAAGGCAAATAAGCATGTTACAGGTGGTATATGTATTATACGTATTATATGTGTTATATATGAATTTATTGCGTTGTGTATTTTCGCTAAACGCTATATTTTCTGACTGTTTTTTTTTTCATTTTTCTTTTCGCATTGCTATCTAACTTTCATCATCAGGTAGATCCAATCAGCATCTAGCTTGTTTATGAGTTTTTCAGGCTTAAATGTCAATATTAATGAAAATGGAAACATGTACTTCTCAGTAATTTCTGAAATCTAAGGCTCAGATTCTTCTTAATTTGTTCTTAGGTTTTGGCCAAATTTCAACCTCGTATTCTTATGAAATTGTTCTTATAAAAAACGTGTAAGACAAGGCACGGATGTCACTCTAAGTAGACTGTAAATCACTCCCTTGACACATTTGTTAGCATTTGAAAGAATTATGTGTCAGATGAGAGGTCACTCTTAACAAAAATTACTGTAGGACTAAGATCATTCCTTTTGAACGCAAATTCAACTCTATATGTTCGTCTTGCTGCGGTGGCGCCTTAATGAGAGTCATGACTAGTTTATGATTATAAAGAAAGAGTGTGTTCGCAAACACGACTTTATGTTTAGAGACTGTTCATGTAACGTTTCCAGCCCGTCTAAAAAGAACGACACATAACTATTAAAAAGCTACAAAAAGAACGACAGATCCTAACCCTAACCCTAACAAAGAACGACATAATCATCTTAAAATATTCTTACAGCATTCTCAGGTTAAGAATCATGGAGATTCTTATAAAGTGTATTCTTATAAAAAAGCGTGTAGCCACCAAGTTGACTCATCAATATTTCATCATTACACCTCTGCCTCTGTGACCCAGTGATCCACCCCACTGGCCACCCCAGTAAAAAATTCTTCCTAAAAGTGTCCATTTTTCCACCCCACCCGACAAATCAATCACCCTACTGGAGAATTGTACTTCAAAAATGACCCCATTGCAAATGATAAAAAATTACTTTCCCCACTCAAAAAGTACTGATTTTAACGTACCGCAGTAGAACTTCTCTTTCAAAAAATAACCCCACTAGAAACGTCTCCTTCCCTTTCCTCTAGAATCCATTTTTTGAAGGTGAAATACCCGAAAAAGACAAAAAAAATTATTTATTAGTTCGCTCGCTATCAAAATGTTTCACTACAAGACAAAATATGTACTAGTAATAACATGGTTTGGAGGGTGATTTGGGATTAATAACCCCGAGGTTCATTGAAAACATTTCAAAATAGCCCAAACGTAGTGAGGGCTCTTTTGAAATGTTTTCAATGAAACGAGTTGAAGAACAATCAATCGTTTTATTTTTGTTTTTTTTCGAAACTTATAAAAACATTCGAAACTATAAAAAACATTTGATTGACACTCTTATCTAGATTTGCTTAAAAATTTTGTGCGATATTTTGTTAACCAATCAAAATGCTCTGAAGATATCGTACGATACTTTTCAACCAATAGAAATTCTTGTTTACATCAGGGCGATTACAAAAAAGCGGGGTTATTACGGATTTATCGCCCCGCTCGTCCCTTACAAATCTAAGCTAAATGTAATCAACCATATAATTATACCTGTAACTAACCCGACGTGGTAATTCCCACGTTTTTGGGTTCGTTGTGGTATAGTTCTGAATTTTTAGACCGCTATCACTAAATATCACTTTTTATGAAAATTCTTAGGCCAACACACCATGCATAGAAAATGTAATAACGTCAGGGGGTTCACTAACAAAGGATAACTATGAACATTGAGAACGCGTGCTTGCGTTGAGAAGAATCAGCTTCAAATTTCTAGTGTCTTATTTCCAATGGAAATGACAATGCAATGTAGTGAACCCGTACCCTGAGTATCAGAAGTTGAGTTTTCAAAGAAACTATCAACCCCTGACGAACAATAATATAAATTTTATCGCGCATGCGTGTTAATCTAATTACTGTAGAAAGAATCAAAGTTGAAGAGCAAATATTACCATATTATGATTTCTAGACTTTATCAATATGTATGTTTACTATTGATGAATTCCCCAGAAACCTCCAGGTGTATTCGAAATGAGTTTCTTTCTAAAGAAATGTTCTACATGATTCCCATATGTATAACAGTAATTACTAAACTGCTTTAAGGGAACTTATTTTGGCGGGAACTAATTTTGGTGAATATTTGGCAAATTTAGACAATATTCGCCAAAATCAGTTCCCGCCAAAATTAAATGTTTTGTTCACTCGCCAAAATAAGTTCTCGCCAAAATTAAATTTTTTGGTATTCTGCCTAAATAACTTCTTGAATTCACTATAAAAGCTTCAAATAAGGCAAAATAGAAAAGTTTTACGCTGTCATTCGCCCAAATTAATTCACGCCAAAATTAAAATTTTTCAGGATTTTTGCCGCTCGTAAAAATTAGTTCCCGCCAAAATAAGTTCCCTTAAGTTATTAGTTATGTTAATGTCACTTTAATGTAATCGAAATAATAGACTGATCTGTATGTTAGTTGTGTTTTCAACGATGCGAATAATGATATCAACTTTAAACTTGATCCAAGATCTTGGATTTGTCGTCATGGTTACTTTTCCCTGTGTTGATTGCGCGCTGAAAAGAATCTCAATTGGTCGGCACAGGTCAGTATATGATTTCGGCATGTGCTTTTCACGGTAGTAACCCCTCCCCTAATTTATACAAACTTAAACATGTAAATTTTTAATGAATTTGTCTTTATTCTTGACTGATAAATTCTTATTGATATGCATGCGAATAAACAAGTTTTGAATTTGAATTTGAATTTGAATTTGGATTAGCCGTCATTTTTACTCAGAACCTTTATCTACCGACTCACAATTATTTCTCAGTTGCATACAGAGCATACAGAGCCACATACAGTTTTCTATATCCATAGCCAGTAAAAGAAAATCCCTGGAACCCAACTGCTATTACTTGTGTTAACCCGTTATGCTATGAACGAGCTTCTAGCTCCTTGTATCTAGATCAGAAGATTTAGCTGATGATTGTCGTCCATACGGGCGGCATGAAACTTAAAGTTCTGAAACAATAAATCAAAGTCTCTTTCTTTTAATCTGAACAAGCTCTGATATCATCGAGCACTCTCGGTAGATAAGAAGAAAATTGTACACATGTAATCACGTAATCACAATAGACTTGTATAGACCAGGAGATATAAGACTTTAAAGTTTTAACTAGCCTTTTTCTTTAAAAAAACATATGAAGATAGGACCGTTCGTGCTAGCTCATCTTTAATTCGAATTCTCTGACCCTTGAAAGACAAATTAATGAAAGAAACAATCAAAAAATGAATAAAACACAATGCTTTTTAAAACCTTAAAAATCTGCAATGACTATGAAAACCTCTAAACTCGTGAAAAAAATTCCGTAATCAAATCCTGAAACTGTGCAGTCATGCAACCAAAACAACTAATTAAAATTTAGACTTTACTATATTATTATTGTTATTGTTATTATAAAGAATACGGTTTCAGGCCAATGTAGGTTGGGGGCGTATGGTATTTCGGAATTACGGAAATCGACCCTTTTTTCTTCGGAATTTCGGAAATTGGGCAAAATTCCTTCGGTATTTCGGAATGCTAAAATTGTTTTGGTATCGGAAATCCACGAATTCGGAATTTCGGTAATATAATATTACTAGAACAGTGCTCACATCACTGGATAACGACCGCCTTAAATTTGATGAAGAATTCATCGGTTTAGACAATGACCCACTTCGACACTCTCGTTTGCGTGATTTAACTTGAAAATATGGATATTGAAACTAATTACTTAGGTATCAAGGCCTGTTTCCATCGTTCGGACGAGCGTGTACGCTAGGCCAAATTTCTTAAAATGTATTTAGGCGCTAACTCTGTGCGATCAGTGTTTGATTTCCATCAAAATGGAGAGGACTCATACACAATTTGTATATATATATATTTTTTCAAATCTCTTTCATCACCAGGTTATGGTATATATTCTATGCTGATACTGAAGACGTAATGTCTCATATTCATCACAGGCTTCTAGCAGAACCTTAACAAAGGAGCTTAAGGTACCCCTTTCAAGAGCAAGCTGTTGTATAGTAAAAAAGACAGAATAATAGAACATTTCAATAAACGAATCTATGGCGCAGCTGTAAATGCCAGGCAGACGTCTAACTGAGTTTTCAAGGTGGAGGATATCAATGTCTCCAACACCAACATGGCTCTCTGAATGTGTTTTTTTTAAACTGTTTGAATTTTTCATGTTTTATGGCCGAGCTTTATGCTCTCCGTGAGTTTACAACTCATTCAGTCTGCAGGGCATTGACAGCTGAGTCACCCTGAAGAAAGTGTATAAATAAATACTTACTTTAAAAGTTTAAAAGGACAACAACATTTATTTCCCTAGCGGGGCGCCACAGCATGTTTTTCATCTATTCATGATTAACATCGTTATCTCCGAAAAAATGCTTTTTTTATCTCCGTAGTAAAACGCCACATCTTTCAGAAAACCAGCGATTCTACAATTATCTAAAATTTGTCTCAGCTGCTCAAACCTTTAACCGACAAAATTCTGCAAAACGTGCAGAATAGGCATAAATGGGCGAGTCAAATTTTAAAATATTCAAAAGGATAGCGCAGTTGTGACAAATTTTGAATCCAACTTTTTTACCCGTATACATCTCGGAAGATTAACCACCTTCGGCGGTCGATAATATAAAAAATCAAATTTGACGAAAAATTAGTCGAAACGAGGAAAAATACCCAAAAAATCGGTATCGGCATTACAAGTATTTTTTTACGGAATTTCGGAAATTTTAGCAAAATTATTCGGTATTTCGAAAATAGCAAACCGCGTACGCCCCCCATGTAGGTCTTCTCTAAACAGGTCTAACAATACTGTAAATCTGTCCGACGACTGTGCTTTATTTCTTACATCAGCTATCTTCGTAACTCTTTTACTCTATCCCTCTCCATTTTAGTCAAATTATCTGTTATACTGATCATGTCGTTCTTTCAATTCCGTCAATCTCCTCATGGATTTGTAAAGACAATAGAAATCTCTTTTCCATGCCTAATCGCTTTTTTGATTGATGATGAGGTCCAAATAGAAAATATTGACGATGTTCACCCTGGAATCGAGGGTGTGCTATTGACTTATCAAAAAGAAAAAAACGAAAGTGAAAGGAAAATTCGGGAAAAGATTAAAATCGGTCATCGGAACTCTACCGTGGTCTACTTACTACCATTATTGCGTGACAGGACAATTGCCCCCTGTGACAATTGCCCCCGGGATAATTGCCCTCCGGACAATTGCCCCCGGGACAATTGCTCCCGGACAATTGCCCCCTGGACAATTGCCCCCTGGACAATTGCCCCCTGGACAATTGCCCCCCAGACAATTGCCCCCCAGACAATTCCCCCCAGGACAATTGCCCCTCAGTCAATTGCCCCTAGGACAATTACCCCCCGAACAATTGCCCCCGGGACAATTGCCCCCCAGACAATTGCCCCCCAGACAATTGCCCCCAGGACAATTACCCCCCAGACAATTCCCCCCAGGACAATTGCCCCCCCCCCCCAAAAAAAAAAAAAAATTCAGACAAATCACCGTTGAGACAATTCTTGATCGGGTGATCGTTAGTCTTTTTGACTATTTTTTTTGTTAGACTTGAAAAGTGCATTCAAGAATGCTATGCTGTATGATTTTTCCAAGAGAGACTTTAGGAAGATTACAGAGAAAATAGTCTGCATAATATACCCACTGTAAAACAATCGTGTGTGACCAAATACAAATAAAGAGCTAACTCAAAAATAAGCGATAATTTTTCTGACAAATTTTCTTATAAAAAAGTGTTTACTGAATTCCCATGCACATGGGCTGTTATTGAAAAACAAAATGAAAATAAAAGGCTTACTGAAAAAGTGGGACGTGGGACGGTGGCTCAGGTGGGACGCTTAACTGGGACGATGCTGGGACGTTCAGGTGGGACGATGCTGGGACGCTCAGGTGGGACGCTCAAGTGGGACGATGGTGGGACGCTCAAGTGGGACGATGGTGGGACGCTCAGGTGGGACGATGCTGGGACGCTCTTTCATGTTGTCGCTTTAATATTCTTGGCTCCGAGAAAACCCAGGTGCAATTTATTTATTCATTCATGAAACTTAAAAAAACGTCTTCAAAAAAATTCCGGATATTTCAAAGCTGAGGTTTTTTATAAGAACATTAAGGCTAAAATCGAGTTACTCGATCACCATAAATTTTGACATCTTTTTTTACTTTTGACATCTGGGGGGCAATTGTCCGGGGGGCAATTGTCTGGGGGGGGGCAATTGTCCAAGGGGGAATTGTCTGGGGCAATTGTCCTGGGGGGAATTGTCTGGGGGGCAATTGTCCGGGGGCAATTGTCCCGGGGGCAATTGTCCGGGGGAAATTGTCCCGGGGGCAAATGTCCGGGGGAAAATTAGCCGGGGGGCAAATGTCCTAGAACCCATTATTGGTTTTGAACTTTGCGCACAATATTTTTCACAGTGCACTAACGGACGAAAACATCCTCTCCCCAAAAAACGGTCAACGTTGAAAAATAAAATACACTTCTGAATGAAATTTTTGAAAATGTATCTTAATCATAGATCGTTGTTTAACAAAAACACCACTAAATTTATACTAGTCATAGCTTTCACTAAATGCCCCCACATAAAGATCATGTCAAGCACTTATAAAGCTTTAATGCATTAACGATTAAAACATTAAAAAATAATCAGGAATAATTGATTGATTTAATTATTGATTGATTGGTTGATTGATTGATTGATTGATTGATTGATTGAGGCATTTGCTTGAAAAAAAAATTATATTCCATTAACAAAATACTTGAAGAATTCGCATAGCTTGATAATTTAATAAAATTTAGGAAAAGCTGGAAGAGCTTCTCAAAAATATATTTCAAAAATTATGGTATCATTAGCTTACAGGTTTTCACATCTCCTGTTTGTTTTTTTCTCCTAGTTTCTTTCTTACAACAATATATATCGTGATTATTATTCACTAAATAGACCTTTTCTGATAATGCCGCAGACATCTTAGATTGTAGGCAAAATATATAGTGGTGAATAAATCAACAAGGTAACCAATCAGAAATAGCTTGTTTTTTTCATTGGCTGCTATATTTCAACAATTCTCTATTGCAACTTTGCCTAATAAACAATAGTCAAGAGGATACTGCGTATGAAATTTATCAAAAAGTTCTGCGCCATCTTAAATAAGGTGATTTATTAACGGCAGGTCCAAAATGCATAAAACATAATGCATATTGCATAATGCATAATGCATAATATTTGAAAAATGTCAATTTTAGAGCCTATAATAAGGAGAATTTTAAAGATTATACTTTCAACAAAACAAATATACCAATTTCTACCAGAAAATAAAGGGTAGAAAGCTGTAAATTCGAATTTTGAATGACGAAGAAAATCCATGATCCACTGAAAATGCTTGTCGCCATTTTGATTTTCATAGTTGTATTTTACAGAACGTAGTATAATGTAGAAAAAACACGAAAATATCTCCTCCGTATGTTACTTTTATAACTCGAAAACGTAAATTTTATAGCAAGATCTTTCGATCTTTCTGGGTTTTCTCAGATCTTTTCGAACAATTGCTAATAAATTTCAACGGGTTTTCTCTCTTACAAAGCATTAACCATGTGAATGCTTTTTTGTTAGATAAGCCAATATCCAGCCAATATACATAAATTAAAGAGCTTCATCCGGAAGCTAGATCAAAGAAAATAGACTTCGAATCTTTTTACATTCGAATGTTTATGTTGTTTTTTTATCTGATCTGTTGCATCTTCTTATTATTTATGCTGAAAACCCTTTGTTGTTATGATTCGAATATTTTCTCTTTCGTTCGGATCTGTTCGGATTCGAAAAGTAAATATTATGTCTGGGGAAATCCCTCTGATTGGAATGTTTACAAGGAGCTCTTCTAAAGAGGTTTTCGCGGTTTTAGCCTCTGCAAAGGAGAGTTTCAGAGAATATAAAATCGTTCTGTAAATTACACAATACTATTATGCATTATGCAATATGCATTATGTTTTATGCATTTTGTACCTGCCGGATTTATTAATGACATTCGAATTCTTTTCAAAACAAAACAAGTTTCTTTTATAGAAAAGAACATTTCAAATGTAAATCAAAACATAAATTTGAAAAGTTTGTCGAACAATAACAGCATTCAAAGGGCGATAAAAAGCAAGAGAAGAAAGTAGTCCATCTCTTTAACCGTGTACGTTATTTTACATGTTTAAATTCGAAAAGTTATGACAAGGGTTAAAAAAATACAATTTAGAATTGCCTTTGTTATCTTTTTAGATCTGATAAAAACAAAGTTGCACTATTCTTTGTGGCTTTCCCGCTTTTTCATAAAGAATTGTCATTTTAACATTTCACTCCTCTTTACCATAAAACTGGACGGCGTATTTAATGCGAGCGAAGCGAGAAATAGATCTCCAGTGAGGGTTAGAGTCAAACTTTGAAGATATCTTTTTATTCATTTGATTGTTTTTTAAGCCAGCTTCGACATCCAAATGACTTTTAGTGCGTTCAGCTACAGTTTAACCGGCGTGCGACGCCGGGTACCGGCTAGTTGTCTTATATGTGCCACTCTTAAAGAAAGTTAATCTCCTATTACAGAACTTTTTTTTCATCATAAAATCGACTTCCCTATAATAAAAATAGGGTTCTTCTGTCTAGAAATAAAAGGATGAAAATAAGTACTAGTAAATGAATAAATAATAGTAATAATATTTCAACATATTATTTGAAAGGTGTCAGTTAGTGTATAAGCTACAGTATATCTAGTGTAAAAGAATAGCCGTACCTCATACATCAGTCACACGTTTTGACTTTTTAAAAATCGTTATGGTGAAACATCACTCTTTGTACACTATTTAATGCATGTAAAGCTCACAGTACTTCCTTATTGGAGAAACTGAAATCTACCTTCGATTAACTTATAAGCTATAAAGTTTGAAAAAAATCTCACCGTTTAAAGTTACCAAAAAGGATAATGAAACATAAAGAAGTTCATCTTGAATTGATGTCTTTTTTATTGACTGGTTGATGTCTTTACTCGGTCTCAAACCTTACTATCTATACATGTTCCTCCCTTTGTGACGCATCGTAGACTTTTTTTGTGGGCGGGAACATCCACGTCAAAGCTAGACTGAATTGTTGATGTCATTTTCTTCTGGTGTGTCCGGTGGTGGTGGAAATAATTACGAGCATAGATCCTCCTTTATTGAAATTATAAGAACTTTAGAATAAGTTTTCGTATTTCCAATAACTTTCAATTTCGAGTGCAACGAAGACCTCACTTTGAAACTATTACCAATGTGATCAAATCTTTTCAAATGTTACTTTTACAAAAAGTAAAAAACGAGGTAAGTGTTGTTCGTGACGTTATTACTTTAAGGAACTTGATTTCAGATTTCAGAATAAATCAGAACAAAATGAATAAAGTGTGAATATAAATCTGAAAAAAAGATTTAGGTGTCTGTTTTTTTCTGGAACCAGAAAAAATTCAAAAAGCGTAGGCCAAGGAAGGATCTTATCATCGTTTGTACTAGCCTGGATATTCAAGCTCAAAATTTTTGAAAAACAAAAGTTACCTCAACATACAAAGTTGTAAAATTATAGAGCTTGGTCTCCCTAGTGCCTAGAGAATGAAAGTACAACCCCATGTTTCCAAATCTCTTCCTAGCCAACCCAGGGTAGGCCAAACAAAAGTTGATAAAAAGGAGCCTTACAAGATCTAAAGCCATTTAAAACATCTAAAGATTACACCAAAGTTCCAGAAAATCCCAGAAAATGAACTCGCCTCTGTTTCTTCTTTTTCATGTTTTCATGTAACAGAAAGCTGTATATTCACTAGCAAATGGTGGGTTCCCCTATTTTTGTTGCAGACTTTCTCCGCGCCATGTAGATCGGCCTTTGCTGCTTTAGCGGAGTGAGTACAAGCAAGTGGACTGCATTCTGATCTGAGAATGCAAATCGCTGTAGATCAGGCTGTAAACCAGAACATAAAACATCAAAAACTAGACTGTGAAATAGTTTACTGCCTATGGATACCCAGGCTACGTTTGTGCCTATTATTGCAAGGTTTTTCATAATTTTTCACACAAAACTGCTTACACGAACGAAAAAAGAAAATGTCGAGATAGTTACTTATGGACAAATACACACAGAAGGGATTTTTATGGTCAACTGAGTCAGTGAGCAAATGATTTCTAAAACATTCACTAATTAAAAAAAGAAACAGGAAAGAGACTTCAATATTTACCACAGAAATAATTATCTTATTATTAGATTAATTAGTCAGATCAAAAACCGTAAACAGGACAATAGTTTTATGGTTTTATGCACCGAAAGCGAAGTCATAAATGATTTATTGAACAATGGAATATTGGCCTCGAAACTAATGAAAAATTGCAATTAGAAGGGAACTTGTTAGGTTGTTAGGCAAGTCAAACACAATTTTTTAAAGTTTGTCACAAAAGTATGTGGACACTACTGTACTTACTTTTTGACAATTTATCAACACTTATTATATTAATGCTACATTCAAAAGCTATTCACAATTGGAAAGATATTTCAAAGGAGAACAGCCTTAAAGATGAACAAAATTATTTTATCTAATCTTTGGCGAGCGGTAATCTTGGCGAATTTTGTCAAATTTCGTATAAATTGATTCTCGCCAAAGTTAGTTCCTATCCCCTAAATTAACTCATTACTTTTTAAAAATAACCCTAGTTTTGGGCTAATTAAAAATCAATCTACGTTGCCACTCGTCAAATTTAACCTTATTCCTCCTCAAAAAAATTCAGTTCGCCAAAATTGGTTCCCTTAAATAGGTCAATAAAATAGTGATGACAATTGATGAGACCCTCCCCAGTGGACCCTCAATTCACGCAATCATGCAATTTTTTTTCGAAATTTACGCACTCACGCAAATTTTCCTCGAGTTTTACGCAATAACCCAATTTTTCAGAAAATCGGAAAATTTTCGGGAAAAATCGGGGAAACATTGGAAAATCGGGAACACTGCACACAATCAGTGGAAAAAAAGGGAAAATTCACGTATTCACGTACAAAATAGCCCAGATTCACGCATTCACGCAGTCAAAAGTGGATTTTCACGTTCATGCAAGTTTTTTCAATTCACGCATTCACGCATTTCTTTTTCAATTTTCACGCATTAACGCAACCGAAAATGCCCATTCACGCATTCACGCAAACCGCTGGGGGGGCCATTGATAGTTGATTTTTTGTTTTCAATTTTATTATTCAAATGAGTTCAAATTAAAAATAGAATAGTTGAGTATAAAAAATCAAAAACCTAAAAAAAGGGTGTTGTGGTAATCCAAAAAAACTAAGAAATTACAAAGAAGTTATTAATTATAAATCTGCCCGGACAGAGGATGGCACTGAGGATTCAAAAGCTACTTTTTAGAACTCTTTTGAAAAGTATTTACATATATACCTACCAAATATAAGACCGTTTGTCTCCACAGGTAAGTAGTCAGACTCTCTTTAATTCGAACAAGCTTTCTCGTCCCTTCAGTTAACAATGCCTTATAAACCTTACTCCATAACTCGAAATCTCCTTAACTCGAACATCTCTAGAACTATATATGTGATTGAAACTGATTCAAGCTGTTCAAAAATCATTCTTAACTCTTGAGAAGCGCTGTACTCAGGTGAGTTAAGGCAAGTTCCAAACATATTTTGCGTGACGCGCACCGCTTCCCATTGTTCCTTAACTTTCGTATATAGCTCAAAAGAAGCGTATTAAGGAGAGGATTTCGGAAAGTGCTGGGCCGAACACTTAAATTAAGCCAATCTCAAGATATCGGCCAAAAACTGATTTTATCGTTAGGAAATACGTCGAAAAAACACGTCAAAAAGACAAGTTAAATGACGTCATATTTAAAAACAGCGATAACTTCGATTACATTACTACAATTAACACCAAAATCGGCCCAGCACTTTTCGAAATCCTCTCCTTAATACGCTTCTTTTGAGCTATATATGAAAGTTAAGGAACAATGGAAAGCGGTGCGCGTCACGCAAAATATGTTTGGAACTTGCCTTAACTCACCTGAGTAGATTTTAATTAGTTTTAGATTAATAAATCCTTACGAACGTGAATCTTATCGGTTATGAATTATCGAAAGTATTTTAAGAAGTTTTGTTCTCGACGGGTTTTCGACGAGTTTGAATTAAGTAATTAATTAATTTAATTAAGTATAAAAAGATTCGAATAATAGACGTTCAAATAAGCAAGAGTTTACTGTATGTCACAGTTTCACAAGCTGGATGTTGCCATTGTTGTATCATTTGTCCGGTGTGTCATGCGATTAACACGTCTAATATTACCAGCTCGCCTCCAGAAAAGTCTTTTAAAAGCTGCTCTGAATTCGCGATCTCTCCACAGATATATGAAATGGATTGCAACAAGAGTTTGATAGTCCAACATAACTCATTATATAATATGTGTAACTTAGAAAATCCGCTGATATGACTTTCAGTTTTGCAGCCTGTATCAGTGAAAGAACAACGAAGAAAAGGATAGGAGCGTAAAACGCCTGATAAAAAGTAATCAAAATGAGTACCTTTCTAGCTAAGCGATATGCTTTTTTATGTCTCTTTTTTGTTTCCGCATCATTGTTAGTGTTTGAGATTTCTCTTAGACGCGCTCCGCTTTGGTGAAAAGCTTTCCAAACGAAATAATAGCAAGTACAGAAGGTGATTACTGATCCAATGATGATTAACGGACTTCCAAAATAGTAAACTAGGGGTTCAGCAACACACAACGACGAAAACGCGAGCATGAGTACACCATAGAAACTCACAAAGCTGTATATTTTACAGTCTGTTAGAATCTTGTCATAGCGTGCATATTTGGTAATGGCAATATATCTGTCATACGAAATAAAAGATACTGAACAAGTCGAACAACTTGCTATCAGCTACGCAGCCCCTTTTCAAAAAGATCCCCTAAGATCTAAATTATGCTTTTTGGTGACTTTTTGGTGACTTTATTGACTGACAGTAAAATGGCAGTTTAGTACAGTATAAACAAACCATAATATACCATTATTTTGGTAATAAAAGAGATGACAAAAAGAAAACAGATAAATAACTTTACCTTATCTCTATAAGAAGATATCTATGAGATGGACACAAATTGCTAATATTTGTAGACTAAATTTTGCTTCAGATGAGATGCCATTGTAACAGAAGTTACGGCTATCAGTAACATTTCTTTCCAAATTCAACAATTTATTTGATCGGTCTTCTGCGATGGCACTTTAATGAAAATTATGGCTAGTTAGAATTTATGTTACAAACCTAATTCGTAAGAAAAGGCATTTCAACTGCAAGAATTGTTGATAGAATAAGAAGCAAGGAACAAATTTTCATTTTTCAACTGTTATCTTCTTCAGACGAACGATCTAATTTCGACGTACAAATAGCATAGAGGAAGCGAATTTTATTGACTGAGGAGGCGCAACTATGGTTTGTGCCAACAGGAGAAAATTTCGATTTTTACACTTTTTTATTTGACTAAAAGCACACTATGTTTTAGACGAAACCGAAATCCGAAAACCAATATGAACACACTCGATCTGTAACGATAAAAATCATACCGGAACAAAACGGAACAGTAACGTATGAACATAGTCTTAGACTGTTCTACTATATAACAGAGTGCCTCAGGAGCTTCTTTTCATGGAAATGTTGAAGTTCTCATTTGAGTTCATTGAAAGAATTATTCATCACCTTCCTTTAGGGGGAAGGGCATTAGTGTGGTTGCTTTATCGACTGAAGAAGCGAATCAAAAAAAAGCAACTCGCACTACGTAAATGTTTTATGAAAATAACGCGAGCGAAGCAAGAAAATTTTTAGCTAATCCAAAAGCCCTCTATTATGGCTAAAAATGCGTTTTGCAATGTAAAAATAGGGAAAGGGGCTCCATAATTTATTTAGTCCATCCATTTAGCTTTTGATAATCGTTAATTTTTTTTTATCAAATTCTACTCTAACCAAGGAAAAAAGACATTTGTAAGTGCTTTAACAGATAGTATCACTTTTTAATCGAAGGTTGTAAAAAGTCATTATTCAGGAATATTCGACGCTCCCCCATGGGTAAATACCGAAATACCGAAGCATTTTTAGGCAATTTTACCGTCACCGGCAGCATTTCAATACCGGAATACCGTACATTTGTCTTCAAAATACCGAGATACCGGACAGAAATAGGCCCAACCTCGTACCCAGGGCCTGATTCTCACTTTTTTATAATTTTGATGGTCGTTTCGAATCTACATTTCGAAGCTACATCCTATATAAAAAGCAAATCGTCATGGGGACGAGGTTGAAATAGGCCCATACCATGTCACCGTAAACCTTGAAACCGGAGGGGGGGGGTCTGGAACATTTTCAAACACAAAATCTTAAAGTTTAAAAACTTTTGTATAAAAACTGTTAACACATATGCAATGTCTCACAATTTTTACGTCGTTGTTTATTATAACTCCTTGACGTCCCAACAGCGAATATGTGGTCTCTCTGGAACGATATTTTCGGCTGCCGGTAGTTTTGATTGAGGACCTTATTCAAAAATTTGGCACACTGAAAAGATAGTGCTTTGAAAGAGTTTTCCAACGGTAGCAAACATTAAGAGTTTAGCTATCACCAAAGCCGAAATAATATAATTCGATTCAAAGTTTAAGCATTGAAAAATCTTAAAAATACGATTTTGGGACCTACCTTGGAGGTCCTATAAATTAACCGATGTCCGTCCGTTCGTCCGTTCGTTCGTCCGTCCGTCTGTTCCAGCTTTTCTCAGGATTGGCTCATTAGTTTTTTCTAATTTTTGGCACAATGATGCAAAATGGCAATGCCCAAAATGTGAGGGAGCCCCAACCTCGTCCCCGTGTATCCCAGGCTTTATTTTCGTTACTGATTGACGCCAGAGAATATTATATTATCTAGTGCTATCAGTAAGCATAAAAAAGCTGATAATGCGCAGGGAACGAGGTTGAGGGAGCCCGATTTTCGAAATATGCCGGAAAAACTGGTTTTTTGGCATTTTCTCGAGATTTTATCATTAGTTTTTCCTGATTTTTTGCTCAAAGATGCGTATTAACAATGCCCAAAACATGGCAGAGTCCGATTTTTGAAAAAAAAAATTTTCCGGCTTAAAATGCCGGAAATATGCCGGAAATCGCTGTTTTTCTGGATTTTCATTGGACTTTTTCCTTATAATTGGTTGTTTTTTCATTCAAAATTATTATTAATAGCAATGCCCACCAATCAAGCATGTTTTAATTTTCAATAAAATTGATTTTTGAAGCCGGAAATATTTAAAAATCGCCGAAACAACCTATTTTCGCCGAAAAGACAGTATTTCTTGAATTTCTCAAGCTGTACTACCTGGAGGCCCTATAAATTAACCTTTTGTCCGTGTCCGTCCGTCCGTCTGTTACCAGCTTTTCTCGAGATTGGCTTATTAGTTTTTTCTGATTTTTGGCACAATGATGCAAAATGGTAATGCCCAAAATGTGATGGAGCCCGATTTTCGAAAAAAAATCATTTCCGGCCGAAAATGCCGGAAATATGCCGGAAAAACTGTTTTTTGGCATTTTCTCGAGATTTTATCATTAGTTTTTTCTGATTTTTTGCTCAAAGATGCGTATAAATATTGCCCAAAACATGGCCGAGTTCGATTTTTGAGAAAAATTTTTTACCGGCTGAAAATGCCGGAAATATGTCGGAAATCGCCGTTTTTCTGGATTTTCATTAGGCTTTTTCCTTATAATTGGTTATTTTTTCATTCAAAAACATTATTAATAGCAATGCCCACCATCAAGAATGTTTCAATTTTCAATAAAATTGATTTTTGAACTGAAGCCGGAACTATTTAAAAATCGCCGGAACAACCTATTTTCGACGGAAAGACAGTATTTCTTGAATTTCTCGAGCTGTACTTTATATTTTTTTATGAAATTTTGCACACTGATGCAAAATGACAATATCTAAAATGTAACCGAGTCTGATTTTCGAAAAATATTTTTTCCGGCCGAAAATGCCGGAAATATGCCGGCAAAACCGGTTTTTTTACATTTTCTCGAATTTTCATCCTTAGTTTTTTCTGATTTTTTTGCAGAAAGATGCGTATTCGCAATGCTCAAAACATGGCTGAGTTCGATTTTTGAGAAATTTTCTTTTCCGGTTGAAAATGCCGGAAATCGCCGTTTTTGTAGATTTTCATTAGATTTTTTTCCTTGTATTTCTATGTTTTTGACACAAAAACATTAGTGATAACAATGCTCACCATAAAGCATGATTCAATTGTCAATAAAACAGATTTTTGCGACCAGAACTTTCTATTTATTTTTTCCCTACAACCCTTCCCTCTCCCCTTATCAACAATCAATGATGAATTTATTGCGTTATGCATTTTCGCTAAACGCTATATTTTCTGACTGATTTTTTTCTCCTCGCATTGCTATCTAACTTTCATCATCAGGTAGGTCCATTCAGCATCTAGCGTGTTTTATGAAATTTTGCACACTGATACAAAATGACAATATCTAAAATGTGACGGAGCCCGATTTTTGAAAAACATTTTTCCGGCCGAAAATGCCGGAAATATGCCGGAAAAACCGGGTTTTTTTGGCATTTTCTCAAGATTTCATCATTAGTTTTTTCTAATTTTTTGCACAAAGATGCGTAATAGCAATGCCCAAAACATGGCCGAGTTCGATTTTTGAGAAAAATTCTTTTCTGGCTGAAAATGCCAGAAATATACCGCAAATCGCCGTTTTTGCAGATTTTCATTGGACTTTTTCTTGATATTTTTTTGTTTTTCACGCAAAATCATTATTGATGACAATACCAACCATCAGGTATGGTTCAATTGTCAATAAAACTGATTTTTGATGCCGGGACTTTCTAAAAATCGCCGGAACAGCCGAATATCGCCGGAAAAACGGTTTTTCTTGAATTTCTCGAGCAGTACTTTATATTTTTACATGAAATTTTGCACACTGATGCAAAATGGCAATACCTAAAATGTGACGGAACCTGATTTTGGAGAAAAAATTTTGGCCAAAAATGCCGATAATATGCCGTCAAAACCAGTTTGTTGCCATTTTTTCGAGATTTCATTAATCGTTTTTCCTGATTTTTGCACAAAGATGTGTATCAGCAATGCCCTAAGTGTGGCCGATTTGGATTTTTGATAATGATGAAATTTAATGCATTTTCGCTAACCGCTATATTTTCTTAATGATTGTTTTTCTCCTTCTAAGTTTCATCATCAGGTAGGTCCATTAGGCATGTTGCTTGTTTAGCTTTATGAGAACGTCGTTGTTTAAAGGCTTTGTTTTTACATAAGTGTTCCTGTTTCATATCAGACACATATTTCATATTGGGACAGTGTCTTGCTATTGTTATATCATACTGATATAAGCAAAGATTTTTTTTTTTTCCTTTTTTCTGACCAATCTTGCTCCACATTTTTGTCAATCCAATGTGAAAAATCTTGTAAATTAAAATTGATGAGTAAGCAAACGATATTACTCTTATTTTAAAACAAAACCTTTAAAGGGAACATCGAAGTAGTAAAATGTAAACATTGCGCGAACCACGTGTCATTAAAGAGAACAATCAGAATCATGTGTCCAAAAAACTTGTAAAACAAATGAAACAATCAAAATCAGCCATATTTGTTTTTATTTTTTATTTTGACATGTGACATTAGTTTTGATTTTGTACCCCGCTGCATACGGTTTGTTTACAAAGTTCGTCAATACTTTTATATGTCCCTTTTAAACATTGAATACTGATAAGAATCCATACATGCAATATTGAAATTTTCCCAACTGAGCTTTGTCAGCACATGACCAACCAAAATTTAATGGCGACATTGTTGGTAAAATGTTTTATATTTCAAATTTCATCAGAATTCTATGCTCGCTTCGTTGTTTTCATAAGATTTTGAATAGTTTCCATTACCTATTATTTTTTGCTGGCAGCTTAAGAACCAGGAATTCTGAATTCTTATTCAAATACTTTTTTTGAAATCGTCTATCCAATACATTCCTAAGATTATTAATTATTAATTTCGGTATGTTTGTTTCCAAGACTCTTTTTTTTTCCCTGATGCTACACCAGTGTTGGTCTTTTTTCCAGCATTTCTTATCCAGGAACAACAGACTGAAGTCTTTAATTGAGAAAACCAACTAAGAGCACGTACATAAACAGAAGCGCCATTCACAAACTACAAAATAGTTTTTCTCGAATAACGTTTAATGAAAAAGTTCTTTTGGTCTTTTTGAACTGATTTTGAACAGTGATTCACTGCAAAGTTACTAATGTTACAATTAGATCATTGGTACCTAAATATTTTCAAAACGGTACGTTAAAATCAAAATACACCTTAAAACCTACACTATTACACCTTAAAACCTACAAACATTGACCTCTTGCAACTTAATGAAAAGCTGTGGATTTGCAATTCAAGTGCTGAACCGTGATTCAATTATTCAAATACTTGCTAGAAATCCATTCACAAAACAATATTTGTATTTTTCAGGATTTCATGCCCATAATGCAATTGCACCTGTTTTTTGTCAAAAAAACGGCTTTGAAGGGTCGAAACTTTTTTGGCTTCATTTTTGAGGTATTGTTCTAATGTCTTTCGAAATTTCCATCAAATTTGTGACATTTTGGTATGCAATATGACCATGTTTTGACAAAGTTGATTTTCAGATTTTAATAACCACTACCATAAATGAGCTTTAAAATAGAACTTTGAGGGCTTTACGATTTCTTTAGGGTCTAACCAGGATTTCTTCATACCTACCATAAGTATGGTTACCTAAAAATTATAGGTTTTATGACCTCTCACAGTCCGAAAAACTTGATTTTTTGAAGGGATTTTTGATGAAATTTTCAATAACTCGGACACTTTGCAATAGTTGAAATTCTCAAAATTAGGTATTTTATGAAAGTACATATATGAGAGGTTGTAAAGAAGTGAATTATACAATATTAAAGTTCAACTTTGTAGGTTTTAAAGGGTATTAACTGGTACGTGTCGTGTACAAAATTCCCGTCCGAAGGTTACCCCAAATTTTGGGGTAATCTGTTCATCTTAAAAAGATTCAGCTAGCCAAACTAGCCATTAAATGTTTAATCAAAATTTAATGGAATTTAATAAGGACATCTCGTGTAAAACTTACTAATCAAGTTTCTAAAACCTCAAAACCACAAAGACGGGGGTAACACTCGACCGGGATGTGCGTGCAGCCTACATCAGTCTAGCCTGGCCAAAATGCTAAGTATGTTTTTTTGTTATATTTTTCACTCAGACCGAAGAAAGTTCTTCGTGAAGTACAAGGATCTGGTTCAAAGATGTCGTGATTCACTTCAATACACGTGGAAGGATCAAATTTGTGATACTCGAGAAGATTGTCCTGATGGTAGTGATGAGGAAAATTGTGAAAAATGTAATGGAAGATCAATTATTCTTGAAATTGAGGCAATTACCTGGGGACGATGGGAAATTTTAACAGATTTTCTTTTTCGAATGAAAACTGACAAATAAAAAATACTCCTTAAAAGTTTGCTTGCCGATGCACCGCTCTTTTTAACCTGACCTTACTGCAGAGTAAATACAAATTAAAACAGAAAGTTAGTTGTACAGTCTTTTATTAGCGACTGGAGAATGAAAGTATAGCATCCAGCTACGGTGTGTAAGGTTGTGGCTTCAACAGCTAAACAAAAGAGACTTTCCAGGCTTTCCAAAAATGCTGTTGAAAACTTACTTATTAAAATGTTGAAAAATCAAAACCTATATGTCGAAAAGCTTCAGGCTTCCATAGACCTGATACCTGCCATAGAGCTTAGGAACCAAACATCGCATACAGGTTATCCTCTAAAACTTTATTTAATACCCTCTTATGTTAGGGGCCAACCTTTGATCTGTAGCATCTTTCCTGGGACGCAACCGCATGTGATTGGCTCGTATACAGAAAGAGTTTTGATACTTTTTTGAGTGGAGGGTCCACGAATCAGGCCTGGATCATGCTACGGATCTTAAGGGTTCCCTTTACTATTGTTCTTTTTTTCAGATAATTGCAGGTACAATGAAGATCGCAATGGAATAGTGTGGCCTCCAACTGAAGTCAATACAGTTGCATATCTTCCATGTAATAGAGTTGAGAAAGGGCCAGACTTCCAAGGTTAGAAAACTTCATTCCCATGCTTAATCTCATTTTATTATTGATGAGGAGTTTAGCCCTGAAAACCTAAATTTTTATCGCTTGCATCAAGTAGTTTTCTGAAAAGATTTATTGCCACCGGAGGAAGCCTAAAGCATTCATAGCTTCACGCATAAGGAAGTTGGGCAAACATCTCATAATTTTGTGCGTTTTTCAATATTATAGTTCCGCTTAACTACTGTTACTGCTAACTAATGCTACCGCATTCTTATCTTACGGTCTCTCTATTGTTTTATCATCATCAAAAAGACTTTTCCGGAATTATTTTGATCTGATTACTCATTTTGAAATGTCAGTTTGTCTTTTTCTTATCCCTGGAGAGTTAAATGAATCTAAGGAAATTTCCTTTTCTGGGAAATTCCCTTTTTATACCACAAGTAGTTATTAAGCGATCTTCATAGGTTAAGAATATTACTCTACTCAGAGTATTCGAACAGTTATGTTGCTAAACGTGTACATTAGTAGACGATGCTATCGTCCGTATAATATATTATTATGATATAACATAATTTGTATATTATAAAACGTAATATGTTTCGCGGCGGATAGAGTCTGTGTTTACGGACGATATCAATTTGGCGCTTTTCTTGATTTTATCTTTGCCCTTACCGACCTTGGAGAAGGGTCGGTGAATTTTGCGGAAAATCCCTGCAGATTTATAGACGAACTTGGTTGAGAAAATCAAAATAACACAAAATCGAAGGGAAGGATGCAAGTAGGAAGTTAGTCTGGAGTCCATACTCTGTACAAAAATATTTCTATCCTGTTAAAATCCCAACAACTTCACTGAAATACAGAGTATGGAATTATTGACTCGATTCAAATCACTTCAAATCACAAAAGAAAAAAACGTTATTTTTTCAAAACAATTCAAAAGCTCGCGCCACTTCTTGAAACAATAGAGCTGTTTGACGTCATACTTTTGTTTATCAAATCATAACAATAAGATATTAGCCAATCAAATTCTGCGATTAATTCTTGCATCTTGTATAATTCCCGGCTACTACTGTCTATACTTTGTTGATATTTTTTTGAAACCACATAGACAGAGAAGTCGGGTCTCCCAGCTAGTAGGAAGTGAACTTTATCCAAAAAATGGTTGTTTTCTTTGAGCATGATGGTTCTGGGTCTGGTGAAGAAGAATGTTCTTGTAGGATAATTTGGAGGCTGAAGATAAGACCTTACATAAACGCATTCATCTTTAGCTTTTATGACAATATTAGTTACAGGGATTGTTTTCCTCAAGGCCCACAAACAAATTCTAACTTTGATTTTTTGGAAATTTTATTCAACTTGATGCCTGACACCTGAAGTAGCATCTAAAGGTAAGGTTTATATTCACTCACTGGATTTCGTAGTTTCTTTTATGGTAGCAGGAATCAGTGTCAGTTGAGACTGAAATATTGACTTTTTCCAGTTCTGTCAAGTAATGATTTTGAAAAAAAATCTTCAATCTCTGTAAAGTTTTTTAGTTTTTTCTAAGATAGTCTAAATTTTAACAGATTTTACTTCCTGTTTATTTTTTTGTTGGGCTTGATTGAGTTTGATGTTTAGCTATCTTTTTATATTTTTTGATAGTCAATTTTTCAGCTTGGCACTTGAGTGAAAGTAGTGGTACCAGCAATATTTTAAAAACCATGGTTAATATTTCAACCAATGCATTTCTACAAAATTCAACCAACACCTTTCACGATATCAGACCGCCACCTTCCACCGTGTCTAAACAAGACTTTCTGCGATATCTAAACAACATTTTCCACGGTGGCTGATCAACACTTTCCATTATGACTGAAGGAATAACCCTCCACGATATCTGAACAACACTTTCCACAACATCTGAACAACGACACCTTCTATGATACAAGAGCAGTACTCAAGCATCTTCAAATATCTGAACAAAAAGTTTCTTTTTGACTATATTTTTAGCAAGCAGCTGGTTCGTTCAAAAACAGCTTTTCAAGCCTTCAGAGGTCTATGTAAAATCTGAACCAAAATTTTTTAGGACACATTTCTAACATTACATCATTAGAAAAAATTGTATCGAAAAGAATCTTTTTTCACTTCAAATTTCCTCATTCTTCTGGAGAAATGCAAAATTATATCGGCTACCCAATCAAAATATACACAGAATGCAAGATATAAAAATTTCTCCTGACCGTAGGGTAATTCAAGGTGAAAACCTGCAATCTTTTAATAAACTTACGGTGAAATTTCAGCTACGTAATCACCATGTCATTATTGAAAGATTAACAGTTTTTCACCGCCAATTCATCTAAAGGATCAAGGTAATTTTTTTTTATTTTTTCCTATGATACTGTATACCGTGAAGTCTGGTAACTTGCATAGCCATCAAATGACTGACCAATCAAAGCAGCAAAATTTCAAAACAAATGAACAACGCAGCTCCGCTCGCACCTCTACTCTATAATTTTTTATTTTGATTTAACTTTGTATTTTAATGACCAGCCAGGTCACTCATTTAAGGGTTATGCATGTTAGCCTCCACTGATGTATTAAGTTACCCCGATTTCACGGTAGTTTACAAATTTCATCTAAAATTTTACAACCATATCCTGCGAAAACACAAATTTTGTTTGAATTTTGTAAAAAACTAAAAATTTATTATTTTATCATACGGTAATTCCTGAACCAATGATCAAAACTACTTTAGATTTGAAATATAGGGTCACTGTGATGATTGAAATGTATTTGTAAGGAAAAATTCCCCAAAAAATCTGTGGTTCAAATTTTCAATTTTAGACCTGAGGCCGAGAAGGCGTTTTTGACTGAACCGGATGTTTTGAAACCACGTTTTAAATTTCTTATTCAAATATCCTTTCAAATCATCCAAGTGACAATTCCATAAAATCCCACGTAAAAATGAATTGATTTATTCAAAATTTTTAAAAAGATAACCAAAAATATGAAAGAAATTTCATACATTGATTTTGGCATGACAAATCTGCCCTTGAAAAATTCCTTTCAATTTTTTTTTTAAAGAGTGAGAATTTTTGCATGGTATATGGATTGTGTCTAAGACTTTCTTTTTTACTTTCTTCATAAAAAAAACAAAATTTAAAATATTCAATATGATTCAATTATATGATAATTGTAAATAATGCCTTTTATATAAAGTAAATGCCCATATTGAATACAGAAGGGCAAAATAGCAACTATTAACATACAGACATATAGCAGTTCATAAGAAGATAAATAAACAAAAGTCTTTCTTAATGGCCATCTTGCTAGGAATGGTTGCTTTTTTGTCCACAATTCAAGTTGGTGTCAACATCATTGGAAAGGTTTATACCTTTCTAAAAATAAAAAGTTTTAGCACCTACTTGTATAATTTTTCACTATTTTGAAACTACCAAGATTATTTTGAAACTTTCATATTTTTAATAGCTATCGAAATATATAGTATAATATCAGTATATGACAACTTGGCACAGGAAAAAAATTAATAAAATTCACCTTGACTTTTTAGTGAATTCACAGTGAAAAGCTGCAATTTGACAATTCACAGTGAAATTTCACCTTTTCATCTTGAATTATTAATTGCGGCTTTTCACCGTGAATTCACTAAAAAGTCATGCAATGATTTATATTGAATTTTTCCTGTGTTGGACTTGGTTTTGGTAGACTATAAGGTGGGACCAATTTGATTTGTTGTTTTACAGGCACACCACGACCGAACCTAAAATTTAATTTACCTAATGCTTGCGGTCTGTAAAAAAACCACAAATTATATTGGCTTGCCTAAACTATATCTGTAGACAAAAAATCAAAACCAACAATTATGCCTTTTATGAAAATTAAAAAAAAAATCATAAAGAAAAATAATGCATTAATTTGTAAAAAAGCTGTTTGTGATTTGAAAAATACCACTCTACATAAAATTTTCCTAGAGCAATTAGACAAAACATATACCACATACACTGTAGATAAACCTGGTAGATGCAAGTTTGTATTACGAAAATATGAGTCTTTCAAAATAAAAATAAAAGAGAAAAATGCTTTACCTCTTCTTCTCTCTTTTATAGCTTTCTTGAAAAAAAAACTTACTTGCTTGAATCTGAGTTCTGCTTGTTAAAAATAAATTCAAAACAAACCATTTACATAAAACACCTTGTTGCAAAGAAGTTACAAAATAAAGTACTAACTAATAGGAGGCTAGACTCAAAAAATGCTAAAGAATTGCACAAATAATTTCCACACCTACAGATAAAACTTTCGTTAACTTTCTGTCGCTATGTTTTGGAATCATTTTCTAGTCGGGTCCATCTGTATTAGCAGCAAGAATTGGTGGCGGCAATTACCGGCCAGACCCGACTGTTTGTTTACATTTGTTCGAACCGGGCCGGCCGATCACACCGCTAACCAAAATCCAAAATTTCCGCTTTTCTACCGAATTGATATAGTCTAAGACTAGTTTAGTCTAAGACAACAGCTACTCCCGTAAAAAATTCCCGTCTTCACGTTTGTTCCTCTTAGATGAAACTCGTCTTAGACTATAGCATAGTCTAGTACATTAGTAAAATAACATATGAAGAGCAGTATCTTCATATATACGCTTTTTATAGGAAAAACCAGTAAGTCATATGACTCTGGCTGGGCTGCTCTTAAATTTATATGAGTTTTTCAGCCTTAAATGGCAATATTAATTAAAATCGAAACATGTACTTCTCAGTAATTTCTGAAATCTGAGGTTCAGATTCTTCTTAATTTGTTCTTAGGTTTTGGCCAAATTTCAGCCTCGTATTCTTATGAAATTGTTCTTGACACATTTTTTAGCATTTGAAAGAATTTCGTCTCAGATGAGAGGTCACTCTTAACAAAAATTACTGTAGGGCTAAGATCATTCCTTTTGAACGCAAATTCAACTCTGTGTTCGTTTTGCCTTAATAAAAGTTATGGCTAGTAATACTAGCGATAACTTTTTGTGTTATTTTTGTAATTCGAAAAGGGAATGAAGTTTTTTGCTTTTGATTCATTCTTTACAGTTTTGTCAAAAACAAACAATTCAGTTCTTTCAAAACAAGCTTGTTTAAAAAGTTTATGTAGTGATATAAGAAGCATGACATAAACATTTCGAGATGACGTGATCTTTTTTTAAGAGACGAGACCAGGGCTGAAACTCACCAAATAGAATCCAAATAAAAACGGCGATAATGTTAACGCTAGCATTGAGGTTAGCTTGGCGGTACTAAGGCATAAGAATGGCGCAGGGGAATCCCCTTTTCTAACTCTTAAAGCTCGGTCGAAAGCCCTGGGAATCTAGAAGAGCTCTTCCCAGAGCTGGTTAGGATCTTAAAAGAAAATCACGAGATATGCTAAGATCATCCATCCAGTTCGTTCATACAGATTGTTTCTAATAACGTAAATGTTGATACTATTCTATTATACAGGCGAGTTGTCTAGAAAATGTGATTTTTCGAATCAAAATCAAACTATTTGGGGAAGCACAACATTTTGTGAGTGTGATAGGTCGAACGTACCAAAATTTGTCAAAGTAAGTTACTGGGATTATTTTACTTTATCTTTAAATTATCTGGGAAAAGAAGCTATCTTGATTATACTCTTTAGCCTGTATTTCCTATAATCTCGTACCCAAAGTAGCTTTCATCACTTTTCGATTCGACTGATCGACGTGGTACAGCTGTCAGCGCCGCGGTAAAGATCATGAAATACGACTGCTAAGAGGTTGAATCCTACTTTTTCTCTCCTTTTCTGCATACTTACAAAGGTGGCAAAATGTAGTCAGACAATAATATTTTTTTAATTTGAAGAGCAATTAGTGCCATAGGCTCTTCCAGAAAATGGCCGTACATGGGGGTAGAAGATATAGTGTCCGGGGGAGGGTAACCTACAAAATTTGACTTGAAGAGCCCCAAAGAAATTCTAAACCTTCTTCTAAAGCTTCTTTTTGTCTTTTTACGACACTTTGGTATGTCCATGAAGACATTCTATCAACTTTCTAAAACTACATTATTCCTCAATGATTCTTCTTTGGGGCTTTTTTGTTAATGAATTACAAATCCTATATAAGTGACTCTTATCAAGTCAGGTATTTGACAACGAATGAAATGTCTGAAAAGCTTTTTTGTCTGACCACATGTTTTGCTCACCCTGTAGTAGTAGCCGAACCTTAGGATCTGTGAAATGTTTTAGGACGCCCTTTTTTTACAAGGAGGGCGTCGACTGACTGAGGTCTGAAAAAGACCTTTATGGGCAAAAATATGGTGACAAGCAGAACTGTAAAAAGGTAAATAGTACCCTGAGTATATTAATGTCTAGCAGACTGTATCAGTATGCAGTTTACTATTTACGAATTCCCCAGAAACCTCCAAGTGTAATTGAAGTGCGTTTCTTTCGAAAGAAATCTTTTACATGATCCCCTAATGTATAACAGTAATTACTAAACTATTAATTATGGAAATGTCACTTTAATTGAATTGAAATAATAGACAGACTTTATGTTATGATTCTCTATCACTGACTCTTTTTAAAAACATTGATGACATTTATTAGTTGTGTTTTCAACGACGGGAATAAAAATATCAACTTTGAACTTCATCCAAGATCTTGGATGGTCGTCATGGTTACTTTTGTCTTCGTTGATTACGTGCTGAATAGAATCTCGATTCGTCGGCACAGCGTCGATATATGATTTCGACCTGTGTTTTCACGGTAGGTAAATAGTGTGTAAAAAACTGACAACTTTCAAAACTCTGTCTCAACAAAAAGAATTAATAATGTCAGATGAGAAACGGAAAATTAGTAAAATCAAAAAGTGGTAGAAGTGCAATCATGGTCAAAATCTATTGATAATTTAGCTTATTTCCTCGTTTTTCGAGATTCGGAGTTCGGACGAGAAAGTTGCTTTTGGGATAATTGATAAATTTATTCGAGTTTTCTCAATTTCTTCGGGAGGGGTTTAAAAACTTCCAGGTTATATTTAAGGCGCTTCCAAATCGTTTGTGGTTATAAGATTTCGTATGAATTTCTTTTTTTCAAATCGTTTGTGGTTATAAGATTTCGTATGAATTTCCCTTTTTTCTCAAATATTACGACCATGATTGTGGCTCTGTGTACGAGATTGGTAGTTTAGACCATCGTGACTAACCACTCACACATCAGTGCATCTTTAGTTTTAGCTTAAGTTGAAAAAAAATGAAAATATTGAAAATATCATTTTTTCAGCCTGCGAGTATGGTTTGCAACATAACAACACTGGACCATCTTCTAAACTCTATGAAGGCCTTACAAAACCATGGTAACGGAAGCCCGCACCTACGATCTCACGTAATGGAAGCAGAAAAGATTTTACAAACAATGTTTGATTTATGTAAAGATGAAGTCCCAGAAAATGGTCATTCTTTGAGAAATACAGAACAGAGCGGGACAGAAGATTCTTCTCCAGCCAACAGATCTTCCACAAAGAAACCTGTATTGAAGAGACCTTTCCTATTCATTAACGTCGGTGCTGGGATTTATTCTAAGCAGTATAAATCTATACTTCAGGTTGGTTCCGGATTTGCTACACGTAGATTTCCCATTTCAATCTTAAAATTTTTTACTTGTATACTGTATTTTTTATGCCTATCTGTCAACACCCGATATCATACATACATTACATAAAAAGGCTCGTTACTCTTGGACACCCCCATGTCATACGAATCCGATAGATTTCCTACCATATTGAAAAAATTGGGCAAAATACCCTGAAATTTTAAACCACTTGTAAAATCCTCAATGACGGGATAAACCCCACTGGGAATTGAATGGATTGCACAAAATTGCACACTAAAACCATACCCGCTGAATTTGTTAAGAGAACAATAGATATCTTATCCTCACTGGGATTTTGAGAGAAGTTTTCATTTTCACTGAGTTAAAAAACGTCCACCCGGGCACTGAGGCAGTGGTGTTATAGAATAGAAAATGACTGAAATGATATAATCAAAACATTGACAAAAATTCTTTGGACCAAGATTTTATTAATGAAAAAGTCAATTTTTATCAATTTCAGGCTGCGTATTCGTTGTTGGCAATTCAAGTTCCTTGCAAAGAAAGGGCATCGCAATCATTTTGGTGGATATTTGGCAATGCAACAAAACATTTCAAAGTGTAAGAAAAAGAATTAGTTGATCTGACCTATTTGCAGAAATCACAGTCAACTAAATATTTTACTGACACAACTTGTTTGTAGGCGAAACGTCCAAGGCAGTGGGTTTCGTTCCAGAACTTGCCCTTACTAAAGAACTTGTTACTTTATGCCTTCCTTAATTTGAATAACGGGATCAAAGATAAGATAAGTAGAAAATCCAGGGTAAAGAGATGCATCCTCCCTATCATTAATCTTCTTGAAGAGCTTTTAGGTAAAAAATCAAAGATTCCACGTCACTTTTTGCGAATCTATTACTTATTGAGAACCACTCATTAAAATGTATCTTCATAGAGATTCATTGCTCACCCCTTATTCTCACGCCGTTTCTCTGGGATCCAAAAGAAATTGGTTTGGTGTCAGCGAACTACAAATGCAGGTGCAGTACTATCAATATCCGAATCTTTCAATTACCTATATGTCAAAGCAACCTTCTTGAGGCTATTGATGCTCTGTGTTCCATATTTGTTGGACCTACCTGGAGGTCCTATAAATTAACCTTTGTTCGTCCGTCCGTCCGTCCGTCTGTCCGTCCGTCCGTCTGTCCGTCCGTCTGTTACCAGCTTTTCTCGAGATTGGCTCATTAGTTTTTTCTGATTTTTGGCACAAAGATGCAAAATGGCAATGCCCAAAATGTGACGGAGCCCGATTTTCGAAAAAAAATGCCGGAAAAACCAGTTTTTTGACATTTTCTCGAGATTTTATCATTAGCTTTTTCTGATTTTTTGCTTAAAGATACGTATTAACAATGTCCAAAACATGGCCAAGTCCGATTTTTGAGAAAAAAAATTTTCCGGCCGAAAATGCCGGAAATATGCCGGAAATCGCCGATTTTGCAGATTTTCATTGGGCTCTTTACTAACATTTCTTTGTTTTTTCTCCAAAAAAAACATCATTGATAGCAATTCGTACTAGTAATCGTATGGTTTGGAGTGCAATTAACGATTAATCACGAGTAACAAAGGAGAAAATAGTAATTTGCACGAGTCCGAAGGACGAGTGCAAATTACGGTATTTTCTCCTTTGTTACGAGTGATTAATCGTTAATTGCACGACAAAACATACGATTCCGAGGTAATCATCAGTAAACATTCGAAAACCTCCTTTTTTTCTTTTGTTTAAAAAGAAAACATTGCAGTGTAATTTTTCTTTATACGGAAGAAACATTGTGGCAATTTGTAATATTGTGATAAACTGGTACCAACAACAATCAATATTTATTTTTACGATATATTTCGGATATATTTATCCATCATCAGGTCTAAAAGAATAAAAACAGTTAAAAACAGTTATATAGATTTAAAAATTATATAAGGTAAATTTCAAAATAATGCAACGCATCCCTTCACTACATACACATAAGACACTATAAATGAATAAGCAAAATTGAATTGATACAGAAAATAAAAGGAAAAATTAGAAAAAATACATACAAGTATATAAATCGCTCAGGGAGTATAGACGTAGCGTTTTGGGAATTAAATTTTAATTACCAAAGCCCTACTTCTATACTCGTCTTTTGTATTTAAGAGATGGCTTATGCTCATTAATCATTAATGCCTCAAGGGCCATTAAATAAAATGTTGAACGTGACGTAGTACAAAGAATTGATACGTTCTCAATTGATAGCTCGATACCACAATCCTTAAAATGATTCCCCACGGGGCCAGATCTTTTGTGTTCTTTAAGTCGTGTGACTAAATGACGGATCGTTTGACCGACATAGCACGATTGGCATCGTGAACAACAAATTTTATAAACCACGCGACTTTTGAAACACTTTTCAACTGGAGGTTTTAGACTTGGTAAATCCATTTTAAGTTTTTTCGAGGTAAAAATGATTTTACACGGAACTTTCAATTTCTTTAGCGAACTTTCAAAGCTATCCGACACTTTTTTTTCTTTGTTTTCAATTAAAAGAAGCTATTGTAACGTAAAATTTCTTTGTTCTTTTTTATATTGAAGAAAAAAAATGTCTTTGTTTTTTATTATATAGTAAAAAAAGTCTCTGACACAGGACTTGGGAGAGAAAAGAATAAGGGGACAAAAGTGTCCCCCCGCCGAAGAGTGCAAAAAAGTGGTAATAGTGCAATTAACGATTAATTGCACTCCTCTAAACCAATCAGATTCGAGTAATTTTGCACGGCTGACGATTACCACCATCAATCATGATTCGATTGTCAATAAAACTGATTTTTTTTCTCAAAGAAGAAAATGTCACTGTAGAGCGCGATGGTTTGAGTTTTCTAGAAACCTTATTTATCAAGCTGTATATTTTTCTGAAAGTGGATTGTTTTTATAAAGAAAAGTGTTTAATAGTTTTTTTTAGCTTTTTCAATAGGGTTGATAATTTCTCCCAATAGACATGCTTTCATTATATATTTTTTATTTTGTCCAGTTATGTCTTATGTGTTTCATTGTTTCAATGTGCATTGATTAGTTTTGATAACCAGGTAGGTCCATAAAAGTATCACTTGTTATTGTTCATTTAATGTTTTCTATTGATCAGCCAGGTAGGTCCATAAGATAGAAAATGTTTTGACTCAAAATATGTCGGTACTGTATGTTTTTGTCTATAAGTTATATCAAGCAGTGGTGTCCTCATAACGCTAGTAGTTATCGGCGATCCAAAAAATATCTGCAATCTGATTAGATAAAAAGAGTACAATATATCTTGCATTTTTATTTTACATGTATAAAATATAAATTGACGGAAAGATGTTGTTACATTGTAGTGGTAGCAGCAATCTAACGTCACTTTGCTACAAAAGTGCCCTGCACTTTTTTCCAACACAAAGTACCTAGATTTTCCCGTACAATATACGGAAAATCTGGAATGAGTGAACTATTTCCATATTGTACGAGCAAATGTCTGATAACTGGTTTATCGGTGACCCAAAAATCTCGTACAACATGGAAATAGTTCACTCGTTCCGGGTTTTCTGTTTAGTGTACGAGAAAATCTCGGTACTCGTAAAATATTTCTCATATTGTACTCGAAGCTGTCCGATAACTATTACCTACTTGAAACGGTTATTTTCTTTAGGAAACGTTTCAAAGCATGATACTTTCAAACAATGGTAGTCTTCCGGTTATGTTGGTACCACAAAAAAAGGTTTGCATCAATGTAATCGTTTGTTACAAAGTTAGGCCTTCTACTTCTGAAATCTCAAAGAAAACGTGTATGAATCAACTCCCCGCTCACTTTATTTTGGATTACCGGACCTTATCCCGATGGATGTTTTCCCGACCGATTATCCTCCGATAGACGTTTCCCTGACCGGGCGTTACCCCGAACGGATAATTTTCCCACCGGACTTTTCCCCGAGTTGATATTTGTCTGAATGAAAAGTGGAATTGAAAAGCTACACAAAACTGTAAAATTTTCACTTAATTTATGACGACTAAACATCCCGCCGAAGAAAGAGTTGTTTGTTATCCACGAGCTACCCGCGAATACGCTCTTGACAAACTGACTATCTATTACCAATATAAATTCTAAATTCTTTCCTTGTGCTTTTTTCAGTTGATAACAGGTATTCCTGTACGCTCAAATTTGGATCGTCTTGAGGAAATCTTATCTGGAATCAGTATCGCATTTTTGGCGTTGGGTCTTCTTGCTTTCCAAATGATCAGGTAAGAAGTCCTTCAAAACTGGAGTTTTAGTACCGTAGACTCCCAGTTAATCGAAGCCCCAAGGGGGATAAGAATTTACTTCGAATAACCGGGAGTTCGAATAACGGAACAGTTCATTTTTTTCCCAGGTTTTCAACTTGACTTTAATTGGATGGACTTTTCTGAAATAATTAAGGCTTTATGTGGTTTAATTGAGCGTAATAAACACAAAGGCGTAGTGGTGTGGTGGTCATCGCTCTTAACTCCCGTCTGGAAGGTCCGAGTTCGATTCCCACTGTAGTACTACGGTTCACTTAACAAGTGAACATACCTTCGCGCCGGTCAACTCATACCATGTGAAGGGAAATTGGGTACCACTACTCTGATACAAGAGTGTTGGTGATATGTCAGATATTGTGGTATGTGGTGTCACTCATCGCGTTCTGCGCCTGCGACGAGCTATAGTTCGAGTGTCAGCACTATGCATCATGGTATCTGTGTCTCGCATGCATAGAACAGCGGTGTCTTGGCAGCACTAAGCGTTCCAACTTGAAGAAAAGGAGGAATTCCTACTTCGTAAGGAGTAAGACCATTGAGTTTCAAGCCCGAAGGGCTAGAGGTCAATCTCTAACCTTTCTCAGGCAAGAAAAATTGAAGCCTTAAAATATGCGCCGTATTTTTGATGACGGATTGAATCTAGCAATTCCTTTGTTTTCGAGTGATATATTTTTCGAAATTAACCGGTAAATTTTAGTTTCAATCTGTCATTTGTGTAAAAACCAGGCGGGTCGCTCAAAGGCCGCGCAACTTTGGTAGGATTTGTTGGCTTCAAATCCTACCAAAGAGATTGACTTCTAGCCCTTCGGGCTTATACTTCATTGAGTAAGACCCATTTGGGGAATGGGGAGGGCCATATCATCATATCATATCAATAAACACAACGAAATTGAAGATCCAAGTGGAACGCCATCTCACTTCAAATGACCGAATTATTCGACTAAGTGCAGGTTCGAATGGGCTTTTCCAGAAAAGAACTTTACCCCCGCTGTTCAGGATATTGATTTTTCGAAGTATCGAACCCCTGTATATCCTTCTTCATTAGTAAAGACCCTTTGGATATCCACTCTTAAAAATATGTTCAACTCCCTGGATATCCTCTTTTATAAAGATGCTTACCCCTGGATATTGTAGTATTTTACTTGGATATCCGATATCCTCAACAGAGGGGGGGGCATGGACTATTTGTGGAAAAGCCCAATAACCGGGAGCTTAATGTAGTTGAGTCTCAAGATGTACTGATTCTGACCTTTAAATCTGTCAGCAAAAAATAATGAAAAATTCAATGATAATTTCAACGTTAATTTCGAAACTCTTACTAAGGATTGAGACATGGATGTGTATTTAATTTTGGAACTTGGAACTTGAACTTTATTGATTAAACTTCACATTAGTAATCTTAATGAAAATTTATTTTCAAATTCAATCTTAAACCAAATCTTTTTTGTGAATTTTACTCGGCTTTTCTTGAGAGTTTTCTTAGTGAGAAATTTGTCCTAGAAAATAAGCATAGCCTACCTATGCCAAAGTCCTTATAAATCAGGAAAATATGATAAACTTCTTGTTTTGTTATAGTAGAAATACTAATAAATCACGCTATGTTGCCTCTTCAGGAAGAAGACGATGAAAATAAGAATCCATCAGAACTTGTTGCTTGTCTTCATGCTTTCATTTCTCGTGTTGAAAATACCACTCTGGTTCGTGCCTGCTCTACCAGAGAAATCTACAGTGAGTCTTGATTTTTCAATTTTTAAGAATAATTTTTTTATTATTGTGATTTAAAGTATGTTCACGATAAATGTGCACTCTTTTTTCTTTTACCTACAACTTCTGAAGGAATTCTTCAATCTTTATAAATTTGGTATCGTTGAAGAGATATTTGCGAGTGGAACAATTTGAAATAAAAAAGTCTTTAAAAAAATTTTAAAAACGAAGATGAAATTAAAGAAGAAAAAATGAAAATCTTGTAGAGAAGTGCTATAACTTTCCTTTTCACTGGAGAGATTCTTTGATCTTAGGTCAGTCATCACTGTAAAGAAATTTCACTGAAATATTTATTCAATATAAAGTTATGATACAAAGTTGATAAGTGATTGACCCCCCCCCCCCCCCAAAAAAAAAAAGCAGAAAACAGCAGAAACAGCGTTTTTAGACGTCAATCAGCTTATAACTTTGTTTGATATCTTTTGACTGAATGATTATTTTTGAAAATATTGTTCACAGTGATGACGTTCGATGATCAAGGATCAATTTCAATGAAAATGATAGTTAAAGCGCTTTTCTACAAGATCTTCATTTTAATTCATAATACCCACCCTAATATGTGTTTTCATTTTATTTTGAGTAATAATTCCCGAAGTAGATGACGCCAGAAACTTTCAAAATTTTAATCCATGGGAAATCTGGCCTTATAGGTTTTGAAACGTGTTCATTGGGTCTTAGAATCGTCGAGTGCCACTTGGCACACCTTAAGCAGATTCCATAATGGTGGAATTGTCAAAATAGCAGAATTGAAAATTTTCAAAATTTTGATACCTCCAAACATATGTGTGCTTTTTTGGACAAATTTATTAATACACCTTTTCGACCGTAACCGCCAAATGCCGCGCAGACATTTTTTATGTCCATTTTACCACCCTAAAACCGTCCCAGTCTTTTTTTCGCACCTATAGACAAAAGAAAAAGGCGTAAAAAAGATTGGATCGAGTTTAGGGTGGTAAAACGGATAAAAAAATGCCCGGACAGCAATTGGTGGCTACGGTCGAAAAGGCGCATTACACAAAACTATACTTTTTCAGGCTGGGTGTTTTGTTGTTTCATTATCTTCATACTTTTTCACATTGTGTACTTTATCATGGATGATGGTGGAAGGGATTAATATCGTTATTTTGGTGGTCTTTGTATTTCAACATCATAAAAACAAATTATTCAAATTATACCTTCTCATTGGATACGGTGAGACCTTATATCTATAGTAAAAAAAATTCAGCTCTTCGAATTGAAATAGTATTATTTGCGATACTAACCTCTTTTTCTTGGCGATTTCAAAAAATATGAAAGGCTTTGACAATTAAACCTAAAAGCGCTTTTTATGGAAGTGTTTTTATCTTGTAAGAAGAGCAGAGTGTGCCTAACTGTAAAAACTCTAATAATGGAGCTTTTTTTTACCCAATTATTCTCAATTCTCAACAGTTCATACAAATTTCATGTTTATCTTAAGTTTGAATCCATTTCAGAAAATTTGACTTGGATTAGCTTTAATTTTCCTTAATTATTAGTTATTATCTTATAGGATTCCCTCTTGTGCTGACCGCGTTATTTGGAAGCATTTTTACAAACTCTTTCCAAAATGCTGATTTGTAAGTAAAATATTTGAAATATTCCAGAATATCTTAAACTTAATGTGGTCGATTGAAGAAATTGAGGTGCCACACTAGACTGTCAGCATCCACTAACAGATTCGTCCTCCTTACAGCTCCTTATACTACCTGCGGTTTTGCGATTCAGACTTTTTTGTGGCACACCGATAATGTAATGAGAGAGGAAAT
This sequence comes from Clytia hemisphaerica, assembly GCF_902728285.1. Taxonomy (NCBI): domain Eukaryota; kingdom Metazoa; phylum Cnidaria; class Hydrozoa; order Leptothecata; family Clytiidae; genus Clytia; species Clytia hemisphaerica. Next base: position 2,985,782 of record NW_027103836.1, on the reverse strand, counting down.
CAATTATTTCCCAACCGTGTAAAAAAACATAAGATGAATGTTTTTATTTAGTTTCTCACTCTGAACCTAAAATTGATCTTTCTGGTATTTTCTGCAGATTTGCCAATTATTTTCATCAATGGTCAACACGGTATTTTTGCTTAACCCTATTATTATCAAGCTTTTTGAGGGTTCCTATTTATCAAGGGGGTGTTTTCCAAAACCCTGGCGTAACTTTTGATCTAGAGGTAGTATGTACTTGATATTCTCTACCATAAATCATAAACCAGAAAAAAACTTACCAGTGAAAAAGTACCCTTTACTAAAATGGCAATCGAAGTAAACCTAATACGATAATTAAATTTTGTTTTGATTTTCTGAAAGCCAAAATAAATATATCTAACATATTTGCAGGTTTTTAACAAAGCAAAAATATTGGCTTTTAAAATTCATGCTGAAAACCTGTCAAAATTTGAAGTTAGTAGCCTTGAAGCCTTAAGAATGTTTCAAGACGAGTCTTCTGAAAAAGTTAAGAATGTATCCATGATGAAATGAAATACCAATCTTATGAAAAAAAATTCAATCGCGATCAAATCTGATTAGAACGCTATGAGATGATTAAGTGTGTGTTTAGATTTAGCCTTACAATAAATGAAAAATGATATAAATTCCTAAAAAGGCATAAAAAACTACTACATCTTGACAAAAATGTAAAATAGAAAACAAAAATAGACGAACTCGAATCCATGAATAAAATGAAACGTTGAACATAAAATTCTCAAAACCTTGGAAAAACTACCAAAATTTTGAAAATTTGTCATTTTGTAAAGCAATGAAAATAAAAATGTATTACCAAAATAAATTTTTATTTGGATTTTAGGAATTTCAGGGTCGGTTGGGCCCGTAAAACAACTAATGAAATTGGTCTCGCCATACCAACAAATTTTATTTTCTTGTGTATTTCTTGTATTTTTTCAGTTGTACAGCACTTGGTGGAGATCATATCTGGTTGTTGAAAGGTCCTTTGACTTTGATGCTAGTGGTGAGTTTTATTCTTTGGTGATAAGTATCCTAGTTTCAAGGTTTTAAAGGTCATGTAGGTCTACGGAATTAGATTAAAAAGGGATTACCCTTGTTTGAGTTCCTTAAATGCCTCGGTATCTGCTGCCCATCGTTTTGAGCATTAGCGAGTTTATGTATCTGTGTTTTTCTGCGACGGAGACGGTAAGCATCTGATTTTTATCCAGATCCTGATTGACTGAGGACGACGGTACGACAACAGCTTTTACCGTTCTCGATTTTGCGTGTCAGAACTGCAGGTTTTTCCAAACCTCTTCAGTCACTTCGCTGTCCTTAAAAGTGTAAATACATACAGTTACTATTAACAACCATCCAGGACTATAACCAAAATTTCCTAGAATGCATGAACGTTTGTGCCATTCCCAATCTCGTACCCTTTACACCACTTTTTGATGGCCGTATACAATATCCTCTTTCGTGAGTGCTACCACAATCATAAAAAAGAGAACACATGTTAATTCCTTTCAGGAAAATCAGGATAGTAGCTTCAAACAATATCTTCAATAAATTTCATGATGCACCTTTTCTTCTATAAAATACTGAAATAAGAGAGCGACCTTCTAAACACGAGGCCGTTATAAGTGAAAAATTAGCCAATCAAAATAAGTCACAAAAGTCACGTGATAAACTACCAATCAAATAACAAAGAAAATTAGGTACATCGAAGTGAGTGCTTTACGGCGCGTGCCAAAAATAAAGAAAAAGTAGAAAATTATTTATAAGAAAAAAAATCTGTAAACAGAGACTGGGTTCGAGTTTGAAACTCATTCTAAATTCACGTTGACTCAACGTCATGTTGGAGATTACTAAAACAAAATACCTTTTTTTCTTATAGATCAATGTTATTCTACTATTGATGATTATTTCTGCAATCTCCAAAGCTTCAAAACGAAGTAAAAGCTGGAAGAACACCAAACGAACAAGGTATACAAGCTTCTTGGGATTTCTTCTAATTGTATGTTCATGTCTTCAAGAGTAAATAGAAAAACTTGTTGTTTTGGACAATCTGAATTAGCTTTGTTGTTTATTTGATAACCACAAGTGAAAGGTTTGAAGGTTGCAAGCTATACTTTTCTCAATACCTTCTCTTTTTACAGCTCATCAATGAAGACGTTTTTGGTGCTGGTTCCACTACTTGGTCTACCATTTATATTGGCACCATTTGTTGAATATAACAAATATATTGCTTATGCTTTCGTCCTCATGAACAGCCTCTCGGTAAGCCAAAAAAAAACAATAGTGAGATTATGTATCTGGAATTCTCTACGGCTACGGTTAAAGAGGCAAGGGAAATTGAAAAAATTCTCAAAAAACAACATTTTTGACTATTTTAAACGGAAATCTCATTCATATCCATCATAATGAAAAGAATTCTTCGGAGCAGTCGAGCAGTCACACCTTCACCATTGCAATCACCATCATCATTGGAAGAATTGAGTGCAAGCTCACAAGATCTGGAGACTTGTACACCATCACGATGTATCACTGATAAGAAAAAAGATCGACTCAAATGCACCGAGTGCGAGAGAAGTGTTCACTATTCGTGTTCTGAACTTCCTCCATACTACATCCAGCTGACTGTTGGAAAGACGAAAGGAATAAAGTTCATTTGCGTGAACTGTGTGACTATGACCAAGAATATTGGTGCATATGCCTCCAATCAAAAGGTCAAATCTCTCCAGAGAGACGTGGCAAATTGTGAAAACATCATCAAAATCAAAGCCGAGAAAGAAGCAGAGCTGCTGAAGAAGTTCAAAGCAGACAAAATTGCGGCCGATGCCAGGAAACAAGAACTCGCTGACCTCAAAAAGAAACTGGACAACAATCCAGCACTCCACACTTTGGAATACGTTGAGCAAAAGATTGAAACCAACATGGAGAAATTCAAGCACAGCATGCAAGAACTTATCAAAACAGAAATGAAAACATTGTCGGAAAATGCTTACGCTGACGCTACAAAGACCTCTGAGGTATCTGCCAAGCAAACAACTATCAGAGAAGCTATTAGGGATGCATGGCGTGAAGAAGAAGCAGAAGAAAATGACAAAATCAAAAGATCTCGCAACGTCGTCATCCATGGCTTAGCAGAACAAGAACAAGAAGATGACAATTCATGGGCCGAAGATCTTGTTAAAGACACTCACACACGCGCTACTATCAAACGTGTCAGTCGCCTTGGAAAACCATCTCAGGAAAAAAAGCGCCCTTTATTAATCTGTCTATCTAGCGAAAAGGAAAAATTTTCACTTCTCGGAAACCTTCCTTCTCTCAAGGGCATCCAAAAATACAAGACAACGAGTGTAACTGAAGATCTAACACCAGATGAAAGAAAGAACGTAAGGGAACTATCGTTCATAGCTAAAACTAGAAATGAGAATGATAACTCTGATATCTATAAATGGAGAGTTCGAGGGGACTCAAAAAACGGATTCGACATCATCAAGGTCAAAATCAGATCTCAAACAAAGAAGACAGACACGAAGAATGTAGTATTCGCCAAACGAAAACAATCGGAGAACAATAATTCAAGAAAACCATAACGTAAATCAAGTAGATGATGTTGAAATAAAGATCAACGAAATCAGGATATTTTATTGCAACGCCGACACGCTAACACCCGAGAAGAAGCGACAACTTGTGCTTGATGTAGAGAAACATCATCCCCACATCATTGCGATATGTGAGGTGAAACCAAAGCACGGTGGACTAAGAGAGCTACACGAACACGAGCTTATACATTATAAATGTGTCAGTCATACGAACATGACCACTGGCATCGGTCGCGGGATAATTATTCTTGCTCATTCAAACGATCAAACATTTGGTCACCGATGTCAACCAATCAATGAACCAAGTCAATTTCAATGAAGCATCCACAATCGAAATTCGTCTATCCGGAAACGATATCCTGGTCTTCTCCTGTATCTATCGCTCCCCTACGAACAATGACACGTCAGCTGAAAATAACAACAAGTTGAATCATCTAATCAAAGATATCGCATCAAACAACAAATACTCTCATAAATGCTTTGTCGGGGACTTTAACTTCCCAACAATCAATTGGAAAAATTGGACGACGCCACATCTCGAGGAAAGTAAAGAAGAAAAATTTCTTGAAGCCCTTCGCGACTCCTTTCTCCACCAAAGTGTAGACGAACCAACCAGATGCCGTGGGACTGACGACCCATCCTTAGTCGATCTCATTCTAACAGGTGAAGCTAACCAAGCTCTATGTCTAGAGTATCTCAGTCCTTTGTGTTTAAGCGGTCATAGTTGCTTGACCTTCAGTATCAAATGTGATGCTGTATTGAAACCTAAATCAGAAAGGTACAAGTACGAGGACGCAGACTTTGAAGCAATGAAACAAGATCTCAACTCTGATGATTGATACAAGCAATTTCCCGAGATGGCTGATTCTAAGTCAACCGAGGAGCTTTGGCAGCTTTTCCGAAAGATGATTTTGGATATACGAAACCGTTTTGTACCCATAAAGATCATCGGTGGTCAAAACTGGAAGAAGAAAGGTAAAATACCTATTGGAGTTCAACTTCGGAAAGAAATAGCAGAGAAGAGACGCCTCCATCGGAAATGGATGAAATCATCGCCCGAAGAAAAAGAATACAATCGAGCAAAATACACCCCTGTAAGGAACAGAGTGAACAAATTGATGAGACAAGCTCACAGGAACTACGAACAAAGAATTTGTGATAACGCAAAGACCAGACCGAAGATCTTCTGGTCACATGTGCGTAACAAGATGAAATCTTCTAGTACAGTTTCATCACTACTTGAATCACCAAATGTCAAAACATCGTTAAAGCATGAAGATCACGAAAAAGCCAATATACTTCAACGACAGTTCTGCAGTGTATTCATAAAAGAAGCAGTAGGTGAGCTTCCTGCATTTGAAAAGAGAACTGATTCATCCATCGGAGATATTTATATCTCTGAGGAGATGGTACAGAATCAATTGAAAGAGCTCAACCATAATAAGTCATTCGGTCCAGACGAAATACACCCTAGGATACTAGCGGAATTATCTGACTATCTGTCTCTACCCTTAGCTGTAATCATGAACAAATCTTTAGTTGAAGGCTCATTACTACGAGATTGGAAGGTGGCACATGTCACACCTATCTACAAAAACAAAGGACCTCAGAATTTGGCAGTCAATTATCGACCTGTTAGTTTGACATCGGTAGTGTGCAAATTAATGGAATCAATACTGAGGAAACACATCATGAAGCACCTTTCCGATCATAATCTTTTATCGAACAAACAATATGGCTTCATTAACAACCGTTCAACCGTGACACAGCTTTTGTACTATCTGGATAAATGTTATGAGAGCATCTCGAAAGGAAACGTTGTTGATAGTATCTACTTCGATTTTGCTAAGGCTTTCGACACTGTACCCCACCGTCGACTATGCAAGAAACTATCAGCATATGGTATCAATGGTTCAGTCTTAAAATGGATAACGTCATTTCTAACAGGTCGAACACAATCAGTAAAAGTGAACCAGTCCTTCTCGACTACAGACCCTGTAGTGAGTGGTATTCCACAGGGTAGTGTACTGGGACCAATACTGTTCGTGCTATACATCGATGATCTTCCTGAAAAGGTCATCTCATTGATCCTACTGTTTGCTGATGATACCAAAATCTTCAAAGAAGTCAACTGCATCGAAGACTCTGTTTCCCTTCAGAATGATATAGACACACTTGTAGAATGGTCGAAAAACTGACTATTACAATTCCATCCTGAAAAGTGTCACGTTCTGACGCTAGGAAAGTTTGGAAACATCAAACATGCTCATCCATATTCCCTAGATGGACGCCAATTGGAACACGTCTTTAAAGAAAAAGATCTTGGAATCCTCATTGACTCAGAACTTACATTTGAAGAACACATTGCAAAGCAAGTCAAAAAAGCAAACGCGATACTTGGCATAATCAATCGAGGATTTGTAAACATGAGTACAAGTACATTTAAAACATTGTATTGTACGTTTGTTCGCCCGCATGTGGAGTACGCTCAGTCAGTATGGTCTCCGTTTCTACGTAAACACGTAAATCTGATTGAAGGAGTACAAAGACGTGCAACAAAACTTGTTCAAAAATGTCGTAATATGTCTTATGAAGAACGACTGCGTGAATTAGATCTTCCTACGCTCGAGTTTAGAAGACACTTTTGTGACATGGTCCAACTTTACAAGCACATCAACTATTACGAAAAAGATACCATCCCAAACAAGATAGCCCGTCGAACGCGACCAAACAGAAGGCACAACTTTGAGATGATTCCAAACTTTGGAAGCGATGGACTCCGTGGTGTACAAACGAATTTCTTCTTTTATCGAACTATACCAACCTGGAATAAATTGCCAAAAGATGTCGCTGAAGCAAAGACAGTCAAAGTCTTCAAAGAAAGACTCAACACTGCATGGAGTAAACATCCGAAAAGATTCAACACAAGACAATTGTAAAATACGTTGTATAATCACGATCAGTTCTAGTCTGAATCGCAGACCTATACTTCCTATAGTCAACCATTGTATGTGCTTCATCAATTACAACACCAACACAATGTTCATTGAAGGCTTGTGTTGAAAGCAATTTTCTCTATCTCTTTGATTCAAGGATTTCTGGACAGGCATACATGAGCTGGTATGTACCTTCCATAATATCTTTACAATGGAAAAAAACAACAACTAACTGTTTGAGGTGTACAAATTTAGCCAGAGACCACACCCCTTTCACTTTCGCATAATGTTATGAAGTGACACAATTATAAACTTTGTTGAAAAAAGTTGTCCCATTATCTTTTGATGTGTTATTATAGAGAATTCCTAAAAGTCATTTTGTTGGTCAAAGGAAATAATTTTATTAAGCACCAGTATATAAAAGAAGAAGACTTAGTTAAAATAATGATTAAAATAACAATGACTCTTGTCACCCACCCATGTATTTGTCGTCATCCACTTCATCATTCAACCACACAGCCATAACTGAACTCTTATCACACGTTTTTATTTGGTCTTCTATCAGCGCCTTTAATGGAGATATCACTAGTAAGGACACTGATTTGTCATCCAAATACATCAAATACAATGGTAGAGACTGAAAGACAATAGACTTCCCATATCCTGAAAACGTAAGGAGAAACTGGGAGAAAAACAACTTTTAATTGTTTTTCTGCCTGAGTGCAAAATATAAAATCAAGTACTCAAAAGGAAAAATTGTCTAGGCCAGGCAGTTCAAATCTTTGATCAGTAGAATAAATAACAAATCAATGGATTTGATATAAATCCTTTTCCAATAAGACAAAGATAGCTTCACCAGGCACTCAATGGATAAAATCAATCATATCCATTGTGAATAGAAAAATAAACCATATTAATTGATGAATTAGAAAACGACTAGAATTGATACGATAGCTCAAAAAATTGATTGATCAATTAATATTCTTGATATGGCGTAAGTCTGATTACGTAATGTTTTGACTCCTGTGAGGTATATAATCTTTGACCATTTGCTAAAAATATTCTGGTTTTGACACCTGTAACTAATCTTTTTACAAAATAAGGTGAGACTCATTACGTAGTCAAACTTACGCATATCAAAAATTGAAAAACTATTTTAAAATCAATGATCGATTTTTGATTGTCAGATCAGACTCAACTTTTTTATAGTATATAAATATATATGATAAATCTCAATGCAAATAAATTTCCAATCCATTGCTGGAAAAATCTCTCTAATCCAAAAACAAACAATATCACAGTGTTTCTTGACTGTATAAAGTATTGTCATAACTTATGTAAGTGAACCCAAAAAACAAAAAGTACTAAACTGAGACACTATCAGACTGTATGTGGATGAGTGAGATATTTTACCACACCATAGCTTATAAATATAATCGAATTCTTACCTGTTGGTGCACAAAAATAAGTGTTTTTACCCTTCCTGAATTCACGTAGAATGTTCAATTGAGAATTGTGTAATTGCTGAATACCAAATTGGAAGGTAATTTTTCTCAAAGCTTCTTCTTCTGTGATCGCTTCGGCAGCCATGTTTATTTCGTTTTTAGATTTTACAGGTTAGATCGTATTTGAGAGTGTCCCTTTACGCATAAATTATAATAAATTACATTATAACATCTTCCAACTCCTCGCCAGCAAAAATAGCCCTCTAGCCGAATTTCGGCGAGAAGCGGCATTTTGTTGTAAAGAGGATTTACTGACTATTAAGCAGCCTCTATAAGAAACTTTTTCGCTAGAGGATGAGCAGAAGCCTAGATCAGTTCCAGAGGCCCTCGTGCGCCTAGAACTTTGTTACATTATAATAATAATAATAAAAATGGTATTTATATATATAATTGATATTTGACGTACGGCATTATGTTGACTTTGCTTATACGGTGTTTTGGTGTTTTTCCCGTACAGAGCAAAGTAGACAACGACATGTCGCCTTCGGTGACGACCCGCATGGACAGCCCTGCAACCATAGCCTTAGAATATCTCAGATACTTAATTACTCTACATACTTTAATTTGATCAACTATCACATTGTTGTGAAGTCGATTATCAAGTACAATGATGAGAAATTAGAACCTGGAGTAACTCCATTGAGCTATATAAAACGAATTGTGTTCTTTTTGTTTTACAGGGCTTCTATTTATTCATTGGGCATGTCTTGATGGATCCAGCTATAAAAGATCAGATTTCAAGACAAACTAGAAGATTTGGTGGGCAGTCGCTATCTGGAGCTGACAAAACAGACTCAACAAATCATAAACAATAAAAACTTGTTGGATCTGCAAGGAAATTTTGACCAATATATATAACATATATACTGAGACTACTCACCTTCATTATATGATAGGGTAGAATTTCGACTATATCAAATACCAATACCCTGGCATCATCAGACATTTGGTAAACCAAATAACATTGCGGAATAATTGAACTCAAAGGAATACTTCAACCAATTACAAACCCCAAGCATGTGAAGACGCGCCCGATGTATAAATGCACTGATGGGGAGTTTCAGGGGGTACCCAATTCCGAAATTCTGTCTATTTTTCCTCCAATTTCCGTGCGTCAAACCGTTTGAAGAACCAACCGAAACATCTTTTGAACTTCATAGATTTTGTCAAATATTCCGCGAAACCTATTGCTAAATTCCTTCGAAATCCGCCACTCCATTCGAAAAAAGGCCCGACTCCGATTCAGTGAATCCCAACCCCTACTGATATGTAAATGCATAAACGTATTTTATGGCTCTTTGTAAATTTTGATTGATAGGCCTTTCATAAATTACGTTACGAACATCACTTGCCTCATTTTAAAATGATGACCATAGTGATTAACTCCCAGTGGATTTTATTAAAACTACTTTCTATTCATTAAAAATCATGTAAAATGTCTCAAGGGACATAACCATCACTATGGAAATTGTTTGAATACGAGGCAAGTGATGTTTGTGTCTTAATTTATGAACAAATCTATCCTCTAGGGGAGAATGCAGTTTAAGAGTACAGTGATAATATAAAAAAACATCATCATCTTCACCATGTCCAACGAATCATAAGTCAATTCCCTAATGACCAAATCACCAGTTTCAGACGATTTAAAGAGTAGTATATATAAGTTCATATGTAGTAGTTAGCATGAACAGTTGCAAATTGAATTTCGAGGGTGGATGAGTTATGAAATTTTTGATGAGAAAAACTATGTACAGACTTAAAGTGTTCTTTTCATTTTGGAGTACCTTATAAATATAGTTTTTTTCTTTATGAATTTCATAAATCCATCAGCAATTGATAAAATAACTGAACAACTCGAGGATAACTGACAACTGAATTTGTAAGTATTTCAAAAGGCGCTAACTTTAATAAAAGTAATACATAGCTATTATTTGACACAGAGCCTTCCTTTTGGGTCCTACTCTTGTCTCCCTAATTTAGACGTCCCTTCCGCTCTTATTAAGACCCAGCCCCCCCCCCGCTAATTAAATTCGAATAATTCGATTCAAAAAGTTTTGTATCCTTTTTAGGGACAATGTGTGAAAGATTGCTAGATTATGAGCGAATAGATTTAAGCATTCGCAACCTATAAACCATACTTCTTTCAGTAATACGTCTCAACATATAGTGTCCCCAAAAAAGTGGACACTTTTAAATAAAGTAAAATCGTCATGATTTTTTGCGAAATTTTATGATTTTATACTTAATTTTTCTCCAAAACGTATTCTACTTAATATAAAAAAATTTCCGTTTTATTTTTTGGGGGGACTCACTATAGGGTAAGAAAGCCGTGGCTGGAATAAATACATCTAAATTTCAGTGTTGTAAAAACGAATTATAATCAATAAGCTGTCTCCTTCGTACTATTTTCAATGAAGCTAAAGTTACCCATAGCATTTAGCTATCGATTCATTTCTTTTTTATAAAATTCTTAAAAGATCAAACTTTAGAAGCGCAGATTTTCACAGAATTTAAGATTTAACGAGTTTAAGTCAAGATTCTTTTTAGTTCAATCTATTGGGAACATAGGACTGAAATTATTTTTCCAAAATTCAAAAGCTGGAAATTTTCACTACTAGAAAGACAACAACAACAACACGATTAGTGTCGAAAATTTTTCTTTTTCTTTCACAGACCCGCTGGGACACCAGCCCCACTTGAAAATTTGGCAAAAATTTTGTCCCTAGTGGGAAAATATCCTGGAATTTCAGCCCATTGGGAAATTTACTTTGATTTCATCCCCTTTCGAAATTCAATGTTTAAAAATGGCACTCCAAAACTATCCCACTGGATTTTTTGTCCTTAGAACAATAGAATTTCTATCCCCATTAGAATTTCAATAGGGAGTTTATCCCCACTGAGGAAGAAAGTTCCACCGGGGCTGTGAAACAGGGGTGTATTATTCATAGATGGAGAATGTCAGGTCGGACCTGAGAAAAAGTGGTCCTAACAGAGAGTAAGTTGCCCTTACAGAGACAAGGTGAAAAGTGACTCTTTCCGACATTTTCCGATTGCTCATCGATTGGAAACAGTCCATCACAAACTGCCATATAAACAAAACTCAACATTCTCACAAAAGTTGTCTTTTTGATTTCCCAAACATTCGTCTAAAGCGTTCACTTCCACAATAATTTATGTAATTGCAATTTCGGTCAGTCCACAGTCGGCTTCAACATATGCACGTGTTTTTATTTACGTGACCGATGTGCCTAGTTAAACAATCTGGGGGTAAGTGGCGAAGGAACACAGCAGATTATTTGTAAAGTAAAGAAATATCTTTTGGCATTGACAATCAAATATAATATATTATATTATATATCCCTAATTCAAATATAAAAACTCATTCGCGAAAAATAAAAATAAGAAAATAATGAATTAATATTACATACTAAGACGCCCCCGTCTTTTACTCTCGTTTAATTCCCGATCTCGGAACGTGCAAAACGCCCGTCCCCGCCCAATATCCACCCAATCAGCTTAAATTCACTTTTTTATTGTCCTTTGACTTTCAAAAAATAGTATTTAAAAATTATGAATTTATAATAATTACAAAAACAAAAAAATTGATACTTCATTAGTGAAATATTCAATAAATTCCAAGTTTCAATTTTTAGTGGGCGTTTTTCTAGCGCTTTGTTAATCGCGCAATTTTTGCGTCACACAAACTTTCTCGACCGCTCGTAATAATTATGCATTGCCAAATTTGGTTCTCCATTGTCAAGTCAGGATCGATGGTGACGTCACCTAAGCATAAAAAAGAAAGGATTTCGTCAGTTTTATGCATATATTAATTTGCGAGATATTCTATTCGCCGCGCGAGCGCACTTTTCGTAGACTAGTCGGAATACTTTCTTTTACTCGCGAGATTGATGGTAACTTTTCATCTTCGTTATTTTTAAAATGAAGCACAGCCGAAAAAAAACGATGCTTCAGAAAGTTGCGTATTTCCAGTGAGTAAACGATTCTGACAATTAACAAAATTGATGATGATGATTTTTTTCGGTCAGGCAAATGTCTCGTATTGGGGGTTCTAGTCTTGACCCCTGAGCCTACGCGAGATTGAAGCGTTTGGGTGAACGAGACAAAACTCCAAAAAAGCTGGTGTTTTGAAGTGCTTCCGTGCGATCGAAATATCGCGGTTTGTGACGCACTGGGAAATAGCTATCAATTGTACCGAAGGGGAGAGTCTAATAAATGACGCATTGCCATAGAACAGATATATAACTTCTCTCACTTATAGATTGACACCCCCTGCCATAAATTTCTCTGTGAAATACCTAGTAAATCATAATCTGTCTTACAACACAACTTAATAATCAAATATCAACAAATATTTCTACCTGTAAAAATCATGTCTGTGTTGTTGTTGTTGTGTGTAGTGATGTTCAAGCGCAACTCTTTAATTGTAAGATTCCTATCACTTTATTGGTGTATTTACTAACTACACAAACATAAAATACTATGCTAAAATAAACTTCTTTCCTTAATATTTGCACCACATTTAGGATGAAGGAATATTTTTATAGTTCTTAAATTTTGGTGGTAAAATCTACCTACAATCCTGCGTTTGTATGAAAAACACGCAACCAATGTAGGAAATAATGGCTACAAATCTTACATAGTAGATTACCAAATATCCCTGTAACAAAAGATGAAGGGCCCTTTTTCATTTTATGTTCTAGAAAATGGCCCAACAACGTCCTCAAATATTTGCTTTGCCACCACCACCACCCCAACCACCACTACCACCGCAGCACCGACAACCTCCACTACGACAATCTCCATCACGACAACCTCCACCACGACAACCTCCACCACCACCACTTCAACCTCCACCATTTTTTCGTCCCCTGATGGAATTACCGCCCCCACCACCTCCTCTGCCACCAGTTGGAATATATGGTTTACACCATATTAATGTTGATGTGAGTTCCTTATAAAAGTTTTTCTTTAACCCTATTCATCCTAGGTTTTTAGGGGCGGCTCAAAACTAGGGAGGGGGGCTTTTCCTGTACCACCCTTAACTTTTGATCTAGTGGATCTTTTTGGATGAAATTTGACACACAAGATCTTTGTCACATAAGGCAACTTTTGACAAAAATTTTTTTTGATGACGTCACTCATCATACCCAAAGTGAGCAAAAACCGAAAATGTCCTTTGTTCTTATAAATAGCTATTGTATTCTAACAAAAGTTTTAGAAAAAAGTTGCCTTATCGGTGACCCAGAAATATCTGCAATCTGATTGGTTAAAAAGAATACAATATATCTTGTATTTTACATGTACAAAATATAAATTGAAGAAAAGATGTGTTGTTGCATTGTAGCGGTAGCAGCAATCTAACGTCACTTTGCTACAAAAGTGCCCTGCGCTTTTTTCTCACATAAAAAGTGCATTGTCATGAGGACATAGTTCTGCAATTTTATTATTTATGTTCGTAGTTATGGTAACCATTGAATGGAAGCTCACCTTGAGTACATTAGATAGAAATTTTATTAGGAGAAAAAACACTTCGCTTTTAGCCTCGGGCGAGGCAAGTCCTCCCGTCGGGGAGTATCAACATGAGAGAAGAGATCCAGGTACCAGGAAGAGTAAAGAGTTCGTTCGGAAATGACACCGGCCAGGCAGAGTCGATCGTGCGTTCCCGTCTTCTCGAAGTGTTGAACGTTATTGAATTTTTATGCTTTATGGAACTGTATGTTTGGATATTGTATAATGAGTTATCGAATGAAATTAGACTTCAACATTTTGTGTCTCCCACCTCCTTGATCTACTCCATGAACTCCATCTCCTGTCTTCTAACAGCAGTCAGGCCGATATCCGGGGAAAAACTTTTAAATAAAAATGTTGTTGCCGTGGGCCCAGCTTTAACCGGCCGGCGCACCGCGACATCTGGGGGCTCAACTTTAGAGGATGAGCCTGATGGAGATAGATTATAAGGGAGATGTACAATAAAAAAATGGAAAAATTCAAAAACCGAACTTTGAAAAAAATACAACGACAATTTCAACATTTACAACATACAACAGCTGAAAATCGAACCGAATTGTTTGAATGCTGAATACTTGAATATAATATGAAACACTTTCTGTATTGTTGGAGAATTGTTTAATCGCTATGGTGGGTGTGGTTCTTGTTAGAAAAGTTTGACATACCTCAAGTTCACTTACAAGTTCTTTCAACGATATACAAACTCCGCATTTTGTCCTAGCTTGCCTAGTTGCGTTTACCTTCGCACAATTCCAAGCTCAGACAAACCTAGAAGTTCAAATTATCGCCTTAAGAATCTAAAATGAACTTCTGGCAGTGATGTACGACGAGAAACCGACTATTTCGACCGTATTTATCGAATCAATTATCCTCTCGAGACGTTCGGGCATTGGGCGAGTGGCAGCTGAGGCACTAATCCACGATTTACCTACATTGAAAAACTATGACAATTATTTCCCCGTCTAGTTAGTCGTCGCACTATCGACGGTACGATGGACACGATTTGTTATAACAATAACAAACAATCTTTGTGAATTGAAAACAAACCAGAACAAACTGTAGCTGATTTCAAACTCTTCAAATGTATGCACCTTTCACTGAAACTTGATACACCTGCTTGCGAGCAGCCTTTCAAATTAAAATTTGATTGCTTACCCATTTTTCAAACTGTATAACTTATGATTTATTGATACCCAAATTACCGTCAGCCACGCCCCGAATCATGAACAATAATGAACAAACGTTGTATAGAAACCACATGTTAAATCAAACCCAAGCAACTTAATTATTAATGCTCTGATTTGATTATTTGTGGAAACCAAACGTCTATGGCAGCGTCCAACATGGATTCAATCGATTTTTAAATCGATGGCCGCTCTTCAGATAACCACCAACCTTGTGTCGGACACGATGTGACTATTGAAAACGTCCACGACTGCTCCTCTTTTGTTTATGAGCCAATCACATTGGTGTTTATCGTACAAACTATTTGTATTGAGATCATATGAATCACCTAAACGTTGACCACGATGACTTTCCGATTTTCGATGAGCATGATAAGACTTTTAGATCTTTCTTAGCTGATTTTAATGAACTGTCTTCCGTTGCTGAATTGAGTGACAACCAGAAGCTGACTCTACTACCAACCCGTTTGAGACGAAGACCAAAATGGTAATTTCGAGGACTAAGCAACGAGCGAAAGAATACGTATGATAAAGACATTGAAAGTCTGATTACTGAGTTTGACAATGAATCTCTTTTGAGAAAGGATCTCTATTCTATCAAACAGGGTCAATCTACGTTAGATGAATATGTTGAGAAAATGGAACAAATGTTTACCGAGCTGAATGTTAAACCAGATGAAAAGTTAGATTTCTTTATGGCTGGTTTAGACGAAAACACTCAAAATGATTTGTTCCTGAACGAGATTGATTCGTACAAAAAAGCTGTTAGAAGACTGAAGCTGAAGTTGTCAATCGAAAAGAGAAAATCGTCAAAATCGAAAAAACCCTTTACGAGAGATCGAGAAATGTCCGAAAATAAAGCACACCAGTCCAAAACCATGGGCAATGACCAACTTTGTTACGTTTGTCAAGAACCTGGCCATTTAGCGATTAACTGTTGGTTCAGAGTACGCAAGAAGAACATTACGAGCAATGCCAAAATATAACAAAAAAAAATGAAAACGATATAGATCCATTTTAAGAAAACTATTCGAAAGATTGGGGACCAATCTCCATTGTCGAGGGAGTGTTGTCATGAGGACATAGTTCTGCAATTTTATTATTTATGTTCGTAGTTATGGTAACCATTGAATGGAAGCTCACCTTGAGTACATTAGATAGAAATTTTATTAGGAGAAAAAACACTTCGCTTTTAGCCTCGGGCGAGGCAAGTCCTCCCGTCGGGGAGTATCAACATGAGAGAAGAGATCCAGGTACCAGGAAGAGTAAAGAGTTCGTTCGGAAATGACACCGGCCAGGCAGAGTCGATCGTGCGTTCCCGTCTTCTCGGAGTGTTGAAAGTTATTGAATTTTTATGCTTTATGGAACTGTATGTTTGGATATTGTATAATGAGTTATCAAATGAAATTAGACTTCAACATTTTGTGTCTCCCACCTCCTTGATCTACTCCATGAACTCCATCTCCTGTCTTCTATCTTCTAACGGCAGTCAGGCCGATATCCGGGGAAAAACTTCTAAATAAAAATGTTGTTGCCGTGGGCCCAGCTTTAACCGGCCGGCGCACCGCGACATCATTTTTTGGGTCACCGATAAACCAGTTATCAGACAGTTGCGAGTACAATATGGAAATATTTCGCTCGTTCCGGATTTTCCGTATATTGTAAAATATTGTACGGAAAAATCTCGGAACTCGTAAAATATTTCTCATATTGTACTCGCAACTGTCCGATAACTATTACGTATTAGAAAAGTGTCATTTTTTGTGACACATAACTGTCAGAAATGTCATCATGCTCAAGGTGTGAGAATTTTTAGGTATCAATTTTTTTTTTGAAGCTAATAAAAGTTAGGAATTTACATAAAATTTCATGGCAAAAGCTCTATTATTTCAGGAGCTATTACCATTAATATGACCTCAGAACAGAAATAGCCCACCACCACCCCCCCCCCCTAGGACGAATAGACATTTATCAAATTATCTGTCAGTAAAACCCACAAAGCGAATAACTTTTGATACAATTTGATTGCGCTTTTGTGGTCGGAAATACCTTAAGTGGATAAATTTTGGCGTGGATTTAATTTGGCGAATGACCAAAATGCGATTTTTGGCGGGGATTTAATTTGGCGACTCGGAAGGCTTTAGTCTGTGGTGAACTAAAAAAAATACGTGGTAATTTACTAAAAAATATTCTCCTTAGAATTTCTATCTTAAAAAGATTTTATTAAATTTGACGGGGATTTGGTTTGGCGAATTTCCGATATTTGAAATTTTGGCGAGAATTTAATTTGGCGATTTTTGGAAAATTCGCCAAATTTAATCCATGCCAAAATTTATCCACTTAAGGTAATCGTGAATATAATCATCTACAATTAAAAAAAGGTGTATTTGATTTCCATCAATGTCAAAATATGTTGGGATTTCGGAAGGGTCGTACCCACGTGACCACTTTTTAATTTTATTGATGGACGTGATAGTCCTTTCGTGAGTGCTATCAGAACACTGGTCATTATAAAAACCAGGCACGACGGAAGCTTTTTATATCTGGTACGGCGAATGAGGAAATTTAAGCGATTTTATAGCGATTTGACCGACGAAGAGGAAAACTTCGGGTATTTTTGTGAAAATCTGGTACGGCGGCCGCCGTACCTGCCGTACCCGTTGCGTCGTGCCTGAAAACACTGGTCGAGAAGGCTTTAGTCTCTTTTCATTGTTAAAAGCTTGAGATTACGTACCAAAATCGATTTATTTTGCAAACTTTTTGATCATGTAATTAGAAAATAGACGATTTCAGCATTTCCTCTTTAACTCATTGGATCTTCGACTGGGGGGTAGTGGTTTTCAGGCTATATCCACAGCCTTATTGGAGTATTTTTGAGCTTCTCATTTTTGAATTCACTTATTATGATTTGTGTCATTTTGATTGTTAAACGTTACCAATACAATGAAATTGCTTGTACATCATTTGCCCTGAGATTTTAAAATAACATATTTCTTTATATCGTAGCATTTGAATGACGTTTGCGTACTACGCAATATTGTTCGCCAGCTTCAAACGTCGGGCCGGGTAAGTTTCCTATTCCTATATTGAATGAATTAATTTCAATCATTTTCTGATATTATTTTTCCGATGAAGAAAAACAAGGTTTTCTGAAATTGATGAAAAAATTTATCCAACTATGTTTTCCCAGCTGAACAAAAATTGACAAAGAAAATTTCCTTAGAACGAACCAGCTTTGATCTTGATTTAAAATTTCAGGGTGAGATGATTTTGATCAACATTTTTAGCTGGAATACCTATCCCTTCAGGACAGTGACTCTGTTTATGATAAATTTAATTTAATCTTTAAATATATTTGATTGATAGGAAGACAAAAATGAAAGAAGAAGGCTGTTGAGAGATCTTCAGGTATATTAATTTTGACTTGTTATAGTATTTGCTCTACAGAAAGAGGTGTGTGATATTTACTGCCCGGGGGGGGGGGGGTACTAGGGCAAAATGGGTTACGGGGATGCGCCACTGGTCAGCGTACCTTTCTAACCTCCACGAGTCCCACGTAGGGTCACAAAAACACCAAAATAGAAAAATCAGTCGCTCGTAGGGTGCCTTTTTTTTTGGAAAAATTGGGGAAAAAGTAGAAAATTTAAGAACATTTTGGAATTTCAGTCCCATTTAGGGTGACTTTTTTTGCAAATTTCGGCAAAATAAAAAAAAACGAGTCCCACGTAGAGTCCATTTTTCGAACCTCAGCGGAGCACCCCCGTTGGTTGGCAAGGGTAGTACCCGCCCCCCCCCCGGATCTACCGGGGAAAAGGATGTTTCTCCGAATTTTTTTTCCCAAAGAAGGATAAATTTCAGCATGAACATATAAACGACTGGACATCCATCTCCTTTGTCTTTTTGTAGAAAAGGCTGCTAGCTTCGTTGCCGCCTCGTTAAAAGCATAAGATGAAACAATAGATTTTGATGATATACCACTTGTGAATACCTTGCTAACAACGTCAAAACTTCGACAAAAGTCTCTGTTGTTCTACTCTTCTCAAGTCGTTTATCTATATCATAACAAAGATAACAGAGGCAAAATCATCGTTAGCTTGTCAAAACTCCGACTAATATTTCTAAATTTTGACTTAAAAGTGTCTAATAATTTTAGAGAGTGTCACATTCTAATTTCGATTTTCTTATGAAACAGGCTCTCAACTTTGGCAAGCTATTTTTTTAAAGTCACAAAAAAAATTATTTGAGTGACAAAAGGGATTCAAAAGTATACACGCAGTTGAAGTTCTGCATTTTAGAGTTGACAATGTTGATAAAATATATTGCAAACTTGTGAAAAAATTCGAAAATAATTTTTTTGTACATTAGGAGTAATTTTCAAGCTCTATCAATCCTTTTACCTAAATAATTCAAAGAAATAAAATTATGACGGAATATTGTCGGATTTTTCATACCAATTTTGAAATACAGGCGGCAACGAAGCTCGCTTCAAAGAGACAATAAAAGATAGACGTCCAGTCGTTTATATGTTCATGGGTTCAGCAAACGTCGCCAGGTTTCCAGGCTAGTGTCAAGTTTATCGTTTTCTTAGTTCATTTTTCCATGTCTAAATCTGAGAAAATATAAATTGTCTACATACTTTTGAGACACTATTTAATGTTTTTTCACGCATTGGTTTCAGGACGAGAGGACGATAAGGAGAAATCTGGAGGTTGAGGTACGTGTATAATTTTTATTACACCCCTGTCTCAGTGCCCCGGTAGAACTTTTTTTCCCCAGTGGAGATGAAAATTTCTATCAAAATGCCAATGGGGATAGAAAATCTATTGTTTCCAGCTCGAAAATTCCAGTGGGGATGGTTTTGGAGTGCAATTTTTTACATTCAGTTTTCAATGGGGATAAAATCATAGAGCAATTTCGCAGTGGGGTTTTCAAGTTGTAGGATATTTTTTCCACCGGGGACGATTTTTTGGCCTGTTTTTCCACCGGGGTGGGTCCACCGGGTCTGTGA
Organism: Clytia hemisphaerica; assembly: GCF_902728285.1. Taxonomy (NCBI): domain Eukaryota; kingdom Metazoa; phylum Cnidaria; class Hydrozoa; order Leptothecata; family Clytiidae; genus Clytia; species Clytia hemisphaerica. Next base: position 2,966,012 of record NW_027103836.1, on the reverse strand, counting down.
CACAGGGGTGTTTTATTAAATGTTACTGACCAAAGTAATCATGGAAGGGTTTGAATCATAACTGTATTTTTGTCTCGATTTTGAGACAAATTTAGTATTTATAATTGTCTTGTAATTTCATTTCGTTTGTTGATTTCAGCATGAAATGACGATCACAGATATGAGGAGAGAACTGCAGGTGTGTGTATGATTTTTATCAAATGTTATTGAGCAAAGTAATGAAGAGTTTAAAAATCATAATAGTAGGAGGCAACCCTTAGGGCCCAAGCCAAGGTCCATTTCAAAGAAAAAGTAGAGTGTTTGAGGACGGTGATTAGGAACAACCTGCTAAATCAAGGACGGTAAAGCGTACTGATTTACCGTCGCCCTTAGTTAGTCAGGATCTAGACAACTCAAATGATAACGGTCTCCTTGGATAAAAACCCAAATATTTAAACTCTCTAATATGTCTTAGACTACGGTAATGCTTTATTGTCCCACCAATACTTGAATTTCTTTATCTGATTTTTAGATCCAACAAGACACTCGCCCACAAGATGTAAGCATCCCTTTTCAACTTCATAATTGAAAATTGGAAATTGTTTATCTAGAATCAACAATCACGGCGATTTGTTGAAACTGAAATGAAAGCCCATTCTCACAGACCCGGTGGGATTTTTTCAGCCAGTGTGGGAAAATAACAGACACGATGAGTTGAAATGAGAGAAGAAAGAGACATGTCATCAAAGGGATTTATCCTTCTAGCAATGTTTTCTTACTTCATTTAACAACACAATTTTGCTTACTGTATTTCTAGTTTCTATTACTGTGATTCCAGTAGGGTCTTATGGCAAGGGAAAACTGCAGTCGTAACCCCCCCCCCCCCCACAATGCAGCCTTCTAATGACAAAAATACCCTAACGCTTTAGTAACGTGTACTTGTAGTTACATCGTTTCTCATTCGAGAGTAATGTATCTAAATGTGTTGAATGTCAATTTATTTGGAATAGACTCAATATATTATAAAGATGATATTCTATTTCAGTTTCAATGCACTCCTAGCTGCCCACATTGTGGCGCAAGCTGCACCTATTATTTCGCTGGTAAGTCTGAGATTATCAAAGTTCTTTGCGGGTATACTAATTTTAGAAAGCGTTGACAAATGTGTTCAAACAGATCCGCTATGATCAAATCCACTTTTTATATGCACAATTTTATGAATGCTCAATTTTGCCTGGAACCTATTAAAATCCATTCACTTTAATTGTGCACCATACATCCATACATTTTTATAAGCATTGTATTTTTTTATTTCGTCAGATATTTTTAACTTTTTGGGGAAAATCATCCTAAATATTCTTACGGTATTCTTAGGTTAGGATCCTAATTCAGCTTATATTTTTAACATGTAATATACACCTGAAGCATAAAGTTGCATATTTTTGAAAGTGTTGAGTTTTACTTGGGGATAATTGGCATTTTACAATTACAAAAAATAAAGAGGTTGTAACCTTCGATTAGAGGAACTTTACTGGAAAAATGACTGTATAGCTGGGAACCAGGAGACTTCAAAATTTAAAGGTTAGATTTAAAAGTTTTGAAAATTTGAACAAAATGAAGTTTTGTAGCATGGAAAAAAAGTTTATTTTTTTCTTCTTCGTTTTTCATCTTGATTTTCTAAAAAAATTATTTACTCTTACTTATTAAAGCACTACCTAGTATTTATTGAAGTACTCTAAATCATCTTTCCAACGGTATATAATATGCTAATATTGAATCATTCCTTGAGAAATAGCAAGCAAAACAAACATTAGTGCGCAATTAATGAATTTGCTTATTTGAAGCCATACATACATACATGTATAATTGCGACTCTGCAATTCTATTTTTCCTACCTTATAGTGAAGCACCAAACAATGATCAATAGCAATCTTCTCGATGACAGGATGATGGAAAGTGTAAATAGGGGTTCTTTATTTTGATTAATTTATACCACGGCGATCTTCAGATTAATGTTCGAAAATCGGTAAAATCCTAAGTTGATTTTTGTAATAAGTACCGTACTGCCGTTTCTTTAAAGGACCCGGGGGGGGGTCGATTCAAAAACCACCTTATGTGTGGTCCAAAATAATACCTTTGAAATCGGATCCTTAAAGTGCAGAGAAAATTTAGCCAATTTCGATCCAATTTTGGCGAGAAATCGATCCTTACGGTGCATTTTCTTGAACATTTTTTATCATTTTAAGGCAAAATATGGTCAGTTTTTCCAAATTCTACATCGTTAGAGTACACTTTTTTCCAATCTTTGCTAATTTCAACACCCTTATAGTGCACTTTGTTTAGTTTGCGAAAAGGACCCGAAAGGGCCGCATGTACGGTAGGTCATTTACGTTGAGTTCCTCCCCCCTCCCCACCTGGAAAAGGACCTCATTAAAGGATCGAATTCATTGGTTTAATGAAGTCCTTATGTTTAAAATTGAACCAAAGAAATTTGTTTTAAAAAAGACTTTTCAAAATTAGTTAATTTTGGACATTCCAAAAATAAACATTATTTGAATTCAACAAATCCGACTTAAGTTCGTCGTGTACTTTTATATTTATTAAAATTTCTTTTTGTAATTGTATATTTTTTATTTATTAACTATTTATTTGATGATTGTTAGAAATATCAAAATGGATGCAAAATCACAATAAATCAAAACGATATGGACAATCTGTTTCCAAAATGGAAAGTTCAGAAGTATAAAGTTTTTAATCCCACCTTAAAAACCAATCCTCCCCTAAAAGTCCGAAATCTTGAACTCCGACCATAGCCTTAGGCCCAAATATCCGAACTCGCCCTGCAAGGTGGGCGGGTGCAGTAAAGAGCACTGAAGCAGGGGGCTAGAATGCCTCGATTGAAGAAGACATTGAAGAAGATCTATGGACGCCAGCAAGTCACACTCTTTAAAGAGTACATAGCTTTTTAGGCTGATTTAACTTTCATCAATATTTTATGAATTTGTCCTTTTTTGATTTATTTTTAATTTCACATTGTGTATGTCATGAATGAACTTAGAAAGTTAAGTGGTTGGCGGCGCTCCACTTGAATGTAGGTAGTGTGTAGGTAGTATATTTGGTTCAAGCAGTTCATTCTGGTTGGTTTTTAATTTTCTTTTTCTGTATTCTCATGATTTTGTGGATTGTCTGTTTTAGTTCTGCTGTTGTACGTACTTTGGTTGGTGTCTTTTAACTTTCAAATCATTCTTCTTTTTCTCTCAGCGGGATTCCGCATCGGATTCTAGGCCGACTTTTTGTACTTTCTTTGTTTTCTCTTTTTGCTTTCTTTTAATTTATTGCTCTAATCATTTCTGTCAAGCCAATACTATTCCTATTTTCTTTTGGGAAGATGACGGGTGACTCACGGGTGGCAGGGGATGCTTACTCTAGGTACCGCACCTGGTCGCAGACTTCGGTCTTTATCTTTTCATACTTTTTTCCATTTTCTTTCGGTTTAGATCTCTTTTCATTTTAAACATTGGGTTCCTATTCGCTAAATTTGTTTTAATCAACTAGTAATGTGTTTCTAGTGAAATTTGGTTTGTTTTGTCTTTTATCTTTTAGGATTTGGGTTGTTAAAATTCATAGGTCATTTGATTGTTGTCATATGATGTGGGAAAAGTTTTAGTGTTTTCCGAAATTTGATTAACTTCTTCAGATATAAGACTCAATAGTTTGGAGCAAATGTCAATTCTTTGGAAAATGATGACGTCATCTCGACAACTTATATCGCTTTTCACTTGAACATTTTCAGACTTTTATGTAGGCATAAAATTTGTCGTAGACATAAAATTTCAAAAAATTTCAAAATCTGTTTTTTTGAAATTCCACCATTATGGAATATGCACAAAGGCGAGAAAAGGCGAGAAAAACGGTTTATCACTCCTAGGGACCTAATGAAGGCATTTATATCAGAAAGTTCCATGTGAACGCCAATTTCTGAGCAATCCTAAATCCCCCGGACTATCATTATACATTCATTATACATATCTCTGCAATTTAATTGATTTGCAAATTTGCTTTTCCTACCTACTTAGTTTTTAATTGAAGTCTATATAAAAGTCAGGGGTAAGGCTGATTTCATTTCTTCTCCAAATTTCTAATTTTCTAAATCTCTAAATTTCTCTATTCAAATACAATGTATCGCAACTGTGCCCTCCCGGTTATTACCATAATGGCTTTATGGCAACTCCTGAACTTGGGCACAGGATGTACGGTTACACATTTTATGGATTGCATTGTGGAGTCACAAGAGTGCTCAAACTGCGAGCAGCGAGCAATGCATAATGCAAATAGTGAGCGTCTTAAATGAAGACTCTCCACCCAATCCGAGAGTGCTCAAACTACAAAAGCAGTGAGCCAATATACAATGTATAGCAATGTGCCCTCCTGGTTATTACCATAATGGCTTTATGGCAACTCCTGAACTTGGGCACAGGATGTATTGACAGGAAATTAGGCCACATTTTAGCTTTCTAGGAATCAATGGATCCTGAATTTACTCAATCACGCAATTATTTTTTTTCGAAATTCATGCATTCAAATTACTTAGAAAATTTTATGATAATTAGCAACACCCACGACTTGAATCATTGAACCTCATGGTCCGGATTAAGCCTTATATGTCAGATATATGTGCTTTCCTTGCCTGTGCTTTTTTTGCATTGTACGCTAATCAACTGTGCCACTGACGCAGAATCAACTTGATAAGTTATGGTAGATTAATATGGTAATATTTCCTCTTCATCTTTGATTATTTCTACAGTGGTTAGATTGACATATGCGCGGTAAAGTTTCTTTAATTGATCTTCAAAGGTTGATATTTTCTTTGAAAACTTAACCTCTGATACTCAGGGTAGATAGCACCTAAAAATCAAATACACGCTTTTTTATTAGAATAATGCCTTTTGGCTAATGGCGAGCATTATTTTTATTTTCCTATTCGAACTCCAAATCTCACTCTTTTATTCTTATATAAAAAAGCGTGTACCGAATAAGAGGTAAAAAGCAGTTTTTAAGTCCACAACCATAAATCTTTGTCTGAAAGTTGTCGAAAATAGAACTGCTGAGCTGTTTGAGCTTCTCTTTCCACTATATTTCTGACGACTCTGTTTCTCTCAAAACCTATGCTACTACTTTTTCTAATCCTTTAACAATGAAGTTAGCCTACAGGCTTCACAATTTGTCGACTAAATGTACTCTCGAACAATATAGAATTTTCCTTGGTATTTGGAGGTTAAGCAACCACAACAATGGTTTGAAACAACCTTTTTGAAGAGACATGAGTGTATTCGCATATCTGAAGAAACCTGCCTGTGATTCATAGGTCTATCATAATAAATACCAAAGTGACTTACCTTAATTCATTGGTATTTAGTCATAGATTTATAAAGCCCTAAGGGCTAGATGTTGGGTTTCAAGCCATTGCAGGCAAAAAAAAGTGAATATCGGAAAAAACGAGTATCTCAGTTCGTAGCAATTCCATTGATTCGTAGGATTCGCGTACCGGGTGGTGAACATTGAGCATGTCGCTCCCGTCGTCTACTACGAACTAGTGTAATAGCAACGAACCGATAGTACAGTTGGGAGAGCAATCGCCCGGCAAGCGAGAGGTCGTTGGTTCAATTCTCACCCGATTCGTTACCTTTGAGAAAACTGGCCAGTACATTAGTGCAGGATCCGTAGATTCATTACCGGAAAAAAATATTGGTGCTATTGTTTAACCCGCAAAGCTTCTAATTGGTCAATCGCTGAAATTCTATTGTAATTTCACGTGACTTAGGTGAGATTTCCTACCTTACCACGGCACACTTTTCAGCAAAAGCTTTATATCTAGCCTTTCGGGCTTTATAAATCTATGTGTTTAGTCTTTTAATATTGGCTTAGCTCTAGACTCCACTGTAATTATACTACCACTAATTTATAAAGCGTCTAATAAAAACTAATTTAAAATAATTAAATCTTCAAACTCCTGTAATATTCGATAGGATAATGCAGAGAAAAAAATACAAAAAAAGAACTTTTTCGCGCAACAAAATTAATCGACAGACATCGCCAGAATATCCTCTCATGTGTCCACCAGTAACGTTAAAAATGGGATACACAAAAAGTATTATATGTGGAAATATGCGACGACCCGGTTTGCTCTAAAGGTCGGGAATATTCTAACTGATGTCGGCACATCATATCATCTAAGGGCGAGTACCAAACCACCGAGAGGGGGCACTCAAGGTAGGTAAACGACCTAACGTACGTGCGACGTCCTTAAGGGTCCCTTGTCCAAGCTTTCTAAAGTACACTAGGAGAAAAGTCCCGGGAGAGGGTTAGGCAGCAGGGTTTGGCCCGGGGGGGGGATATTAGGGTTGGGAGCTGACGGGAGGGTGCCGCCCGACTTATAGTTATAGACTGATTTTAGCTGAAAAGTTGACCTAAGACTTTGTAAGAGAGACATTTTTGAAAATTTTGTTCGATTTTTGAAAAATTTCCTACTCTTTAGAGAGACTTTTTAACAATTTTTCTCTCGAAATAATTTTTTTTTCTTCTAAAAAATCGTGTTTTCTACCCTTTAGAAGTTAGAAAACCTAATTAAAATTTTTCTGCCTAAGTAATTCCCCCCCGGGGGGAAGTGTACTCTAGACTAAGGGAAGTATGTAAATTTTGGGAAATCTGATCAATCTTTGCCTACTAAAAATGGTTTTCGCTCCTTAAAAGGACTCTGCTTTCGCGGGCCGGGCGCCAATACGACATTCAGCGACGCCAACGAGCTAAAAAGGTCTGAGGGTTAGACCCCCCAGTCTCTCTTTTTATGGAAGTTTTTTGAAATCATGTGCGGGAGTCTCCAAAATCTTAAAGGCGACAAACTTTTCAAACTTTTAGCACTTCATTTTTGTACTGGCTGAACTGGTATGATGTTTTTAGATTCACTGTTCACCAGAAGCATTAGATCAGTTTGATTCCTGTGTTGATCTATTCTATTATGGTTGAGTTACAGGAGGCTCTGGGAACCCATTCTCGCAACTATAGATGCTTTGAGTTAGCATCTGTCAAATACAAATTTCCCTCCACATGGCATGGGTTGACCCGGGCGAAGGTTTGTTCACTTGCCAAGTGAACCGTTGTGAGTGGGAATCAAGGTTGATGTCCACTATACCACAACGCCTCTTGATTGGGTTTGATGGTTGCTCTATTTTTTGCTTTTAAGTGAAATAACTGTTTTTAATGGTATGAATTGGTTTTTCGTGTATACAATATAATTAAACATTTTCCCCCTGTGAGCCTGGTCCTGGCTTATCTTCATAAGGACAAAAGACATATCTGGACTTATTTCGTACTTTCCAGTCTCTTGTTCGTAGTTTTTCTGACTTCCTGGTTCTATGTGAGGTTATGTGAGTTATTTTCTATGTTTTCTAACTGACTGATTGACTTACTAAAAGATCGCCACTGGTGGGATTCGAACCCACCAATGGGATGATCAGTGCCGTTGATCATCAATGAATAGTATAGACCTTTTTTCAAAGAGGCCACCCTGTTGAATAATTATGTAGTCCAGCAGAAAAACAAAAAAGATACACCCATGCATAATTATTACAATATGCATGAAACAGTAATTATGCTTTGCTGTATCATTGTTTGTATGGCTGGACTACATAATTATTCAACAGGGTTGCCTCTTTGAAAAAAGGTCTAAATTCAATTATCAGTATCCCTTTATTTTCATTCCTAGAATTTTTGCAAAAAAAGAAGGAAAAATAGAAAAGTTGTATTTTTTACTGGTCTATTCACTGAATTTGAAAGATCTTCTATGTGGCGTTATTTTGCAAACTTCAAAAAACTGATATTTGTCCCGCCTTTGAGGAACTTTGCCTTAAGTGCTTGCATGCAGCATAGGGTACAAAGTCCAAACATGCGTTTCCCGTAATTTTTGTATGAAGAGTTAGGTCTATACTGTCAAACTTGGCAAACCATACCAATCGAAGAATCAAACTCAATCGAACAATTAAAGTTTGAATGAAAAAAATTAATCAGTCAGTTATTTTGAAATATTTCTCGAACTACTATTTTAAACCTTATGTATCATAGCTCAAAATTCAAGTTAGAGCATCCTCTATATACTCAGGTGAGTTAAGGCAAGTCCCAAGCATATTTTGCGTGACGCGCACCGCTTCCCATTGTTCCTTAACTTTTGTATATAGCTCAAAAGAAGCTTATCAAGGAGAGGATTTCGGAAAGTGCTGGGACCGAAAATTTAAATTAAAGCCAATCTCAAGATATAGACCAAAAACTGATTTTGACGTTATAAACAGTGCATCACAAACAGCGATATTTCGATCGCACGGAAGCGCCTCAAAACACCAGCTTTTTTGGAGTTTTGTCTCGTTTACCCAAACGCTTCAATCTCGCGTAGGCTTAGGGGTCAAGGCTAGAACCCCCAATACGAGACATTTGCCTGACCGAAAAAAAATCATCATCATCAATTTTGTTAATTGTCAGAATCGTTTACTCACTGGAAATACGCAACTTTCTGAAGTTTCGTTTTTTTTCAGTTGTGCTTCATTTTAAAAATAACGAAGATGAAAAGTTACCATCAATCCCGCGAGTAAAAAAAAGTATTCCGACTAGTCTACGAAAAGTGCGCTCGCGCGGCGAATAGAATATCTCGCAAATTAATATATGCATAAAACTGACGAAATCCTTTCTTTTTTATGCTTAGGTGACGTCACCATCGATCCTGACTTGACAATGGAGAACCAAATTTGGCAATGCATAATTATTTCGAGCGGCCAAGAAAGTTTGTGTGACGCAAAAATTGCGCGATAAACGAAGCTCTAGAAAACCCCCACTGAAAATTAAAACTAGGAATTTATTGAATATTTCACTGACGAAGTAAGTATCAAACTTTTTGTTTTTTGTAATTATTATAAATTCATAATTTTTAAATACTATTTTTTGAAAGTCAAAGGACAATTAAAGTAAATTTAAGCTGATTGGGTGGATATTGGGCAGACGGGCGTTTTGTTTGCACGTTCCGAGATCGGAAATTAAACAAGAGTAAAAAACGGGGTGTCTTAGTATGTAATATATTAATTCATTTTTTTATTTTTTATTTTTCACAAATGAAAAATGAATTTTTGATTTTTGAATTAAGGAAATATAATACAATATATTACTTTTGATTGTCAATGCCAAAAGATATTTCTTTAATTTACGAATAATCTGCTGTGTTGCTTCACCACTTACCCCCGGATTGTTTTAGTAGACACTTCGGTCACGTGAATAAAAACATGTGTATATGTTGAAGCCGACTGTGGACTGACCAAAATTACAATTTACATAAATTACAGTATGTGGAAGTGGATGCTTTAGACGAATGTTTGGGAAATCAAAAAGACAACTTTTGTGAGAATGTTGAGTTTTGTTTATATGGCGGTTTGTGACGCACTGATAAAATACATCGAAAAAACACGTCATAAGTAAGATTCAAATGACGTCATTATTGAAAACAGCGATAACTTCAAGTCTATTAATGCAATCAACACCAAACTTTGATTGGAGACGTAGATTAACGATTCTAAAATATTTGTTGAGAAATTTTCAAAATTTTTAGATGACGTTATTTACTGTCGGTAAAAACTAAAATACGTCAAATAATGATGACGTTATCAAAAAATTTCAAATTTTTTTCATGCATTATTTCAAAATCAACAATCAACGTCTCCAGTCAAAATTTAGTGTTAATTGTAAGTAATGGGATCGAAGTTATCGCTGTTTTAAAAAACAACGGCATTTAACTTGTCTTTTTGACGTGTTTTTTCGACGTATTTCCTAACGTCAAATCAGTTTTTGGCCAATATCTTGAGATTGGCTTAATTTAAATTTTTGACCCAGCACTTTCCGAAATCCTCTCATTAATATGCTTCTTTTGAGCTATATGCGAAAGTTAAGGAACAATGGGAAGCGGTGCGCGTCACGCAAAATATGTTTGGAACTTGCCTTAACTCACCTGAGTACGATTAAAAAAGAATCAACAAAAAACTTAAATCCTGAAGCTCACAAAATCTCGACAAACCTGTAAATTCTTTTTTTGTTGCACCCAGTAGATTTTTGTATAAATAAGACACTTTGTAAGAGGAAATTTGTGTGAGCTATGCTCAAAGACCATACGTGGTGACATCTGGTGAAATCATAGTTTTTCACCTATTTAGAATATACAAAGTATAAAGTGTGTTATAGTTATAGCGTCCTGCCAAAATGCATACCAAAGATTAATGCTGCAAAAGGGCTATATCGATCTACGGGGAGACGGAACCCACCTAGATCTGCGCAGTCAGGACTTCCTTTCACTTTATCGACATTACGCGAACAGCTGTGTGCGCTAAATTATTTTGATTTTGCTATTGATTTCAAGTAAAGGTCTTAGTAACAGGACGCGCGTACATAGCAACGGGGCTGGGTAGAAAAATCTAAACATAGAATTTAAAAAAACACCAATCATCATAAAGAGCATTAAAAAACACCCCCTTTGTACTGTCAACTGCTCTAACTTGGGACTATCTGACAAAACATGGGACGGCAATTCAGCCACCATTTCACCGAACCTCCAAAGTCATTTGATTTGAGTTAATGAACAATATATTAAAAAATACACATTTTTCGCACCGTGTAGGCTTTTAAATTTAAATATTAAAAACATCCGTAGTGGAAAACAAGTGAATGTCTGGAACGAAGAAGACCAAATTAGTGGCAAAACGAAGGAGCGTTTGACGTCACTTGCACGGCAAGTTACACACTCGTTATTTGTTTATCCCATTGGGCGATAGGGGGTTAGGCGGCGGGCGTTCTCTAATTCTCCAATCGGCGTCCAGTCATTTTGAATGAAAACAAAAAAGACCGCGCTATCAGTGAAAGTCACTGTGACATCTTCTGAAAGTATGTTGTCAAAGAGATTTAACAGTATATAAGTGAAAATACAGGCCAGATATCAACAGTCCCATGTTTCAACCAATCGTCAAACATGCATTTTTTAGCAAGGGGCCGTCCACATAGTACGTACGCACTAAAATTTCAAAAATCGAGTACCCCCTGTAAATGGCTATACCCCCCTCTGGTAAACTACATAATTTCATTCACCCACCACCTCCCTCAGTTTAAGAAAATTTCGAATTCAAATCGTTTGGTTCGGACCTTTAGTTCATACATGAAACTCAATGTTTATCAAGAAACTACTTCTTTCCCTTGATGCGTATAACACGCATAAAGGTCGACAAAAAAAAGATTAGTGCGTACTGTACGTACTATGTGTACGGCCCCCAAAGCAGTGTAAAAACAAGCCTTTTTCAGAGAAATGACTCAATTTTTTATCCAAAAATGTCAATTTTTTGGCAAAAACACATGGAATTGGGTACTTTGAGGCTTCAAAATTTTTTTCGAAATGGGGTTTTTCAAAATCTAGGGGGGGGATTTAAAAGGGGGCACCCAACCCTATTGAATTTCATGAATATTTGACAAAACGCGCAAAACTCACAAAATTTAATCCTCGTATAAATCAAGGCAAATCACCTTATTTTTTTTGTTTAGAAAAAAAAAGATTAATCTGAAAGAATTAAGTAGTAGAAAAGTACACAGGGTGAGTAACAAACACGCTATTTATCTAATCTATCTTGTGTGATGCAGACCCAGAGGCTGAAGGACTTGTACACTGTTCATGCATGATACTATAAAATTTAATTCATGAATTTATTTATATTTTTATGTTGTATATTATTATTATTATGTTACAGATTTTGCTTTCCCTTTTTTCAGGACATCGACATTAAAATGCCAAAACAAAACGGTGAGAAGTTTTCTTAAGCATGCTTCTGATTGTTGATATGATCTTTGCCAATGACTCACCTCATGTTCATGTTTATTTTTTCCACCATTCTTGCAAGTTCCATAATTATTTTCCTAATTTTTCTAGAAATGGAATTGTTAACTGATGATGAAGATGAAAATTGTGACCCAGGTATTCATCATTCTTCTTCAAAAATTTTGCACAATGTAATTGGGCTATTCCAGAAAAAATATACCCCTATGTTTAGGAGATCTTTTTTTTAAAGGTGACCTCCTGGATTTTTTTCCAATTTTTCAGGATCCCCTTGGATTTTTCAAGGACCACCCTGGATTTTCTTCCTCGTTATACTGACACCCTGGATTTTATCATTCAAAAAACCATCTGATGCTAGATTGAACTTACAACATTGCTAAAGAAAATTGCGAACATCATATGAGCATGAACCTTGAAATTTGATTTTGAGCCAGCAGCAGCATTTGGAAACTCTCTTTTTAACTATGGTCTATTCCCAAGATGGTGTACTCTTAGGTGCCAAATAAACAGGGGGGGGGTTGGAAAATTTTCGAAATTTCAATAAACAGGGGGGGACCTAATTGCCGGGGGGTTGGAAATTGTACTTATGAAAACCCAAAAATAAAGTAAATATAGGCTAAAATCAGGCCTTTTGGAGCAAAATAAGGGGACTTCTTTCAGCCAACTGAAAATATTCTTTAAAATTAATAAACGGGGGGGGTCCTAATAAGGTTCGGGGGTTGGAAAATTTTCGGAAAATTAACAAGCGGGGGGACCGTTTATTTGGCACCTATGTAAGAGTAATTTCCATCCAAGCTCATTATAGTCTTGGGAAAAGAATGATTTATGATAAGATACGATGCTTATTGATAAAAAAGAGCTTATTGATACTTCTCCAGCTTTTTGACACTTTGGTAACTGTATTGTTTTTAGATGAGCTGCTCCAAGAAGTGAAATCACTGAAAAGGAAATTGAAAAGCAAGGAGAATGAAATAGAATGTCACAAAGAAACTGTAAAGGTAATAATATTATTTAAATTTTCATAATTGTATAATCATGTTCTAAAAAAAGTCTGGTTAAAAAATTCTTGTCGTAATAGGTGGCAGTTCATTGGATCTGCCCCTTTACAGTTTGAGGGTTACGTTGTGAAAAAAATTTGAAATAAAAGTGGGACTTTTATAAAACACCATTTTTAGGAGAAGTGGTATCTATGTTTTATGAAGGGGGGTTTGTACTTTTACAGTGTGACGGGATTGGCCCTTTTTTAGGACGGTATTACGGGATTTGACGAAAAAAAAGACGGAAAACGGTATTTTAGAATCAGACGGTGATGGTATTTGGCCTTATTTTTTGTCATTATGCTGGTATTTGAACCTGTACAAACCAGTGTGACGGTGTTAATATTTTTTTCAATTTTCGGGATTCCGGGATTCAGCAAAAATTTTGACGGGAAAACGATATTTCGAACCCCTACAAACCCCCCCTATGAATAAAGCTAAAAGCTCACCACTGTGTGCTATTATGGATAAGTTGATTACTTTCAAAATGTCAATTCTCAAGTCTTTCGGTGAGCTAATCTTACTGGGATCTAACCCAGATCTGGCAATCCTTGCAAAGAAATACTTTTAACAATTTCTTTCTTTGCAGTTTTGGAATGTGTTGAAAGTCTAAAATTATTGACTTTTACACACATACTGTTTTTCATTTGATAGAACCTTTCGCAAAAGAACAAATTATACTGCGAAAAGATTGAGGTTGCCAATGAAAAACATGCACAAGAGATGAAAATCTGTAAAGAAACAACTGAATTCAAGCTTGAAGAAAAACTGAAACTGTACAGTAGCATGCAACAGTATATTGTGTTGCAAGAAAATCAAATGCACGAGATTCAACAAGAGAAAGGAGAAGATGTCTTATTCAACGTCTCAAACTCTGTCAATATGTTTGTCAAACAAATTGATGAACTCCAAGAACGTTTGGTTAAATTTAATGACGAGAATTGTCACTTGAAAGCTCTCTGCGAGGAAAAAGAACAAAAGTTTTCAAAGCTGCAACAGGACATGAAGACGAAATACGTACCAAAATTGGATTATGATCTGCTAAGTAAAGAAAAAGATATCATATCGAAGAATAGACTCACTCCACTTAAGGTTTGTATTGAACCAAAGATCTGTATTTAAGTGAAGTTCTCTAATATACAGAGAGTAGTATTCGATAAAGAGATACCCATGGTGTTCTAAATTACATTTAGAACGTCATGCTAGTTCCCTATTTACCGCTGAAAACTAAAAAGGTAAAGTTCAATTTGGTGTCCTGTACCAAAAGCATGAGTGTAATTAAATTTTGAGTTCTCTACATGAAATAGGCTCTGTTTTATTAACTTTGAATCTTGAATCTTGAACCTTGAATTATTTCACTTTTAATCAACAGCTTTTTGTTCTATATAATTGAAATTTGACCTTTTGCTTCCATTTTTTGTTTTCAGGAGTCAAAGAACATTTCGAACATTAAATACGATTTGTTGACTGAACAAGTGAACAGCTTCAAACAAAAGCAGAAGGAACTGGATGGTGAAAACAGAAGCCTGAGAAAGAAAGTTCGTGATCTGGAAACTGAATGTACAAGACTGAGGTTTGCCCCTCCAAAGGTAAAAACTTTGTATGGGTATAAGCTTTGGATATTGTCTTGTTACTAAATCTCTAATTTTCTATTATAAATTCTCAACAAATCCTTATTCCCCATACATAACTCGGTCTCGATATTTTTAACTGTTGTCATTACAATTATCTTCTGAACATTGACCTCAGACAACTTATCTGGATCGACCTTTCTATAATGAAATGACTTTAAAATTTCAAGGCTTCCGCCGCTGACCTTTATAAACCCAGTATAAAGCTATATCCGCCATCTTGGATTGGAGTTTTTTTTGAAAGCCATTGCAGTGTTAAAACTTGCCTAATGCCAAACGGCGCTACATCACAAGTATTCAAGGAAAAGTAGATCTAGCGCTCTCAGTGTATTTACACCAATATCGAGAAGTGGTACCTAAAATTCGCCTTACGCAGCCTTACGTAAAAAGAAAAGAGAGAAAAAATTAAGGTGCGTGAAGATTTAAAGGCGCATGAAAATGTTAAGGGCGCGTAAGGGACATGATTTAGCATAGCAGACTCACGAGACTCGTATCGATGGTAGTCCACCAACTTTTTGCCTTAAATGTTTATCGTGCCTTTTTTTCTTTTTTTCAGCTTCATATCCAAGAGAAAGCTTACGAAGGTGTCGAAGAAAATTTGAGTCAAGTCGAGGAAGAAAATATCCAATTACATTCACAAATAAGAGACATGTCGTTTGAGCATAAAAAGAAGGTTTCTAGTTGGATCTTACCTTTTTTACCATTCACTATTGGTCGTTTATACTCTCTCTTTGAGATGTCTCACTGACTTTATATAACTTTGACTATGACATATGACCTGACTATAAAACCTGGACAAAGCTTTATCTGACTTTTTAAGTGGTACCCGCAGAAACCACTGCAAGGTTTTCAACGTCAAACGCAATGACCTTTATTTACCCTGAACCAAGTTTCTCAATCCCGGCCAAGCAAATTTTTTGATCAGAGTTTTTTGGAAAGTGATAGCCTAATGGCGGCACTACTCAATAGCGGTGTAAATGCACCGAGAGCGCTAGATCTACTTTCCCTCGAAAACTTTTGATGATGTAGTGCCGGTAGTCGTTAATTTTAAATATAAAGGTCAGTGGTCAAACGGCGCCACAGTTGTATCGAAGGAAAAGTAGATCTACTGTTATGCTCTCAGTTTATTTACACCCACATCGAGTAGTGCTACTACCATGAAGGTACCACTTTCGAACAAAATATTTTGCTTGATAAGGATTGAGAAAATGTCTCCAGGGTTGATATAAAGCTCAGTGATCTCGCTACCTAGAGAAAAGAGCTAAATCGATGATATGGTTGTATCATTTGACACGTGACCATCAAGCTCGTAAAATTATAATTATGTCAAATTTATTCACCACTAGGAACATGAGCTCGAGAGCAAATGCCAATCCTTAGAAAACCAATTGTCAGACCTTCGCAAAGAACAAGATGAGAGACAAGAGGAATGTCGTGATATAATCACCGATATTCGAGAGATGAGAAGTAAACTGGATAAAGAAAAGAGGAAAAATGAAGAACTTCAGAGAAAGGTAATGATTTACAAATTGTCAATACTTTAAGCTTTGCCAAGTAAAACTTCAACCATGAATCTTATTACTATTATACTCTTCAAAATTTAAAATTTATATTTCTTGGTTGAGAGTAAAGTTTCCCAAACGCTGATCATGGGTTAGCCAAATATGTCAATGCCAAACTTAATTGTAAACGTCTCAATCAACGCTTTTTCCCCACCACCCAGATGAACGACACATTTGGAAACTAAATAAAGAAAAATAAATTTTGAATGTTGCTCTGCCTTGGTATAGGGCCATATATTTTATGTTCTCTCCGTTTATGATATTACTGGGTGTATCAATTTTCAAAAACTCTGTCGACACTTTTAACAAAATGGAATAGCTTCATTTTACTTTGGAACGATTTGTATCGGTAAAGATGTCTTAACTTTCAGTAATATAGTTGCAGGGGGCTGGGGCCTAGTCTTTGTGGGGGTGGTGGTGAACAAAGAACGGCAAAATACTGTTAATATCATTAACTTCGACGTCCCATTTTTCACCCCACAATTAGTAGCTTTCTACCAAAAAAGAGGGTAAAATGTCCATAAAATTTCGTTCCATAAAGAGTGCGACACCATGAGTACTTTCGGACAATTTTACCCCTTAGACACGTCCTTTACTCCTTGTAAGCAATAAATCGACCACCTGGACAGTAAATTCACTCCATGGACATAGCAGCTTTTTAGAAGTTTTTCGAAACCCCTGAACAATAATCTTTAACCTATATAAACAGTAGAGGAAGAAGCCAATCCTAATTTATTTCATTTGACTTTTGACACGATCATGCCACCACCTTCGATTTGTTTAAATACACAACTGTCTGATCTACGAAGTGTTTTTATTTTATATCTTTAGATCAAATCAAACGAAGAACTCCACCAGCTTTCCTTGCAACAGATGCAAAGCCACGAAAAAATTCTCCACGATAAACTAGAAGCGAAATACAGTCACCGTATGTCAACGCTCGAAACAAAGTATAACGCTATTATGAATTTAGTAGAATCGTTCAAAAACATACCGAAGATTTTGACTCAAATACGCAATGAAAAATGCCAACTTGACGAAGACTTGAAAAACTTTAATCGGCGAGTTGCGACTTCACTAGAAGGTTTTAAGCAACAGGTAAATTTTCATCACATCGGGGACTCTAGTAAGATTATTGATTAGAGTATCATCATCTCTAGCTGATATTTTGTCACCCAGAACAACAAAAAGACTTCAATTTAGAAATTTTTGTTTTAGTAGAACCTGCAAAGTAAAAGGCAATCTTAATTCATACAATCAATTAGTGTATACGATGAATGTTAATTTAAAGGGAGTCATTTTTGGTGGATCGATATTGTTTGCATGGTTAATTTATCTTAACATAAAAACCATAATTTATTTCTTAAAAAGTAAACAATCTCAAGTTTTCAAATGAAAATTAGCTGCGTAATACGATTCAAAAGGATCATTACAGTAAGGTGATAATAGACTCACTTTCTATTACCTTATCGGCCTCTTTTACGCCGGCTCCTTTTACGCTGGCCCTTATGGCGCCACGAGCCCAAAAATAACGCCAATAAGGGCCGGTGTAAAAAGGGCCGATAAGGTCCAAGGTGCAAATAAGGTGCAAACACTCATTTTCGCATCAATGTTGTGTGCAAAGATTTTGTCATAGTTTATTCTTCCCTCTATTCCAGGTATTAGCGGCAGTCAATGAAACAAATACACGTTCCAATATCTTAGCTGTTCGATATAAGAAAGAAATTGAATTGAGAAAGAAACTACACAACGAACTTGTGGATTTGAAAGGAAACATCCGTGTATTTTGCCGTGTTCGACCTGTTATTAAGGTTTGTGTTTTTTTTCCTTCACCGACGGATTTCCGTCTCAGAGCTGCTCAGAGAGGCGCAAAAAGAGTATTTAAAGCAATACAAATATTATTAGTTACACGGTCTTCTCGAGGTGGGATACGGGATATACAGGGTCAGTAAAACCGTATTGGTGGCGAGGCTTGCCGAGTCCCAATACGGTTTTACTGATCCCTGTATATGAAGTCCTTTGCATCTTTTCTAAAAGCACGAAAAAATTTCAGAACTATCCAAGTAAAGTAGATACTTACATCAAAAAGCTACGAAGTAAATCAAACAATGAAAGTGGGATCCGTAAAAGAGTAAAAGTTACATTTTATAACATCGCAATTAAAAGTCTTACTGTATTCATATTAAACTCAAGAAAAGTAAAACTTAAAATAACTTTGAAGATCTTCTGTTTGTTGATTTTTTCAACCCCGACCATTTCGATTTCGATTTCGATTTCAAGTCTTTTCAAAACAAAACATTCGAATCTTGATCAAAACATTCGAAAGCGCATTCGTCAATATGCAATGTCTTCTTTTTTTTCTCAATCGAACGTCAATCCCACCTCCACGTGATGTCTTTTGACCAATGAAATTGTTAGAATCTTACTGATGCGGGATAATGTACAAGATTTGAAGTATCTTGCCTAATTTGTTTTTTAAGTCCATTTCCAGAAATACAAGATACAAACTTTGCTTTGACCACTTTCTTCTGTACCAAAATCAATATTGATTGAAGGGAAAATTTGGGTTTTGACGTCTAAACAACGTCCATGTGGCGTCCTAAACACACGTGTGTTTTGCCGTGTTCAACCTGTTAAAGAAAAAAATACAAAATTGCTTGAAAAAACCAAGAACTTTGCCAGAAACTTTTTTTATCCAAATGTGATTGTATCAGTACATAAACCTGTGATAGAGTACTGACAACCATTATAGAAAACATATCCATAATCAAAATCTGCTTTGCTTAACTCCTATTTGTTTTTTTTCTGGCTGTTATACATGCCTACCCGACTGTCCGTTAGTCACACTGATAAGAAGAAAAGTTCCAATGAAAGCCAAGGGAAGCTGCATGTTTCTTTTATTTTTGTCTTAAAAACAGAAGTACTATGACCATAAAATAAGTGCAAAGTTTTAGCCCCAAAGGTTGAGTGGGTAGCTCACAAGAGGCTCATCAAAAAGTGTCCGTTAGTCACGAAACTCATTCTACCTGAGATGAAAAAAGATCTTTTTCAAAATGGTTGGTTTCTAACACCTTATTGCAAACAAATTAAGGCTAAACTTACTAAAAATGAAGTATTTTTTCACTAAAAGTTGTTTTCTGTTAGTAAACATTGCAATTGTCCGTTAGTCACGAAATAGATTTAAAATTCAGAGTTCGGAGAATATAATAGACGGCACTCGCTTAAAAAAACATGTATTTTGTTCTTATCAAAGCTATTTTGACTATATTTACCCATTTTACCCATAGATATATGTTAAATAGTAAATCCTTTCTTTGTGTGTGCATTTTACATTTTCGTGACTAACGGACTAGTTGTCATAATAGGGAGAATAAGTAAATAAGTAAATAAATAAAATACTCTTACCCAATTTGTCTGTCTTTGTCCTGATTCAACAAAGAAACAATGCAGTGCAAAAAACACCCATAAAAATTCAACAGATCTTTATATTTAAAAATTTTCAAATTTTCGGGATCTATGAACTTGACAGGAATGGTACCACACAGAGAAAAATAAGAATTCTTCTATTCTTTTAGGCTTTTGTCATTCTATTGATATAACATTTCACCCCTAAAGCACCAAATATAGGAATGGTTGGATTGCCTCGTCAGAATCATTAAAAAACCGTTTTGTCCGTTAGTCACGTTTTTAAATGTCCGTTAGTCACAGCATTTTTTGCCCAATTTTTGTCATATTTTCTTACTTTGACAATTTTTTTTCAAAATTAATTTTGAAACATAAAATTCAATCTTTCCTCTAGTGAATTTAAGCAAAAAACCCAAACTGTAGCTTTAGGAACAGCACTTTACAGCTATTTGTAAAAGTGTCCCATTTTAGATGTTAATTTTTGTGTCCGTTAGTCACGGCACACGGGCCTATTAATTGCAATTTCTGACCAAGTGAAAGTCAAGAGAAAAAGTTTTATATGGTTCTTGAAACTTTGACCCCCACTGATAGTTACCACACCAAAAGAAGTTTTATTCCTATTTTCAAGCTTGACTTCTAGCCTGCTAAACAGTGGAAATGTCCGTTAGTCACATATGGAATTCATGATAAGATGTTTTTTTAATACAGGAAGATGGCGACGACGACGAGCAAGCGGTCACCTTTGGCGATGATCCCGATAACGATGATGCATTGTGGGTACAAAACAAATCGTCCAACAAACATTTTCAAATGGATCGTGTCTTTCAGCCAAACGCATCTCAAACTGAAGTAAGCCACTTTTTTTATTTCTTCTGTATGGAAATGCGTGGGGGAGGTGATGAACGACTATGTTGCAAAGGACTTATTTTTAGCATGTGGTGGCTGTGTTCCATTTCTATTACACTCTACTTTAGACGGCTGTCCGACTTTCTTGTAGTACTTTCACTCTATAAGAGACAACGAGACTGTCTACAGTTGCAAATTTTCGGCATGGCTAAAGTAGAAATTTTTACATGGGAAATGAAGCTACTTAAAGTCTGTCCAGATATAATTGGCAGTGGCAACAAGAATGCCTGTAACTTTTGATAGTCAAATATAATTATGGAAATGCTTGCCATTCAAATAAAGTGCTTTTGATTCTCTAAAACAAGCAAAAAAAATTCCATAATTATATTTGACTATCAAAAGTTACAGGCATTCTTCTTTCCACTGCCAATTATATCTGGACAGACTTTAGTTTCCCATTTAGAACGCCCTTGGGTGGTTTTTACACAAACGCTAGATTGAAAGTAAAATCTATCGCTGATTTCAAAAAATGCAGTCCTCAAAAACAAAGGAACCGCTAGATACAGTCATGATTGCGGCGCGTTCTAGGCGCGTTCTGGATGGGAAATAAGTGGCTTCACTTTTTCTTGCCTGAGAAAAGTTAAAGATTCTACTCTAGCCCTTCGGGCTTTAAACTCAATGATTGTACTGACTTTAGACTGTCGTTTTTCTGCTGACTTTCATGAAAGTCAAAGAATACAATACAATGATAGGAATGGTATTAAATGTACACGGACTTTGAATCGTGTATCTCCTGAAATTATAGATTGTCAGGTAGTGTCAGGGTGGGGTATAACTACGAGTAACTAACCTTGAAGCTTATGTCTCCATATAATTTTCGTTTTCAACTCTCGCTATAGGTGTTTGAAGATGTTGAATGGTTAGTGACGTCATGTTTGGATGGTTTCAATGTTTGCATATTCGCCTATGGACAGACTGGAAGTGGTAAAACTTTCACCATGGAGGTAAACTTCACCTTCACGCCGTAGCTATTCATCCATAACTATTTTGATAAATCTTTAGCTATTGTAGCTGGTATTCACAACAGAATGGGTCATACATGGTACTCTTAGGTGCCTGATAAACGCCCCCGATTGTTTATCTTCTAAGTCCCTTATTTTGCTCTAAATAGCTTTTTAAATGGTTTTAGTCCAGAATGACCTTATTTTTGGGTATTACCAAGTAGAAATGTTCCAAAGCATCCCCACCCAAGGTTTATTAGTTATCTAATAGCAGATAAAAATTGCTCTTCATTATTTTAGTAGACCTTTTAAAGCTTAGTTTGGTAAGTCAATGTACGTGTCCAGAATTAAGAGAATTGTATGGACACTACAGTATCACATTTCGTACCTTAACTTCCTTGCCTAAATCTCGAATAGATGACTTTTGGTGCACTGTTAACTCACTGCCATGTCCCTATTTAAAAAGAACTGAAAGGGAAAGCTGTAAAATGTTATGATTTTTAATTTCTTTAAGGGTACAAAAGAAAATCCTGGTATCAATCAACGAGCATTAAAACAACTCTTTCAATGTTCAAACGAGATGCGTGATTGGAATTTCACCATTTTGGTATCCTTCGTCGAAATTTATAATGAAATGTTACGCGATTTATTGAGCGTTGAACCGACTACAAAGTTGACAATTAAACAAGGGAAGGATGGTAATTACGTACCCGATTTGACGCACGTTAAAGTCAATAACGTAAGGGACGTCAACGAGGTATGTCTTATTCAAAGATCACCCATTCTATACGCGCACCACGCTCTGGTCTAAGCGGCTGCGGTGAATATGATGATTTGACAAGTTTATTTGGCCAAAACATTCGAAACTGTGTTGCTTTTTGCTTGAAATGAAAGCAAAAGTGAAAGAAACTTGGTTCTGCTATTTGTGTTTATAATTGACGTTTGATTTTGGTGCGATTGCTTAGTTTTACCAAATCTCCGCGCTCATTCAAATTTCATCCCAAAGCTGAATTAAAATCATCAAATTCAACCAACCTGGTTAAATCCTCTAATTGAGCCAAGACCTTCAGAGTCTACACGTTTCGTACGCGGAATATGCTGAATAACGATCAGTGAAATTCTTATTGAAGTTCTTTTTTACACAGTTATACTGTCTTGAATTCAGTTTGTTAAGCTCCAATCCAAATCCGTTTTTTGTGAAGAATTTTAATTTTTTACATTGTTAGGTGTTTGCGCTTGGCCGAGCGAACAGAAGTACTGCATGCACAGACATGAATGAACGAAGTAGTCGCTCACATTCCGTTCTTACTATAAATGTCATCGGTGAAAATATAAATACTGGTACTCGAGTCAATGGTAAGGACCAATATTGTTTTATACATAAGCTTTACAATATACATCTTCCATATTTCGCCTAAAAGGTTGTTTGCGCGTGTATATCCTATGTTGCTCTCCATTGTTTGGTGAACAAACCCGTTTTCGCCTGCTTTCTCGTAGGGAAAATTGTTTATTTTTAGCTTTTTCTTATGTACTATCTAACAGAATCCTCTATAATTTAGGTAAGTTCTTGCCATTCATCATAGTAAAGAACAATTGCTACATTTTATACAATTGATTCTCACTAATTCGAACTCGAACGGGGTGAATCTAATTTGTTCGAATTACAGAAAGTATTTCAAGAGGGTTTCTTCTTGACGGGAATTGATAACAAGTTCGAATAATAGAAGTTCGAATAATAGAAGTTCGAATAATAAAAGTTCGAATAGTAAAAGTTCGAATACGCGAGAGTTTCCTATAATAAGATTCGGATACTTAAACACTTCGCAGACAAAAACACATTTTTTTATCTCCCCAAGTAAAATTTTATATACAACTTGTAAGACGCATGGATTAATTCTTTAAATTTTGAATTAGATAAAGAGAGTTTCCAAGTACTAACAGTTTTGCAAGAGTGTTGCTCAAAAAAGGTATTTATAGTTGACTCTCGCTAATTCGAACTCAAACGGGAAATCTTATTTTTTCGAATTACAGAGAATCACAACTCGAATTAGTCGAGTTATGGAAAGTACAATGAGAAGGATTTTCCTTGACGGGAATTGGGAATAAATTCGAATTATATAAATTTGAATAAGCGAGAGTCTGCTGTAAAATTCATTGTAGAGTACTAGTGTGGTCCTAACCAACGATTAAAATGAAGTGTACATTAGTTATTACAAAGTGCTTTTTGAAGTTTCATCTTTAATGAGATACTATTTCTGATTATTTTCTTTTGCAGGGAAATTAAATCTTGTTGATTTGGCTGGTAGTGAACGTGTCAGCAAATCTGGATCAGATGGTATTCGAATGAAAGAAGCGCAATGCATCAATAAATCTCTTTCCGCTCTTGGTGATGTCATTCATGCTCTCAAAAACAAAAGTAAACACGTGCCTTACCGCAACTCTAAATTGACATATTTGCTACATGATTCTTTAGGTATGTGTTTGACATATGTATTTAATTAAGTATGCCTTCTCAATGCATATGATTGCCTTTATATTACACACTATTAATCAAGATTTAACGCGAGGAAAATGAGTACGACAGTTTATTAACGCGAATAGCAAGGTTTTCGAAAAAAAAACTTGGCTCAAATTTTGTTAAACAGTTGCAATTAACGCGAAGGTAACCAAGTCTAATAAGGTATACAGTAATAGACTCTCGTGATGCATTCGGAACATCTTTTTGTCCAGTTTTGACAAAGTCACTCCAAATTACAATTTCTGACATACTTCCCTGTACTGTTATCAGAATAAGGTAGCCACTTTCCCTTGCATGACATAGGTGGAAAAGGTTGAAGGTTCAATCACTTGACAAGTGAATTACAGAACCGAGTGGTGATTGAACCTTCAACCTTTTCACCTGTCATGCAAGGGAAAGTGGCTACCTTATTCTGATAACAGTACAGGGAAGTATGTCAGACATTATAATTTGACTTTGTAATCGAACCCTGTGTACTACTCTGTGCTAAAATCAAGAACGCTGACCTCATTGCTTTTATTGTTACTTAAGGCAATTCTGGTGACATATGTTGCCCTTCAGGTAATACAATGACTCCTTTTACCCTCTTTAAGGTGGTGATTCGAAAACATTAATGGTGGTCCAAGTTTCTCCTGTTGTAAAGAATGTGGGTGAGACAATATGTAGTTTGAATTTCGCTCAACGTGTACGTCAAGTTGAACTTGGTACGGCTACGCGAAAAGTGAAGTAAATTTGTGAATTATTTATAGTGATTTGTAAGTGAGGGTGCATTTTTCTGTAACTCGAACTCTCTTTGGAAATGGAAAAACATTTGGACTAGAGAATGACTTGATTAGATCAGGTGTATTTAACATTTTTAATTTTTGTTTATTGGTCGTTGTTATCTGTTGATATTGTAATTTGGAATCCATAATTAGTATTTCCCAATTTTAAATTTGTAGTATTAAACAAGCATTCTCGACCCTATGATTTTCCCTTGATTTGATGGACATTTATTATGTGGTACATCCGACAATATTTTGTATCCGAATCGGACTCCAAATAAGCTTATTCTTCAAAAAATTTACTATGGAGTTTCTTTTATAGAGTAAACTTGCTAAAACCTTTACTCTACGCTATTTCAATTAGTTTTTATGGACCTGAAAATGAAACGAGAATGGTCGAGAATAAGCTTAGAGTATGATTAGAATTGTAAATATTAATTCAAATTATTTTAATTGTGACAAATTATATTTAGTATTACCCTTTATAGAAAAGTATGTCTCCTCCTTATATTATAAGCAAAAATTATATCACAAAAAGTCCTCCCATATCTGAAAATAATGTGAACAAGAACATTATACTTGTGACGTTTGTTGATGCAAGTTATCCTCGACTCACGTTAATTATATAATTATCTAAATATAAAGACCTTTAAAGAAAGAAATTTTTCTTGAGTTTACTGATTGATGGATGGATGATGTGAGAGTTCTCATTCCATAACTAGGGGTTGGTTTGAACTTAGATTCGTATTCACCAGAATATTTACAGAGAAATGTGTGGAAAATTTTCAATATTTTCAATTATTTTATTTTTTACTCGTTATTTTAAAACTTTATATTTAAGATCTATTAAATTTTATAGCTACATTAAGTTAATTTTCTCTTCTTTATTTCTGGTGACATCCCTATTGTCTAAGCTCTCTCTATGACTAACTTGTTGACGAAGCTATTACCAGCTAAATCCCATCAGTTTATTTATCTGATTTTACGGATTTCAACAGCAAAGTTTTAATTCTAGGGTCATAGTCATAGGTGGCGCAGTCTCCTACAAAGTTCAAATCATATAGCGACTTTGAAAGGTGAAAATTCTGACGTTGGAGCAGCTAATTATTTACTTTTTGTTGTTTTGGAATCGTAAAAGCTTACTCTCATATCGCCTGACGATTAATCATGTTTTTTTCCTCCTCCCTTTCCACCCAAGTCACTTGAAACTCTTCTCAACCTTATCTGATATTCCAATGATGGATTGGCAGCCGCTGGTCTGGTACGGGTTCTGGCCCCTCCCGTAAAGCCTTTCCATCAATTTTTCAGAACTACGGACCACTTTTTTTTAAATCTACACCCAAAATTACATAAAACATCAAAACCTGGTCAAAAACATGCTAAAGCTCTATAAAGGAACGGACCAATTTCCCAGAATGATAGTCGGCCTTTTATGTGCCTCCGGTTGCAAAAATCCTTGACGCGGTCTTGCAAGATTCCGTAATCTAGACCTTCCAGGTGTTGAAAATTTCTTCAATCTGGGTGCTCAGCCGGAACGAGCGTTGTTTTTTGCGGTTAAAAGCGTGCAATAAGTTGCGCGTCCTTGAGCGACCCGCCTAGTTTTTACACAAATGACAGATTGAAACTAAAATTTTTCGCTAAATTTTGAAAACAATATCAATCGTAAACAGAGGAATTACTAGATTCAATCTGTGGCGCATTTTTTAAGGCTTCACTTTTTCTTGCCTGAGAAAGGTTAGAGATTGAACTTTAACTATTATTCAAAAAACATTTCAACAAATATTTTTCAGCATAAGCTTTTCGTTTTATTAACAAGATTCGCAAATATGCGACAAAATATTTCCCAACAACAGCTTTTAAAATTGTAATTGAAATTATTTTCTAACGATGAAACAAAAATTCTTGTCCTTACTTCTTCTTATTCCTTAACTCTATCAATCACTGTAAATAAAGTTATCAAATAAATATACTATAGAAAAGAGAGTATTTTACAAATACACCCTGATAGGAATTTGTTTTCTTCGCACACGCACGCGGTGATAGGCGCGAGCGTTGCACGTATAGAGGTTGTTTACATCAAATTTCTCGAGCGATACTTTGTTAAATTAGTTTCCTTGTGGTAACATACACGGAACCGTCCGCGTCCCTAGATACCCAACAGTAGCCCAAATTCTTTAAGCACAAATTAACTTTTGGATTGGATACATTTTTCAGCATCTATTTTAACTTTAATAATATGGTATTTATTTTAATGATTTAACTCGAATTTTCTCAATTGGCGCTTTATTAAATTTTTGTGAATTTACTTTAGGTGCGGCGCGATATTAAAAGTTCAACTCAGTTTTCATATAAAAATTTCTTTTCTGTCTAAATAATAAATGAAAAAGGAAGCAGCACAGAGAAGGGTTAATAAATTTGGATGTAAATACGGATTATAAACATTGAATATTAATATCAAAAGAAAGAAAAATAATATCAAAGTAACTATTTTTTCTTCGATAGCCAGTTAACTGTCTTGGCAAATATATTTTTGATGCCTTTTAAAAAAATTTATGCCCCAATGAATTTTTAACATTTTCACACTTGATTTTGAACTTTGAAATCCATCGTCCGTTCATAAAGACTGGAATGGAGATTTCCGTTAATTCTTCTCAATTCATGATGTAATCTTTTACACGGCAGCACACGAAATAATACGGACTAGCGGCAAAAGTCTTTTGTTATTTTGCCACTAGTTCCGGGTTATCTCGGGTGCTTCCGTGGAAAAGATTACGTCATGAATATCATGAATAGCGAGGTTAAATATTTTGATGAAAATCGCCACGACGGATGGAAAATGCTAGTGATGACGTCATAACTCGAGAATTCCGAACCTCAGTTTTGACAAATCATGTTGCGTATTTTCACAAGTGTATTTCGTTCGTCGCAGGGAATTACCCTCTATTTTCATTACTGGGGGAAGATAGTGCCGTAGCCTGCAGATATTTAAATTGACTTTTATTCTAAAAGCCATTCCAGTCTAAATCGACATTCAGAACTTAATTATACTACATAAGTAAATTGCTGAGTTTTAGTAGGAGTTGGTACTTAGGAAGTAGAGAATTGGCCTAAATCAAGCTGTGTTTGAGAAGTAACGTCGAAATCTTTTAGTGCTTTTTGCATCTAATTTTTGCGGTCGAAATAAAAAATATTAGTAAAACAAAAAATTATAAAAAGGGGGGAATTTAGTTCCCTAAGGTATTGTATTGTAAATTGGTGTCCCAGGTGACTTATGGCATGTGTCAAAATTTTCATGTTTTTGAGACATGCCATAACTTACCTCAGCTTTTTTTTAAAGACAAGCCTACATAATGTTTGCAATGAAGAGTTTCTTTGAGCTATTTACAGTATGAAATATAAAGTACTATGAAAATATATTTAAATCCACATAAATTCATAGAACATCAAATACAAAAGAGCAGGAAAAACTGAAGAGTTTCTTTTTTAAGTTATTATACAGTTTAAAATATGAAGTAGTATCCATGAAAATATATTAAAATCTATATACGCTTAGAATATGAAAATACAAATTAAGAACAGCAGAAGCAAAGTATATGATTGAGAAAGGCAAGTCAAGGAAGCTAAATACTGGTCTATTCTCAAAGCTGGCAAGTTAGATTGGCCAAAACAGTGCCACAGGATAGCTGAAATATAGGGCAGAACAAAATAGAAAAAACAACAAATTGACACACATTCACATTCCGTTCATAGCCCATACTTTTATAAGAACAATTATAATTTGATTTCAAAGTTTAGAAGATGGAATGAAGATGAAACCTTCAAATATCAAAAGAGAACAAAAAACAACAATGTTTTTTTTTCTGCAGCTTTCTCAAATGCACGTTTTTTCAATGATGAGAGACACACAAGCTCACTGAAGGTATTTGTGTCCATCTGCAAAACAGCATTGAAATAATTACAGTTTTTAGCGGCAAAATATAAATATATTAACATATGGACAAACATTCTCATCATAGCCCATACTCTTATAAGAATAATTATAAATTGATTCTTTTCAAAGTTCAGAAGACTGAGTGAAGATAAAACTTAATAACCACACCTTCAAACATCAAAAGAGAACAAAAAATAACAATGTAACAGTAGAACGGAATGGTATTTAATTTACCTCCAAGTCATAAAAAGATCAAGATTAAAATTCAATTCTTTTTTCCAGCAAAATTCAAAAGACAGCTACTGTAAATGAAAACAAATATCAAAATAAATTTTCTTTTACTATAATAAAAGTCATCAATGACAGTTCTATAAATTTATACGTCTCACAGCAAGGGAGTAAGTTTACTTAAACCCAATACAATAATTTTGTGCATCATAAAGCATGATAGAGTTACAGTCCTGCAGTAGGGCAATACTGATGGTCATCAACATCACGGGGCATGGCAGAGCCAAATCTTTTAAAGTATTCCTCCACCTGGCTTCCTCCAAACCTAACTTTGACCGATTCGTGATCATCCTCAAATTCTAATAGAGTACTAATTCTCTTTTTCATGCGTACGGTTGAGAGATTAGATTTACATGATGAGCAAGAAAATAAGTTTGGATTTGGTGATGTAGAATCTTTGAATTTATTACATGAAGTACAGTAATACCTGCGTTGCAAATTGATCAATCTGATGGGTGGAAACTTGACAGCTGATGTTTTCTGATTAGTTGGTAATGGGGATGGGGCTACAACAGTGTCATCATTGTAAATTTTGGTTGAAGAATTAGTCAGTGTAGCTGGAACCTCGATATTCAAGGATTAGAAAAAGCTATACCTGTTATCTTTTTTCTTTAAAGAATCAACAAGCCATCAACATCAATAAATTACACACATTTACTCAGAGAAACTTTTAAAATTATCTGCCATTATGACTTTCTTGAAGCCGTTCTGAAATGAACCAATCGGGTTATGAATCGGAATTCCTATGGGAGTTCTTTTCCGAAATTTGTAAAATAGCTAAGTCGGCAAAAAAACTTTTCCCGGGTGTTTGAGGGAAAAACAGAACTGCTGTCATTTGTTTTTTATTTAACCAGATATTTAAATTTGGGCACAAAAATATTTAAATAAATAAGTTAATAGTATTCAATATACTATTTGTATCTATCAGAAAATAAAACACTTACAGAACGACATCGTTTATCATTTGGAATACCCCCGTATTTGGACCATTCTATGGTGGGCGCAAAATAGGGCGGAAACTAAGTAGCACCCTCAGTGCAAGATTGCCGCCTCATCTTTATTCGCCCGCGCGAGAATGCGAGCTAATCATTTTTTTCTCGCGCGCTCAAGGGGAAAAGGAAAGTGATCGATATTCTTTGAAGAAAAAACGTCAGAAACAAACCCAAAGACCAAAAGATGTATTTTGTTGTTGACAATCGATCCTGTGAAGATGAAAAAATTTCTGCTTTGCATTTTTTTCGGAATGCTGAAAAACTCTAATTTCGATCATCCTTTAAGATAAAGAGGTTGCGAGATTTGGGTTAGCGAGGCAAAAATCGCTAAAAAGCTGGTAAAATCGTAATCCTCAAAAATCGATGTTCCAGCCTCACTGTTAGTGGTTAGAGACAACTTGCCATACCCAGAGCAGACTTCACTTTAGCGTTGATTACACGATAGGTTCCACTACTCTCCACTTGATTTACTAAATCACCCCAACGAGCCAATGGCATTGCACCAGTTGAGTCATTAGCCCAACAATCTTTTTTGTTGACAGGATCACTCTTGTAAGGAAGCTGCACACTTACAACTGGACGGTTATCAATATTAATGAATGCCTGCCTTAATTGATACAATGTCACAGATAAGGGTGATGTCGCTAATATTGATTATGGGTGCATCTGGCTGACCTTTTGGTTCAGGAACTGGCAGATACGGAAATTCTACAGCCGTCTTTGTTTCTTTTGAAGGGCTTCCAAATTTGATGACATCATTGTATTTCTTCAACTTACTTGGGCTTAGATAAACATTATCTAATTGAAGAGGGGTTTTTTCTTCTGCAGCTTCCTCAAATGCACGTTTTTTCGATGGCGATAGACACACAAGCTCACTGAAGGTATTTGTGTTTGTCTGGAAACTGGACTCTGGACGACACTTTCAACCAACTCTTTCAATCTAGAGCAACACAGAGCATAAAAACCAAACGTGAACTCAAAGCTTACTAGGTAATTAGTTTGACAATTAAAATGGTGTCTCTCACTTCAAGAATACTAGGGAGATAAACTTCCACAGTTTTCCATATCCTTAATATTGTTTTTATCTCAATAGTAATAAAATAGCATACGCCAAAGCTTTGGAAAGACTAGCTACTGACACTTATTCATTCTATTATCACACGCTTTCAGATCGCGCGACCGCTTTCAAAAGTTTACATCGAACCTCCCTAAAAAGCCGATTTTAAAAACATTTCCCCCAAAAAGCGGGAAATATTAAAAAACATCATCAGTGCATATACAAGTAAAACGTTCAAAATAAAATGTTATCAAATTTATAAAAAAAGCTAAAAGTAGAGATAATTGCACTAATACTCATGAGAGTATACAAGGTATTGTTGCAAATATCTCTAGGTAATTCCATGTCTAAAAAGTTGTAAAATTTTCGTTTCAATTTGATTGTTTAATGACGGGTTTTTAATTGCTATTATTGAAGCTTCAAGATTCTTTCTCTCTCGGGTATGCTTTGGAGCTGGTGAGAGAATTCTCCGAGTAAATGCGTGATCATTGTTACTTTTTAAGTATTTTGACGGTTCAGATTTTCCGTTTGATGAATCATGCTCGGCCCATCTAATTTCAACATTTCGAACAGTTTCCCCCACATATGTCTCACCACAGCTGCATTCGCCGAAATAAATTTTACAAGATGGGTGAGGATTTTGACTTTTGACTTTAAACAAACTTTTAGCTTTCCTTGTTTGCCATTTTATCATGAGACGAAATTTTTCATTTGTGAAGCTGTGAAACTTTTCCATAAACTTTTTCGAAAGTTCTTCATTTTTCTGGCAGAACGGAATGTTTACGGAAACAAACTTTTTGGGTAATTCGAACAGGTTTTCGGGTATGATCATATTATTCTGCTCTTTTTCATGAAAAATCTTAACAACACTTGCTACAAATCTTGAAGGGAAACCAGCTCTTTAAAACTTATCAACTACAATTTCCTTTTCCATTGAAAAATATGATGCAATATTCTTTGCTCGATATTGGTCAACATTCACAGCATTTCGCTTAAACTTTTGGGGAATTTTTGATGACCAATGGACTGGAACTTTTTTATCACTCCGAAATACTGATGTGCTAATTTCGCCATTTTCATACGTTAATTTGGTGTCAAGGAATTTTTCAGGTTTCACTTCTGATATTTGGGTGAGTTATTCGGACTCTCGAGAAGGGTATCCGGTTCATCTTTATGTCGTTTGATTATTGAATCCTCGACAAAACCTTTTGTAAAACTCTGGTTCGGTAGGGGTTATGACATCTTTTTCCAACTTCGTCAACTCTAACTCTTCGGGCTTTAAACTCAATGGGGGGGCGTACGGGGTTTGTGATTTCCGAAATACCGGACAATTTTGCTAAAATTTCCGAAATTCCGTAAAAAATACTTGCAATTCCGATACCGATTTTTGGGTTTTTTTCCCCCGTTTTGGCTAATTTTTGATTTTTCATGTATGAATTCCGAAAAAAGGGGATAAAAACTTTATAATACCGAAATTTCGAAGCAAAAATTCACGGGTTTCCGATACCGAAACAATTTCAGAATTCCGAAATACCGAAGGAATTTTGCCTGATTTCCGAAATTCCGAAGAAAAAAGGGTCGATTTCCGCAATTCCGTAAAACCGTACGCCCCCCACCTCAATGGTTGTCCCCCACCTGACCACTTAAGCAAAAGGAGCCAATAAGGGTCCCTTTCTAAATATTTATAGGAAAATTTTGCGATTTTTCCGGCCCTTACTGGGACTGAAATTTAATTTTCTTTTTTTTTTCCCCAACCCTTACAGCGGCTTTAAAGTCCCAAAAAGGTCCCTTTAGAGCGGCACATACCCGTACCCTTTACTTGCCTAAGTAACCTACCCCCGGGAAATTTTCTAATTCTTTCCCTCTGAAAAATTGTCCAAACAACCAAATGTGGACCCTGTCAGATACACAAAAATTAGTAGATTTGGAACCCTGTCAGATATCTTCAGAGGCTAAAAAAGGGACCCTAACCAGCGAAGCGGCACGTCCCGCCGCGCCGTCTACCTAATTTTGCCTAAGTTGCCCCCCACCCCCCGGTCCGTGTAACTCTGTAATCTGAGCAAATAAGATTCCCCGTTGTTCGAGTTCGGATTAGTGAGAGTCAACTGCATGAATTCTTAAAGTTTTGACCAAACGCAGTTGCCATCAATCAGCTCGCTGCATCAATGATATTAATCACACCCCCTCCCTTCAGTTTCTTTCTCTCAGCAAACCCCCGAACCGGGACATATAAAGGCGGTAGGGGACCGGGGAAATGCCGGAACATTCGATTTAACACAGCTCGGCTGTATGGAAGCCGTTTAGCACAAAAATGACTGTAAACCTAGGTTTACAGTTCTAAACCTAGGTTTACAAGTTCTAAACCTAGGTTTACAGCTCTAAACCTTGGTTTACAACTTGTAAACCTAGGTTTAGATATGTAAACCTAGGTTTACGCATAAGAAACTTAGGTTTACAAAATAGATTCAACTGAAACTCCCGCCCTTTAAGACCTTTGGTGTAGGTTGTTTTAAAGTATAGCAAAAAAAGCTCTTGCCAATTAGTAAATTCCGGACCCGAATAATATGCAAAATCCAGTCTTATATCTAGTCTAGGTCAATCTCCATTATACTTTATCTCTATTTTACAGATGTCGAAGTCACATATTGTTAGTCTTAGTAACTTCTGGTGTTTATCTGTTGATCAATTTCTATGACATTGTTTTATTGTTTTATTACTGCTGCTGACCTTGACTGACCTCTGAACTCGTTTAATGGACTTACATACTCTGGAATCACCGTTGCTGACCTCGACCAACCAGGACTGATATCTGAACTTGCTTGTTTTATTGTTGTTTAACTCGCTCATCTCTGCTGAGCTGACATCGACTGACCTCTGGACTTATTGTTTAATGGACTTGTTGGCTGTCTGGCTGTAAATTTGCAGACTACTGTTATTATTACTGGCTACAGCAAACAAATAACCGACGAACTGCAGACAAAAATAAAGCTGTAGTTGCCGGCAAGAATTTCATGTCCTTTGAACTGAATCACTTGTATGATAAGTCGTTTTTTGTTTTTTGAGGTTGTTTTACCATCTCTTAACATTCCTCTGCTCAGACGAGCAGGAATTTGATGCAGGAGCTACAGTTGATCTAAGGACTAATCAGGAGGACTAGCTTGTGTGAAACAAATCTAAAAAGTAGTTTATCAGGAAGCAGGGTAAAGGCCACATTTTTGGCACACTGTCCCTTCCGTTACGTTTTAAAACTTATTCCGGTCATAACTAAGAAATCAAGCCAACGTACTCAAAACTTTTAACTTTTTTGTGTTCTCTGATAAGGTGCCCCTTTAAAAAATATAATGTGACTATCTATAAATGATTTCTGCACCTTTGAGGTCCCTTTGAAGTCCAAATATCTAAATTTTTCTTTAAAAAATAATAAAAAATTGAACTTGATCTTAATTTCTTTTTCTCTAGGGCATAAAAACTACTCAAAAAGTTAACTTCATTCACATTATCCCCAAAAGAGGAGACTTCTGCATCAGATTTAATGATGATATCGTGTATCTATTGCCAAGCAAGCAAATTTTTCTAAAATGTACAGTTCGGTACCCTATTTTGTCCCTTCCGTTACGCTAGTTACTTTTAGTCAAAATTACCTAGTCAAGTTTACTTTTTGGGCCTCTTCTTGTCAGTTTATCATTGGGATATTCCTAGATTCCATTTTCATGCTCTCATCTAATTTCTAAGCTCAGTTTTTTCAAAAATTGTGCTTGACCATCTCCCAGGTCACCAAATTTTTCCCTTCCGTTACGCATGTATGATTTGGATTCGCAAGAATCATTTTCCTTTGGTGTAGTTTCTATACCCATAGGACTACTTATTTTCACAAAAGCATTTCTGAATTAGAATTTGTCTCATGGAGATACCGTGAAGTGAATCTTGTTGTCCCTTCCATTACGGCATTTTTTTAGAAATGCTAATATAATAAAAATTCTGAGACTTTTTTGTTTTTTCTGTTCAAAACTAAGGTATTTGAAGACATTGCAATGTGTTTCAAGCTGAAAAGGTTTGAAACACTTCAATAACATTTGATGAAAAATAAGCAGAAAAGTGTCCCTTCCGTTACGCTTTTATCATTTAGTTGGTATTTTATTATAGTATTTATCATAGTAATCATAGTTTTGGTAGATTTGTTAGACCCTGTGATTAGCTTCCTTCTATTATACCCAAAAAAAGATGTTCTATTGTTGAAAATAAGTTAAATATTTAAAAAAATGACATATAACAAAATAATTTACACATCAAGTGATAATTTGTCCCTTCCGTTACACAAAATACACTCTACTGTCAACTTGAAAAATATTTATTCAAATTTTATCAGTGGGATTGCTTCAACTACTCTGAAGAAGCATTTTTCAATAAATACCTTTCTTGAAATTGCAATATATAGGGAGAAACACCTAGTCTCCATTGGTTTATTGATCAAGACTGAGTTACAATTTTCATGAGCTTTGAATTTTCTAGATTTTAATAAACGATGCCGTCATGATGCAGTATTAACTCCAAGCAAACTCCCTTGGGGGCAAGAGACCATGTGTGAATCTCCAAGCAGTTTTGAATATATAAAAACCTTCTGGCTTGATACATACAAGAAAAACTTTCAGCATCTTGCCGTTTGGTTTGAGGTTTTTTGCCAGCAATCTGCCGGTAACAAAGAGAAATAGCTGGCAGTTTGCTGGCAACAAGGAAAAATATCCAGCAATATGCCTGCAACAATTGGGACAACAACAGTGGGATTGCTTCAACTACTCTGAAGAAGCATTTTTCAATAAATACCTTTCTTGAAATTGCAATATATAGGGAGAAACACCTAGTCTCCATTGGTTTATTGATAAGGGTTAAAAACTTGACCGGCTGGCAATTAGAGCTACAAACATTTTATAAAACAATGTTATTGAGGGGCACGCAATTGATTATCATGGTAGAACCATTACTTAATACAAATAAATATGTTTAGAAGCTTTTTGGGGATAAATATTTTTTAGTGTAACGGAAGGGACAGGTGTACCAAAAATGTGGCCTTTACCCCAATTTTGTATTTAAAATGTACCTAAAAAATAGCCTCCAGCTCCACTTCTATGTTACAGATATTTTATAATAAAAAATCAACTATGGTTTCAATGAAAGATGGAAAACAGACCCCAAACTCGAGACGTACTTCCCAAGGAAAATCGAAAGAGGAAAAGTATGAACAACACATGATTATTTATTTTCTAGATGAGGAGTTGTCATCAAAATATTTTTAACTAAGATAACTCTTTGAAGTCGACAATAAAATTCTAGCGAGATTATTGTATTTGACAAGGAAAATTTTTTTTGAAATATCATCCAGAAAAATGGATAATTTTTATATTTTAATTTTTTTTGTTAATATACGAAACATGACTAATATTGTTTCCACTTGGCCCAAAGGACTTAAATAAATCTAGAACGCTAGAAGATTGGAAATTCAAAAACATCCATATTCCATATCATATTACTCAATATCACTGTATCACCAATTATTATGCTATTACTTCTCGTTTTTAGGTTATCAAAACAGTTAGATGAAAAATTATATTTCAGCGAAAGTTCTTCGGAATCAGAAGATGAGGAAGAAAGCACTGACCGAAGACACGTAAAATATTTTGATCTTTTCTCTATCACAACAAGTATGCCAACAGGGGACTTTTAACTATTGCAATCTCTGATATTTTTACACAAATAATAAAACTAGTCATAACTAGTCAAGTCAATCAAGCTCTTAACCTCTAAAGAAATTAACACAAATAACACAAATTATTTACTTTTTGCAAGGACATTAAGGGAACATAACGACTTGTTTTCTTTTTTCATTTTACCAAAGCTTCATTCCACAATTTGCCTTCCTTAAACAAAGTGATATCTGACCCTTAATAGGGTTATTAACTTTCATTTAGTCCTAGGCCAGACAGGTCCTAATAAAGTTGAATATTCCTTTTTTAATGGTTCTCTATAATGGGAATATGGGAAGTCTTCCAATTATAATCAAATAAAGTTTTTTTTGTAAATAATGCATCAAAAAATGTCAATCACTGTCTATTCCCAGACGAATTTTATTATGAATCTTTTTTTTTAGGAATCAAATGCTGATCTTCCATCGGAGTATTGGCAAATTCAAAAACTAGTGAAATATCTTAAGGTATCAAATCAGTTCTGTTTTCACTTTACAGAACCTACAGTTTAGTCTCCATAACTTGAACATCCGTAACTCGAATGTCTTATCAACTCTGGAATACATTGGAACCTCGAAATTTCATTTACTGGTTTAATACATTTTAAAATATATCCAGAACATGAATATTCCCTTTACTCGGTCCCATGAGATCATATTTAATGCCACTGCAACTTAAGTAAACACTTAAATTATTAAAAATTACTTTTGAAGGCATTTATTTTATAATTTGTAAGACTGTGTATTCAATAATTGTGTTCATTCATTTTGTCTGTAAATATGTAAGATATCTTGCTAGCTTGAAAACTTTACGATTTTAATGTCTTGTTAACTCATACAATTTTCATTTTCCTCTTCCTTTCGAGTTGTGGAGAGCAGTGAACATAAATACGAATAATTTTTGATTGATCCTTTTTACTCATTCTTTTACTTAATTTTGATTTGTTTTCTTTTTCAGGGTGGAAATCAGACAGCAACTATTATTGCATTGGTAGCTATGAGAGATTTCAATCTGCAGTTGGAAACATGCCAATTAGCTATTCGAGATGTGGGTGGTTTAGAAGTTCTCATTAATTTATTGGAGACAAATGAGCTGAAATGTCAGGTAGGTCAATAGTAGGGGAATGAACATATACCTTTTTTAGAGAAGAATATTTTTATCATACGAAATAGCCTTATCATACAAAAGAATCTTTAATAACCGTAAATTACCAATTTTTCTTAAGGATTAACATGAAATTCCACAATACTAGTATACTTTATGTATATAATAACTTTGGGATCCTGATAGAAAAATCAAAAGGCATAGCGTCAGCCCCCCTGCTAGTTGGGGGGTTAGACCCTCCAAAAAGCCAAAAAAAAAGGTGGGGGCTAAAGATGTTTCAAATATTTGAGGGGGCCTAATTTATTTGGGGGGAGCTGAAATCTCATCATTTAACTTGGGGGCTGAATACTTCATCTAATTGGTTGACTTCAATTTTCAACCAGTTTATCACAATCTTGATAGCTAATACAAATTACCTAAAGGTTACAGATAAAGTTATCTGCAAGATTTAAAAAGCCTTCAAAGAGAAAACGTGCATGGTATTTAAAAAATGATCTTAAGATTTATTTTCAAACTTTTAACAATGATACTAAAAATTTTTCTCCGAAATATTTTACAAATAACCACTAAAATATTAGACTAAACTAAATATAGATCTAAATATATAACTAAAAATATATTAGACACAAACCTGGTTTGCTAGACATTGCTCAAAATCCAGATTAACTAAACAGTCATATTAGAATAGAGCATCATTTTCAGGGACGTTTGCAAAATGTCTTACCATTGGTGTGAAATACAAAGCTTTGGTGATGAAGCTTTTAGAATAGATTCTCAATATTATTGGCTGGTAAAAATTATCAACGTTTATAACTTTAAATTTTTGAAGCAAAATAATCCTGGCTTTTTAAAATAATTTTTATTTGGTTGCCAAAACTAGGTCACTTTAACTTTCAAAAACATTAAAAAAGTTCTACGAAAAATAAGTATAGGTGTATCAACTAGTAAAAGAAAAATTCTTGTTATGTTATCAAAGGATGAAAACATCATCTCCCTTTTTCTTTTCCAAAAACCTTTTTGTTTTGAAATAAAATTGAACTCAAAAATAATAGTTACAGAGTTTCATTCATTTGATCTGCCGAGGGGATCTTTCATATTCACCATTAGAAAAATTATGTTTTTTTTTTTTAAGTGCTGAGCTATAGAGCTAAAGAGAGGCTTATTCACAAAACATAACATAATAATAGTTGACCCTAGCTTTGATCTGCCGGGGATGTGCCATAGTTCACCATCTAGAAAATTCTGAATTTCTTATCATGTAACGGTACCTTTGAACTTTAAATGTTCGATAAATGAATGAATTTCTTCCAACATATAGGAATCATGATTATGACCACAAATTGTTTCAAATTTAGATAAAGAACATTTCACTTCCACTTGTAATGAGTTCACATGTCTAATAAAGTTGGCACATTCTCGGTTGCTCATGTCAATAACCAAACCATTGGACCCTAACATACAGTCAGGGATTTGCAACGTTAAATTAAAACGTGTTATAAATAATTTGATTCGGTCGACGAGTCTTTCCCATGTATAAAAACCGAACCGATATTCGTTAGAATCCAAAGAGTCGCAAATCTCAAACTTGGTAAACGGAATTTCATCCACCTCAAAATTAGATTTTGTAAAAAACTTCAAGAATCCTAAGGATTCATCTTTAATAAGCAGCGAGTCAGTCCCCCTCATACAATCTGGCAGCTTCAATATATTGATGTTGTTTTCTTCAAGAAAAATAACAACTTCATCTATGTCAGCATCACGTAAATTAGATGTTATCTCAACTTTTTTCAATTGACATTTCTGGAACCTTCCTTTTACATAGGGAATTAATTTAAGAAAGTTTTTTATCCGCGGATTTTTTGCATCAATAATCAATGCATCTGGGCCCATCATTGAACTCGGAATTTTGAGATTAAGTTCCATGACTTCAATAAAAGTTGTAACTATTAGTTGTTCAGTACCCAAAAGTGTACCTTCGACATCCACCGTGGAGTAGGGGCATTCCACTTGCAATTTAGAGTGATAAATGAAGTTCACAAACAATCTACACAAGTGTATGCCAAAGTCGATAATTATCCATTCAGTACCAAGCATGCAACTGGGAATATTGAGTTTTAGATTAGAAGATTTGATGATATAACGAATCTCATATATCAAATCTAAACGTGTCTCACTATGAATTTCTATGGAAGATGCTCGATAAACTGGTTTCAACCCCATAAAATAAGCTGCTTTGAGATGACGTCTACATTCTGGTAAATCGGCGTCGATAATCAAAGTATCAATGCCAACCATGCAGCTTGGAATTTTTAATGCCAAATTTAAATGTTTAACAAAATGCAATAAATGATCTAATCGGCAATTTCTAGTGTCCATGTACATATTAAACATCTCAAATTCAGAAAATGGGCATTCAACTTTAGCCTTGGTTTTATAAACAAGTTTAATAAAGTTATTGCATTCAGTATTCTTTGTATCAATAATGAGACAATCTGGACCTTTCATACATTCTGGTATTTTCATTATGAGGTTCAAATGATCAATGAGGAAAACGACATTCCTCTTATCGATTTCGTTAAGATCACTCTTGATCGTGACTGTAGAAAAAGGACATTCTATTTTCAAACGTCCTTCATAGAGTGACGTCATGAACTCTTGGCATTCTGGCATTGTTGAATTGATCAGTAGGCTGTCTGGACCGACCATACAATCAGGTATTTCAAGGGTGTTCCTGGTGAGATAATTATTGAATACCCATGTTCTATAGGGCTGTAATATTCTTCTGAAAATGGTCGACTTTGTTGTATGTAAATTAGAGAGTCGTTGAAAGAATTTAATGAAGAAGTCATTCTCTTTCAGAAGACGTCCAATGCCAAATATAACTGGTGCACAACTTGAAAGTTCGCGGTTTGTTAAATACGGGGAGATCCCTTTCGTAACGCACAAATAAAGTCCTGTCAGGAATTCCTGAAGAACTAGGTGCTTGTATTGGTAAATCGGTTCTCTCATTTCGCCACGATTGTAATTGACGATAAGACCCGTTTGCTCAAGATGTACGGGACAGTTCAATTGACGAACCTCTTCTTCAGAAAATAGCACCTGGTTTTGCATGTATGTTTTCACCGATAAAGTCATGAGTGAATAAATGCAATCAATAACATTATTATCGTTTAGCATATCAAGCAAGTTATCATAACCTTGAGTGGAAACACCTTGTAAATGTTTTCTCAAAAAGACAAAACAAGCATACATGTAAAGTTCTGTACAAGTGTTTAAGGGTTTCGTTATGAGATCCTCGCTGTATACGTTACAGATGACCCAAGCAAACACGGGAACGGTGGACATGACTTTCAAGTTGTGGGATACGCTGATGATTTCTTTCACTCGATTGATTTTCTCAATGTTCCCGTTGAAGAATTTATGGATGTACTTTTCAACGTCCTCTTCTTTAAATCCGCAAACTTCCACTGTTTTGATTTTGATCACCGTCCTATTGGAAGTTTTCAGATCCATTATCTTTCTCTTTAAAAAATCGCACGCTTTTGGTCTTCCACATGCAATGCTTTTATGACCTTTCAAGATACGACCTTGTGTGTTGATGAGATCGAAGACGATTTGAAAAGGAGTTAGCGTTCCGTTTTTGTTTGCTTTCTTTTGGGAGCAATCGTAAACGTCTTGTAGCTCATCAAGTCCGTCAACAACTAGTAAGATCCTATCCGCGACTGGTTCGAGATCTTTTAAAGTAGTTTTATCAAAAATGTCAGGGTATTTGTCTTTAAAAAGGTCCTCGATCGATTTGACCTTGCCATACATTTGATTTATCTCCCGGCAGGAAAAGAAGAAGACAAATTCCAATGGGAAATCTAAGCCCAGTTGATGCCTGGCCCACTTTCGAGTGTACATTTCAAGCATGGTTGTTTTTCCCATACCGCCCACAGCACGAACAAAAACTGCTTCATCCTCCTTCTGGAACAAGTCATGGAGCTCTATGCTTTCTTTCTTTAACAGCTTCTGCTCCATTAATGCCTCACGATCAGAATTATTGATCTCCTTTTCAACCTCAGTTGCTTTGAGGACTGCTAGATCGGTGTATAGATCTTCGTCGTATTGGTAATGGACTTCGTTTTGGTCTCCCATCAAGGGCTCGTGAGCGAGTGAAGTGATTTTCTCTTTAGCGTATTGACATCGTAATTTTGATGATGCTAATTGGATGCCTAAAAAGATGATTGTAAAAACAATTTATCAAAGATTTTGCTACACACTTTCAAGGCCACAAGTCAGTCAAAAAATCGACAATTTTTGAAAGTGATTGGTATCATTGGATAGAAGATGAAATTCTGACCAGAAAAGTTTGGTACAATACAAGTGCCATACTCACACATGAAAAAATAAGACCATTTTAACTCGATTATAGTAGAGGGCAAACCCTTAGGACATCTTTAATGCGACGCAATCAAACCTGGTCCATTTCAAAGAATGAAGTATTTAAAGAAGTTTTCCAGGCCTTAATAGAAACTCCCCTCGCGGAAAACTCTTTAAATACTTATTCTTTGAAATGGACCAGGCTTGGTTGCGTCGCATAAAAGATGTCATGGGTCCTAGAAGTAGTTATTAGGTTTGTCCCCTACTATTATGCACAGGAAAAAGTCATCAATTTTTGCGTGTGATTTTATAAACTGATAAGGTATGATTGTTTTGGCAGTGCGATTTCCGATATCACACTGCGGAATTTTTCAAATAGTTATTTTTATTTTTTTAAATTCGGCGTGTGAAATCCAATTTAACACTTTAAAACTTCACTGAAAAGGCTTTATCGAAATCACACGTGTGAATTCTAATTTCCGCAGGCAAATAAAATTTTTCAGAATGTTGTACACTATAAATTTTCGGCGTGCGAAATCCAATTTAACACTTTGTCAAACACTGGCAACTATAGTCCAAGAAGTATGAAACTTACACTACAAAACTCTAAAAACGTAGAAGGACAAGATAGAAACAAGAAATCGCAGTCATTAGTTCCCACGGGTGGGAAAGTCAAATTAACACGGTGGGAAGTTACGATTCCCACCCTTGTACTACGCATGCGTAAAGAAAACCACAAGTGAAAATTGGGCTCCACTGTTGTGACAAAAGTGCCGGGATTCTCAAAGTAGCGCAAGTACATGACAGAACGAATGGGAGCTATCGAGCCAATGCTAACGAAAGATCGAATACGTTTAACGATTTATCAAATACAAATCAAAGCCATTTTCCAAAACCTTGGTGGGGAATCAAAATTTCGGCGTGTGGTTTTATATAAGATAAGCGAGTGTAAAACGCTAAATCCGACGTGGGATTTTCAATTTAACACGCGAGGAGAGAGGGCCTTAAGTACGAAATTCGACGTGGGATTTTCGATTTAACACGTGGGATATTCGATTTAACACGTGTATTGTTCGATTCAGCACACAATGGATAAAGCGTGTGATCCTGAGTTAACCACGTCGGAAATTCAATTATACACGTGTGATTTTGATGGGTGTGATTTTGCGTTTCCCACCGGCGTAAAAACGAACCGATTCCCACG
The DNA here is from genome assembly GCF_902728285.1 of Clytia hemisphaerica. Taxonomy (NCBI): domain Eukaryota; kingdom Metazoa; phylum Cnidaria; class Hydrozoa; order Leptothecata; family Clytiidae; genus Clytia; species Clytia hemisphaerica. The sequence continues at coordinate 2,922,691 of NW_027103836.1, read as the reverse complement.
CGTGGGATAGCAGTGTGAAATGTATACTTTCACACCGTGTGATTTTCACTTTCACACCGGTGTGATTTGATGACTTTTTCCTGTGATGATTAGGAAAAAATTCAATCGTATTCTAGCCTCTTTAATTACTATAACCTAAGAAGATCTTCTTTTTTCCCTAGCTGCGTTAATCTAATACACTTTTTTTATAAGAAGTGTGTACTTTGGCTGAGGGTGAGCATTATTCTTATTTTGCTATTGTTCTAAACAATAGGCCTATTGTTCTAACTCTGAAATCTCACCCTGATATTCTTATAGAAGTTATTCTTATTATTATCTATAGTTATTAAGAAAAGCGTGTTTCTACCTTATGGGGGGGGGGGAATATCGGAGTTTTATTTAGTCGGGGTTTTTTTTTCGTCGGGGAAAAATTTCGTCACCTAGAGGCATTTTCGTCACTTTCCCCGACCAAAATTTCAAATTCGTCACTTTTCCCCGACCAAATTTTTTAAATGTTCCCGATAAAATATAGAGCATAAGAATTTTTTATCAAACCATTGTAGTTTTAACTTAGCTTGCTGTGTGTATTAGGCAAAAGAACTCGTTTGAAAAGAAGGTCATTTTATTTTTTCTGTTAAGAAACATCCCTGGAAACGTTTACAATGGAAAACTACGATAGAGATCCTTTTTTCTGTTGAAATAAAAAAATCGGGGGAAAATCTTGGTCGGTCATTAAAAAAACAAGTAAAAGTTTTAGGCGGGAGAAAAAAATCGGTTGAAAGGCTTTGGTCGGGGATAAAATATCAGGGAAAAAATCGTCGGGGGAAAATTTCGTCACCCCCTCAAAATTTTCGTCACCTTCCGCCGACATTTTTTCGCCGATAAGCTATATATTAATAGCCGTAGTCTGTATGTCTGTTTTCTGTGTGTCACTTTCGTTTTTGCAAGCAATCTTTTTGTTCTCGATAAGTTTGTTTTGATTGATAGATCGGATAGAGCCTGGTTTAGACTTTAATCAGCCTTTGTTTTGAAATTTAAGGCCCGTCTACATTTAGTAATTTTAATTTCTGCCTAGGCTTGCCCGTCCCTTTGTTTTTCTCATTTCTTTTGTTTGAAATTTTTAAAAAAGAACATTTCAAATGTAAATCAAAACATAAAAATCTAAAAGTTTGTCGAACAACAACATCATTCAAAGGGCGATAAAAAGCACGAGAAAAAATAAGTCCACCTCTTTCTTTATATAAAAACATTCAAGTGGTCGATACTGTTAAAAACTGTGTACGTCATTTTACATGTTTAAATTCGAAAAGTTTTGACACGGGTTTAGAAAAGCAATTTAGAATTGACTTATTTATTTTTTTCAAATCTGATAAAGATTTGCACTATTCTTTGTGGCTACCCCGCTTTTTCCTGAAGAATTGTCATTTCTACATTTCACTCCTTTTTACCATGACATACAACTTTTTCAAATTATCGAGAATGGACGGCGTATTTAATGCGAGCGAAGCGAGAAAAAGATCTCTGGGGGAGGGCCAGAGTTAGACTAGTAAACTAGTCGTTGAAAACAGACCCATATACAAAAAATTCAAGCTCCAAATAAAAAGAATCGAAGAGGTGAGGTTGCGTGTCTTTTCTGAATTTCAACGACTAGAAGCTTCTTCCCTCAAAAAACGTTGTTTAATTTTACAACCTTTTGTAGGTTTTTGAGAATCCATCCCATGGTTTCTTCAGCCCCCCCCCCCAGAAATCTAAAGGACACCTAGGCCAGGTTAGGGGTTGGGGCTAATATTTTGCAATTCTTTGGGGTTACCTATTCATTGGGGGTATCTAGCTGTTTTGATGGAGGCTCTTTGGACTGTATATTTTCCAATATAAATATTTCAAAATTTTCAAATTATTCAGTTTTTTTACCCCAGCACCCAGTTTCCCCATCAGATTCTCTTGTTTCTTTTGTTTCCCATCACGTCATATTTTGCTTATTTTTCAAATGCGATTATTTTTATTTATAGCCACCATCTTTATAGCATAAAAAAAAGCTTTTCTCATGCGAGTGCGCTTCTCGTGCTAGCATAGAGAAGCTAAAACCCCAGGATAAGAGTAAGCAAACATGATAGCTAGTTGTGTTTTTGGCTCTGTTTGACCGTTTAACACTCACACTCATAACTGATTACAATCTTCTGGTATACAAAAGAAAAATAAGTGTCAATTCAAAAAAAATATCGGCTGAATCAAAGCAATTTCTCAAGGGGACCTAACTTGTTGGGGGCTCCATGCTTCAATGGGGGCACCTGAAAAGTGGACTGAAACCATGTCAACTTTTTTGACTTAAATGATATTTCATTGTAATATTAAACATGGGCACATATAAATAAATGAGCATTTCCAAAAATACAATAAACAGAAAGAAAAATAAATGCAATACCGCACGGGTCAATTTTTTTTTCTCATTTGATCGTTTTTTAAGCCAGTTTCAACATCCAAAGGACTTTTAGTGCGTTCAGCTACAGCTTAACCGGCGTGCGACGCCGGATACCGGCTAGTTATAACTATTTTTGACGCTGTTTTAACCCTATTAGCCCTAGGGAGGGGGCAGAATCGTGTATATCTCGAAGAAAATTTTTTGAAACGTCTCGAAACTTTCCGACTTTTAATAAATCCTTATTAAGAGTACTTGTGCAAATTTTTAGGGTCATACGTCTCCTAGATCAGGTTTTATGACTTTATTGTGAAACATGACATAAAACCAATCTAAATTCGTCTCAAAATTTTAAAATTGCGATAACTTCTGAAGTATTGATCCAATCATATTCAAATTTCGACAGGTGCATGGCCCGGGGTCCACTTAAAGCTTTTGATAGACTGGATGGCGCGATTAAGTGGCCCGGTAGTATAATGGTAATAATAAGCATTAGGCGGACTGTAAAACTGTCCGCCAGATTTTAGTTGTTTTTGAAAGATAAAAACAGTATGAAGCAATGTTTTTATTTGAGAATAAGGGATTGCAAATCTGGTTATTGATGTTTGTTTCTCATTTTTGATTATGTCTTTCAACTCCAAGTAGTTTTTTTGTTATTTGGATTTTAAACATTCCTTTTTCAAAATGGCAACCTCGTCAAATGGCAACCTCATCAAATGCTCCTTAGTCTACAGGTGTAGGTATTAGCAATGTTAATTTAAAAAAATATATAAACATTTTTTGACAATTTTACTCATTTTCAGCATAGGTTTTAACAAGAAATCTTAATGGAAAATATAAAAGCTGCAATTATGTTAAAGAAGAACCTTTTATCTTTCAGAATCTTCAAACAGAATCTCAATATGTATCTTTATTGGTTCGGCTGTGAGAGACATTTTTGTAAACCATACATTTTTGTCTTTTTCCGACAGGTGGAAATTTTGTGATGACGGGTCATCGCTTTTTGGATGACGTCATGAAAATTATTTTCTTCCTGGAAGTTTGTGTCATGATGAAGAACATTTGTACCAATTTTTATGGACATAGCTCTTCTAGATAAAAAATAATCGAGTGTGGTAGATTTACCTCCCCCTGGGGCTACAAAAATCAAGAAAGGTTGGGGTTGATAGGGTTAATAACAACGTATTCAAATAAATTCAAAATTAATCAGCTTGTTTCTCAGCCAATCAAAACGTTCAATTGTTGTTAGAAAATAATTAATCGGAGGTCATAATAATCTTTATCATCAACATGAAAAATATGAGCAATCTGATTGGTGTACATAAATACAAGACCGCGTCCCAAAAGGGGTCTGGTAAGCGAGAGATCATATTTTGTACATTTTTATGATTAGAAAGCTTTTCTCTTCGCTTCCAATACACAACAACTTATAAAAGAGTTTATGAAAAGAATGCTTTGATCTTTTTAAATTTTTTTTGTGGACCTACCTCCGGGTGGTGGTTCTTTAAATTAACCCATGTTCGTTCGTTCGTTCGTCTGTTACAAGCTTTTCTCGGGATTGGCTCATTACTTTTTTCTGTTTTTTGGCACAATGATGCAAAATGATGATTCCTAAAAAGTGACGGAGCCCGATTTTCGAAAAAAAATATGCCTGAAAATCTAGTTTTTTGGCATTTTCTCGAGATTTTATCATTAGTTTTTTCTGATTTTTTGCTCAAAGATGCGTATTAACAATGCCCAAAACATGGCCGAGTCCGATTTTTGAAAAAAAAATTTTCCGGACGGAAATATGCCGGAAATCGCCGTTTTTCTGGATTTTCATTGGACTTTTTCCATATAATTGGTTGTTTTTTCATTCAAAAACATTATTAATAACAATGCCCACCATCAAGCATGCTTCAATTTTCAATAAAATTGATTTTTGAAGCCGGCACTATTTAAAAATCGCCGGAACAACCTATTTTCGCCGGAAAGACAGTATTTCTTGAATTTCTCGAGCTGTACTTTATACTTTTTATGAAATTTTGCACATTGATGCAAAATGACAATACCTAAAATGTGACGGAGCCTGATTTTCAAAAAAACATTTTTTTCCGACCGAAAATGCCGGAAAAATGCCGGAAAAACCGGTTTTTTTGACATTTTCTCGAATTTTCATCTGTAGTTTTTCCGATTTTTTTGCAGAAAGATGCGTATTCACAATGCTCAAAACATGGCCGAGTTCGATTTTTGAAAAAAAAAATTTTCCGGTCGAAAATGCCGGAAATCGCCGTTTTTGCAGATTTCATTGGATTTTTTCCTTATATTTCTATGTTTTTCACACAAAAATATTATTGATCAAGCATGATTCAATTGTCAATAAAACTGATTTTTGCGACCATAACTTTATACTTATTTTTTCCCTACAACCCTTCCCTCTCCCCCAATCAACAATCAATGATGAATTTATTGCGTTATGCATTTTCTCTAAACGCTATATTTTCTGACTGATTTTTTTCATTTTTTCTCCTCGCATTGCTATCTAACTTTCATCATCAGGTAGGTCCATTCAGCATCTAGCTTGTTTTTTTTTTCTTTATTCAAACAAAGACACGTGTACACTACGAACATATATTACAAAACATTACTTAAACATAAAATATAGTCCTTCCCCCCGCTAGGAACTAACGTTATATCGCCAGAGGTACTCGACTATGTAAAAAATAAATAAATAAATTTCTAAAATAAAGCACCGCTAAACCTTCCAGTTTTGTTAAGAAATTCAACGACAGAATAAAGAAAAGATTTATTTAGATTTGAAGTCAAACTTTCATCCCCATATAATAAAAGCGGACAGAAAAAAGGAGGGTTAAGTGGATGAAAAATAATGCCTAGGGTCTGAAGTTTGTCGAACAAAGATTGTCTTGCATGGGAATATATAGAGCAGTGCAGAAGAAAGTGCTGAGTGTTTTCAACAGAGTTAGTTCGGCAACCACAGAAAGGGTCTAAAGTGTCGCGGAAGCCATGTCTAAATTTGTGCTCGTTGAGGTGGCTGAACCCGACCCGAAGTCGATTAAGAAAGATCACTCCTTGAATGTCAGGAACATCAAAAACGTGAGATTGCTTGGGTCTCAAAAATTTATAGATTGCTTTTTTGAAAGTTTTAATTGAAGGTAGATCTCGTATATTACCTCCCAGAACATTCCACTGAGATATGCAGTACGGAAAAAAAGAAGTACGCTCAGTTCGTATATTAAGAGGATAAATAGGATTTCTTGTTCTAAGGCCACCTGGTGCTGTAAGTCTTACTGGCAGGTAGTTACGTAAATACGAAGGGGCTAAATTGTTAATAATTCCATAGAAGAATGTCATTCTTCTAGCAAAGCGCCTGTCAGCAAGACTTTCAAGACCAAGTTCTGAATATAGTTTTTCTTGAGACGTTCCACGAAAACAGCCTGTTATAGCTAAACATGCATTATATTGAATAGATTCAAGCTTCTGCACAAAGGTAGCATTTCCTGGGTGGTCATATACGATATCACCATAATCAAAATGAGGCCTAATGAAAGATTTATAAATGGTTAGTAGAGATCTCCTAGACACATGCTTGCAAAGCCGGTTAATAAGACCAAATCCTTTATTGGCCTTTTTTATCGTCTCGTCTAGATGGCGATCAAAAGAAAGTTTTGAATCTAAGATTAGACCAAGATGTTTCTGGTACTCACTGGTTGCGATATTAGAATTATTAAAGGAGATTACTGGAGCATTAGGAGGAGTGAGTCTACAGGTAAAATAGACTTCAATGGCTTGCTTAGACGGGTCAGGGTCAAAAGACATCTTCCATTGATGAGCCAACTCAGTTATCCTGGAGAGATTTCTGTTAAGTACATCAAGGCTCAAGAGTTGATCAATCACAAGAGAGAATAAAGAGGTATCGTCAGTAAAGATCTTGGGTTTTGACTCAAGGTTTTTTGGAAGATCATTAATATAAATTAAGAAGAACAATGGACCAAGAATAGAGCCTTGAGATACCCCAGCATTGATTCGCTTCCACTCAGATGTTTTCCCATTCAACACAACTCTCTGATGCCTATCGTCAAGAAAGCTGCGAATTAAGGAAAACAACGGTCCAGTCACCCCGTAAGATTTGAGTTTAAAGAGTAAGCCATCGTGCCACACCCGATCGAATGCCTTTGAAATATCTAGAAACACCCCCCCTGGTATCTAGAGAAGGATCTTTGTCAAACCCTGTATAAATATCATGCGTTATGGATAACAACTGAGAAATGCAGCTTTCCCCCTCCCGAAAACCAGACTGACAAGGAGAAAATAAGTTATTGTTTTCAAAATACCTGTAAAGTGTATCGTAAATACACTTTTCATATATTTTTCCAAACACAGGACGAAGAGACACTGGTCTGTAGTTTTTGGCTATGCTCATGTCTCCCTTTTTATAGACAGGAACCACGTTACCTTTCTTCCACTGTGATGGGAAAATGCCAGAGTTGATAGAAAGATTGAATATGCTAAGCAAAGGTTTTACTAGAGACTTACCACAGATTCTGACCATACGAGTAGAAATATTATCCCACCCATGGGCCTTGTTAACATTCAAAGAATTAATAATACACTCGATTTTTTCGTCTTCAAATACAAGATTATCCAGTCTACAGTTAGTAAGAAATTGTTCCGGTGGCAAAACACTGCCAGTATCGATAAGTTAGCATTGGTTCGAGAAAAAAGAATTAAAGAAACATCACTTACAAGGACGTTTCTTTCATTTCGAATAGGTGGAATTTTCGGGGTTTTACGTACGTTCGGAAACTGCTTCAGTGTAGACCAGTATTTCTTACTTCCTATGTTTGGATCATTTAAAGAGTTGCCAAGACGAGAAAAATAGTTATCCTTGGCAGTCTTGATGGCCAATCTGCACCTGTCAACCATGTCATCAAGTGTCTGACCATCATCTAAAGGATTTCCCCATTTTCTCCAACGACGATATATCTTAGCCTTATCCAAAAGTATCTGCTTAATCTCAGGAGTCATCCATAACGCATCTTTGTCTTTGATGGTGATAGTTTTATTTGGAACAAAATTACAAAAAATATTAAGTATATATTCAGAAAGAAGGGCAACACGATCTTCTACGTTGAGTCCCAGAAAGGAGGTTTCCCAATCAATGGCATTCAGGGCAAGCACCATCCCCTCTCATCAGCACAAGAAAAGTCCCAAATCGTGCGTTTATAAGCTGGAGGGAATATAGTTCGAAAGTTTATTTTTACGAAGGGTATCTGGTGGTGGCAACGTGGATTAAGTGAAGGTAAAACTCCGGAATCTAAAATAGGAGTCCGCGAAGATGAAAAAATAAGATCAATGCAAGAAGGAGAACACCCAGGACGAAGATGAGTCGGCTCATCAATCAGTTGATGTAACCCATATTGTGAAGCTAACTCGCTAATGTACTCTCCTTGAGAATTTGTAATGTCACCAGTCCACCAAACTGAGTTTCTTGCGTTAAAGTCACCGAGGGAAATAGCTAAAGTAGGAGAAACATCATAAATTTTTCTGATAGTTTCCTCCAATTTTTGTTTAAATGCAGAAAATTCTTCTGCATTTTGACTAGGAGTTCGGTAGAGAAGACAAAGAAGAAGTTTTTTCGAACCAGAATTAACTTCACAAACAAGGCACTCGTCAAGAGAAGACAACTATAATAAAGACAAACACCACCTATTTTTGAGTTAGATCAGTGATCACATCTGAGCAACTCATAATTTTCTATCTTCAACCTCGAATCATCGCTCTCGATAGAGGAATCAAGAAACGACTCACCAACACACAAGATGTCAAACTTGTGAGCACTCAGAAAGGCAGTAATTTGAGCAATCTTTGAAAATTTATCAACCCAAACGCTGTTTGGATTCCAATGAGAAATTGATAAGGTGTTATCTTTCTCTCTCGGCCCCGGGTTAGACTCGATATCTCCCGCTAAAAGAAGTAGATTATACTAGTCTCGCTACGTTTCGGCTATTTTGAAATGTTTTCAATGAACCTCGGGGTTATTAATCCCAAATCACCCTCCAAACCATGTTATTCCGCGTTAATTATATGGTCAAAAAAAGAATTGAAGAACAATCAATCGGTTTTTTTTTGTTTTTTTTCGAAACTTATAAAAACATTCGAAACTATAAAAAACATTTGATTGACACTCTTATCTAGATTTGCTTAAAAATTTGTGCAATATTTTGGTAACCAATCAAAATGCTCTGAAGATATCGTACGATACTTTTCAACCAATAGAAATTCTTGTTTACATCAGGGCGATTACAAAAAAGCGGGGTTATTACAGATTTATCGCCCCGCTCGTCCCTTACAAATCTAAGCTGAATGTAATCAACCATATAATTACATTGAAAACACTTCAATATTTTGAAATCTTTTCAATGAACCTCGGGGTTATTAATCCCAAATCACCCTCTAAACCATGTTATTAGTAGTACGTTTTAAAGATCATTTTATAAGGTTATTTTATATATTATTTTTAAGATTTAGATAATTTATCAGTTTTTGAATATTTTAGATTTTTTAGGAAGGTTCTTTAATTCTTCTGACAAGGATGTTCAGTTTTTGGTAGAATTCAATAGCAGCTTCTGTAGAGCTGTTTTAATTTGTGAGACTGATTTGAGAAGATTCAAAAGGTGGCATTTTGTTCTTTTGAGGAAATTTTGAAGGAAGTTCTTCTACCTAAGGTCTTATACAAGATTTTCCTTGGATTCAGTTTTGTTTTTGTTTTGATTAATTATCTTCCGTATTATTTTTAACTAGCCGGTACCCGGCGTCGCACGCCGGTTAAGATGTAGCTGAACGCACTAAAAGTCCTTTGGATGTTGAAGCTGGCTTAAAAAGAACGATCAAATGAATAAAAAGATATCTTCAAAGTTTGACTCTAACCCTCCCCCGGAGATCTTTTTCTCGCTTCGCTCGCATTAAAATACGCCGTCCAGTTTTCGACAATTTGAGAACATGTCATGGTAAAGAGGCGTGAAATGTTAAAATAACAATTCTTATGAAAAAGTGGGAAAGCCACAAATAATAGTGCAACTTTGTTTTTATCAGATCTAAGATAAATAAGTAAATTCTAAATTGTTTTTTTAAACCCTTGTCATAACTTTTCGAATTTAAACATGTAAAATAACGTACACAGTTAAAGGGGGGGGTTTCAGGGGTCTTAAATACCGTCATACCGGCAAAAGTTTGGGTCAAATACCGTAATACCGTCGGTGAAGGAAGCCTAATACCGATACCGATATTATATTTATGTTTTTTTTCTCAAAAATAATGAATTTTCAGTTATCAAATCTATTGTGTAGTAACAAATTAGAAACTGTACAAACAAGTCTTGTACTTTATGAGGCCCTCCAGTCAACCCTCAATTCAGGTATATTCACGCACAAATTTTTACCAATTCACGAATTCACGCGCGAAAAAAACCATTTTCACGTTCACGCAGTCGAACCAATTTTGCTTTTACATCTTTGGTTAAACGATTGTGACCTTATTGGGCTAAATTTAACCTTTTTATGGTCTCTTTTAAACAAATTGACCTATTCTTATACCAAATATTTTCGCCAATATATAAAGTTTTTTGCTAGTTTTGTGACCTTGTTCTCGATATCGTCGACTTTTTAAGGCTTCTTTTACAGCTATTTGAGCTTTCATGAAGCAATATTTTAGGTCTGCCGCGCCAAAGTTACTTGCTTGTTACGGGAGGGGGAGGCAAATGCAAAATTAAGCCTTTCCCCCAATGATTTCTTCCTCGCAGACCCGTAGGATGTCTTTTATATTGAGAATTAATTTAAAATCGAGGTTTGGGCCAATCATGGTTTGAGAAGCCGTAGACTTTAATACAGGCTTCATAGAGGTTGGTGCTGTGGTACAAGTAAAGGACGCAAATTACAATGTTTAACCCCCTATCGGAGGAAATAAAATAAATGGAAAATAAGAACGCGAGCGGAGCGAGCGCAAAAATTTTTCGACAATTTTCGCTCTCCTTTGTCATTGAAAAACGGCCTTAATACGCTATTGTTAGCCAAGTATGCCTTGTTTGGTAACACAATTTTTGATTTTATTTAACACTGACCATTTGTTGGCAAAAAGAAAAATATGGTACGGCGAACGACGTACCTGCCATACCCGGTGCAGCGTTCCAAGAGTTTCGCCCAAGAAAAAATTTAAAATTTAGAATGCCTAGATTGCCTGAAAACGCATCATGTGCATCATGATGTGAATTATTTTTTAATCGTTCGATGCTGCTCAAGATGTTTTTAGAACTACCTACTTTTACTAATTATTGAAGGAGTAAATACCGCCTTTACTGTCTCTAAGTTACTGCAGTATCAGTGTATTGTAGTAGCAATATAAGTGAATACGGAGAGACGACCATATCATTTAGTGCTGACGGAGAAAATTTTATCTAGACTCATTCGTTGTATGCAGTATTTGCATCACAAAAGTTGTCATTAAAAAAATGCGCCCGCAGAAAAATAACGAAAATATTTGTTTAGATATCGTTAAGTTATGCTTATTTTGAATAACCTCACCGTGACAATACACGTTTTTTTTTTTTTAAGAAACACACTTTTAAGAAACATGAGGCTCAGAATGCCTAAAAACTAAGAAACATCTAAGAAACATGCTGAGGCTGAGAATGAGAAAATAACATTTTTAATTAGTTTTTTTAAAAACCTTCCAATCAAAACATGAAAAATAGGCTGATTATGTCAAAAAGTTTAGAAACATGTAAGAAACATTTAAGGCTCAAAAGGCCGATTTCTTAAGAAACATTGAGGCTGCTTGGTAAAACTAGTTTCTTAAAAAAAAAAAACGTGTAAGTCAATAGGACATTAAAGATCGTGCGAGCGAAACGAGCAAGAAAATTTTACTGGTTAAAATAGCGGAATAGACTTATCTTTTTAGAAAATTTTTCTGCATGAAACTCATGAAGAAACTAAAAGGTAAATAGTTTTATACCGAAATACCGTTTTTTATTGATAAAGATATCGAAATACCGACAAAAAAACAGGCAATTTACCGATACCGGTAGAAAATGAAATACCGTAATCCCGTCGTTTTTATCTCGTAATACCGATTTACCGGGGGTAAAAAGGCCCAATACCGTCATACCGTAAAAGTGAAAACCCCCCACCGTTAAAGAGATGGACTACTTTCTTCTCTTGCTTTTTATCGCCCTCTGAATGCTGTTATTGTTCGACAAACTTTTTAAATTTATGTTTTGATTTACATTTGAAATGTTTCTTTTCTATAAAAGAAACTTGTTTTGTTTTGAAAAGAATTCGAATGTCATTAATAAATACGAAAACATTTCAACAAAAGAAAAGAGAAAAATAGGATCAGGCAAAGCTGGGCAGAAATTAAAATTACTAAATGTAGATGGGCCTTAAATTTCAAAACATTGCTTGCGAAATCTTTTGCAAATGGTGCGAATCCAATAGAACAAATTTGTTAAGCAAGAGACTAAAAGTCATAATTCTAAAACACAAACAAAACGAAAACGAAAGCGGTGACACACAGACACACAAAGCACCGCTATTAATATATAGATGAAACATTAATTCCTTGACTTTATCTCTACTTTGTTCACTTAAAGGTTTATTTTCTTTGGGAATTGAATGATTTTAAGTCAAAACCCATCAACTCCTTGTAGATTTGTGGTATAATTACCATTTTCACGGGAGTGATTTTTCAATCTTAGATCACCATCACTGTGAAAATCTTTTTCAAAAATATTCAATCAAAAGATATCACACAAAGTTTGTTATTGGCTGTTTTTTGTCGTTTTTTACTGCTTTATAGAGTCAACCAGCAATAAATTGATTGACTGAATATTTTTGAAAAGTTTTTTTTCACAGTGATGATGATTTAAGATTGAAGATCACTCCTGTGAAAATGGTAACTATACAACATTTCTACAAAAAGTTGATTTTTTTCTTCTTCATTTTTCATTTTCATTTTTCTTTTCTTTTTAATTTTTTGCTTGATAATATTCCACTAACAAATGTATTTTTAACAAGCACAAAATCGCAACTTGATTCGAATTCTATCAAAAGTATCCGCCACTTGATTCGAATTCTATCAAAAGTTACCGCCATTTTTGTCTCAGCTGCAAATTATTTAGACTTTACACTTTCATTTAGTTTCCATAGAATGCAGAGGGGCTAAATTTTAAAAACGAAGCAAATATTGGAATTTTGAATGCAAATTCTCAATAAATTTATTGCACCGCAGGTCAAAATCATAGCACTTTCATTTAATTTCGAATTTTAATTCGAAGCCGCACCCGGGAGCCAATTTGATGACCTCGAACCGGTCTTATTGATGCACTGGGCCCTTGCGACGAAAGTCTATACAGCCAATAAATGAGACTTATCTGTCACCTGACACCTGACGTAGAAAATCTCTTCCGACACGCTAAAGCTTTGAAGTTCGGGAAAACTTTGAACGCCTGGAAGGTTAAGATTACGCTGATTTTGTAGCGAAGGTCTTTTAGAGCTCTCTAACTCGAGCTGGAAGGGACCAAGTAATCTCCTAGATTATTAGAGAAAGATTTGAATTTGGCCATTCCATTTTATAACCATACAGGGGGTGGACGAACATTTCCAAGAGGTTTCAAGAAGTGCCTACCTTCAGTAACTAGTGTTTTTTTATTGATATCGCTGACCAAATCCACTCGTTCCAATCTTTCCAACTCCAATGATAACCGTGCCCATTCGACTGTTTTGAGTTGTTCTGTTAAGTCTTTTTGATTGTCATTTAGAGATAAACCAAGTCTTGTGAGTAATTGATCTTTCTGTTGGCCAATATTGTTGGAAATGATTTCCAGAGCTTCAGAGTTACAGAACGTACCAGGTTCTAAAAAATAAGTTAAATGCACTTTCTTTTGAATAAAAAATTCTTCACAGCTCAAACATTTGTATTTTGCTAAGATTGTTATTCCAGAAGAATTCTCTCCCCCCTCCTAGTAGTCCTAGTCAATTCTTGAAAATTTCCAGCCTTGATCATTTTTGTTTCTTCTTTTGTAACAATTTACCGTATATTGGCGTCAATTTTGCAGAAAGGTTTTTCGTAAGTCTTATTCCGACTGATGAATGTCCTGTTCACAAAGCATCTGTTCAAAATGCTGCAAAGAAAAGAAATTATACCTTTATGAGTGGGTAAAGTCTTCTTTATGAACTCATGTTCCTCTTTCAAACACTCGACTACTTGGTCAAGTCTTAAAATACATTCTTTATTTTCCTGCAGGAAATCGTTATGATCGGTTAAAATGTTTGAGTGATGGTCCAGGACATCGCTGTGATCGTCGATGACGGTGTCGTGATCGTTCAGGGTGGTGCGGTGGGAACTCAATATAGTTTCGTGTGTGGTTAGGTTATTGTTGTGTGTGGTCAGGGTATTGTCGTGTTCGGTCAGGGCATTGTCGTGTTTTTTCAATGCAGTGTCGAGTGAGGTCAGGGTAGTACCGTGCGATGATAGGGTGGTGACATGTAGATTTAGGGCTGTGTCGTGTTTCGAAATGTTCTTCTTCAATTGTCCAACAGTAGCAAGTTCGTTCAAAATCTTTTTCGAGAAGAAAGAAAGCGATTGGACTACAAGATTATTTGTGACATCAAGCGGTCTGGTTCTCAAGGCGTTCATATTATACGTTGTAAAACCTAAACCAATGACAATCTTTTCTCCTTCATTCCATCTCAAGTTAAGTTCATTCAAATCAATACTTTTGGCATCAGCATGTAAAAGACGATTTCTCCAATCACGAGCAAGAATAACAAATGCTGCAGGACTGATGTCACCGGCTGCTAACTTTTTATTCCAGCCATTTTTTGGAGGTGGCAATGTTGTGAAATTAATAATCAAAACGATGATAAGAGTTATATCAAACGTTTGGCTGTCTGTCTGAGTTGAGTTTGGAGGTAATAGAGTATCTACTTGATCTTGCTTCAATACCCCCTTCTTTACCAAACGGTTAATTGTATTCTGCTGCTTTCGAATCTCGGTATTAAGAGCGGTAGGATTCCTTGGCAGACCAACATAATAATTATGTTTATAATCGTTGTGTAAGAAAGCAAGCAGTGCTTCTTTTAAGGGTTCGTGAAGCAGAGTAGCCAATCTCAGCCAGTTTTCAATTTCTTGAATGGCTTGAGCTACAGTAACGTAGGATGACATTCTAAAATCTTCAAATAATCATTTTTTGAAATTATCTAAAATCTATAGAATGTGAAAATTTAGGTTTAATTCTTAGAGCTCAGAATTCATTCATCAGTATTTTTTTTTGGGGGGGGGAGAGGGCGGAGTAGGTGATGCCCACCATCATCATAAGATTGACAATTGCTACTATTAGGTTATATCACTTATAAGCATAGGAAGGCTCAGATTTGCAGATTTCTTCAGCCTAAAATATTTTTCAAATGGTAAATTGTTTTCTGTTCAAAAAAGGTTTTGAAGTGGTCAAGTAAAAAGACATTCAACGGCTAGCTACATGCTACTGCTTCTAAAATTTTTATATAATTATATTTTAAGTTATAATTGATAAGCATATAATAAGTATATAGACTGGATGCTTTGAAAGCTACAATCCTGGTTGAAATATAATGAGACTTCTGCGTTCTGGTTATTTTAACGTTTTTCAAGATTTAAAGTTCCGGCGAGAAAGTCGACTATCTCATTAATTTAATCGAATATTCCAATTTGGGAGAAGTTGGCAGACTTCCAGGCTATACTCTGAGCCTTATTGGACTATTTTTTAACTTTTGGATCCTCAGATCCTAAGCCTTAAGTTTAGCGTTAAAACTCAAAGTTAAAACTCTACCTATCGAACCTACTTAAGAGCACTTACAAATCGATTGTGGTTACAAAACTTCCCGGTGGATTTCCCTTATTTCTCAAATATTACGACCTCGATTGTAAGCATACATAAGCCTGGCCAAGGGGTAAACACTTGCTTATAAAAAAACATTTTTTGAAATTTCGAACAGAGATTGATGAATGCATTATAACCGACTCGAGTATAAGATGAATTACAAAATTTTTGGAAGCTTCTTCAGCCAACACATTCAAACAGTGTTTTCTTTTGCCTACATAACTTAAACAAAATTGAGATCCTGAGATAATTAAAACCTGGGGCTGATTAAAGCCCTTCTTTAATATAATCAACTAGCTGGTACCCGGCATCGCACGTCGGTTAAGCTGTAGCTAAAAGTCCTTCCAAATTGGAATTATGCCACACCTGCCCACTGGCTCGCTTCGCACCCAAACTACAATTATGCCACACCCATCCACTGTCCTGCTTTGCACCCAAACTACAATTATGCCACACCCATCCACTGTCATGCTTGGCACCCAAATTACAATTATGCCACAGAACATGGTCAAAAATAAACCCCTGTTTTGTGACATTTTACATATGATATCTTTAACCAAAGGTTTTTAGGTGATATAATGTGGCTGACACTAAGTTTATATATTCCTCAAAAGGGGAAAAGATCGAATTTCAAAGTGCAGAAAAAACGGTTACAATATCTCTTCTAGATATCCCTAAATTTCACTCTAAATCAGGTGATTTTTTGTGGCTTAAATTGTCATGTGGCTTACGTCAGTCACAATTTTTGGAGAACAATTGTGGCTTACCAGGTATGTGTAAAAAAAACAGTGGAACGATAGAGAATTAAAATTTTTATTAATGGGTGATGGATCGTGGTTAAAACTCGACGTGAAAACATGTGGTTGACATTTCCAAGTAGTCAACTGTAAATGGTTGTAAGCCCCAAACCATCACCTAACAGAACTTTTCAAACTACTACAAGCCTAGGTTAAGCTTTGAACTTGAAGTGTGTAAATTTTCAGCTGTCAAAACAAATGTCAGCCACATTTATCACCTGAAGTGTAAAATAATTGAAATATTGTCAATTTTCGAATGTCACACTATTTTTGACCATGATCCACACCCATTTACTGTCCCGCTTTGCACCAAAAAATACAATTATGCCACACCCATTCACTGTCCTGCTTCGTACCCCTATTGGAATTATGCCACACCCATCCACTGTCATGCTTTGCACCCAAATTGGAATTATGCCACACCCATCCACTGTCCCGCTTCGTACCCAAATTAGAATTATGCCACACCCATTCACTGTCCCGCTTGGCACCCAAATTAGAATTATGCCACACCCATTCACACTGTTCGCTTTGTACCAAAACTAGAATTATGCCACACCCATCCACTGTCCTGCTTCGTACCCAATTTGAAATTATACCACACTCATCCACTGTCATACTTTGCACCCAAATTCAAATTATGCCACACCCATCCACTGTCCCGCTTCGTGCCCAAATTAGAATTATGCCACACCCATCCACTGTCCCGCTTCGTACCCAAATTAGAATTATGCCACACCCATTCACTGTCCCGCTTTGCACCAAAACTACAATTATGCCACACCCATCCACTGTCCCGCTTGGTACCCACAAATTAGAATTATGCCACACCCATTCACTGTTCGCTTTGTACCAAAACTAGAATTATGCCACACCCATCCACTGTCATGCTTTGCACCCAAATTACAATTATGCCACACCCATTTACTGGCGCGCTTTGCACCAAAACTACAATTATGCCACACCCATTCACTGTCCTGCTTCGTACCCCTATTGGAATTATGCCACATCCATCCACTGTCATGCTTTGCACCCAAATTGGAATTATGCCACACCCATCCACTGTCCCGCTTGGCACCCAAATTAGAATTATGCCACACCCATTCACTGTTCGCTTTGTACCAAAACTACAATTATGCCACACCCATCCACTGTCATGCTTGGCACCCAAATTGGAATTATGCCTGACCCATCCACTGTCCTGCTTCGTACCCAATTTGAAATTATACCACACTCATCCACTGTCATACTTTGCACCCAAATTCAAATTATGCCACACCCATCCACTGTCCCGCTTGGCACCCAAATTAGAATTATGCCACACCCATTCACTGTTCGCTTTGTACCAAAACTAGAATTATGCCACACCCATACACTGTCATGCTTGACACCCAAATTACAATTATGCCACACCCATTTACTGGCCCGCTTTGCACCAAAACTACAATTATACCACACCCATTCACTGTCCTGCTTCGTACCCCTATTGGAATTATGCCACATCCATCCACTGTCATGATTTGCACCCAAATTAGGATTATGCCACACCCATCCACTGTCCCGCTTCGTACCCAAATTAGAATTATGCCACACCCATTCACTGTCCCGCTTGGCACCCAAATTAGAATTATGCCACACCCATTCACACTGTTCGCTTTGTACCAAAACTAGAATTATGCCACACCCATCCACTGTCCTGCTTCGTACCCAATTTGAAATTATACCACACTGCACCCAAATTGGAATTATGCCACACCCATCCACTGTCCTGCTTCGTGCCCAAATTAGAATTATGCCACACCCATCCACTGTCCCGCTTCGTACCCAAATTAGAATTATGCCACACCCATTCACTGTCCCGCTTTGCACCAAAACTACAATTATGCCACACCCATCCACTGTACCGCTTGGCACCCAAATTGGAATTATGCCTGACCCATCCACTGTCCTGCTTTGTACCAAAACTATAATTATGCCACACCCATCCACTGGCATGCTTCGTATCCAAATTGGAATTTTGCCAAACCCATCCACTGTCTCGCTTGGCACCCAAATTAGAATTATGCCACACCCATTCACTGTCCCGCTTTGCACCCAAATTAGAATTATGCCACACCCATTCACTGTCCCGCTTGGTACCCAAATTGGAATTTTGCCACACCCATCCACTGGCACTGGCATGCTTCGTACCCAAATTGAAATATACCACACCCATCCACTGTCCCGTTTTGCACCCAAATTGGAATTATTAGGGGATAAAATTTGGCATTTTCGTTTTTAATGTACCACATAATGTACCGCTTGCCACGAAATGGCCAACGAAAAATCTCGTGAAATCAGTGAGGTCTTAATGCGGGAAGTGGAATCTTATGAAAAATGACGCTACGAGTTGTCAATCCAACTTTTCTAATCCGTTGGACTAATTTTGCTGCCGGGGGGGGGGGGGGTCAGTCAGGCAAATTGACCGACGAGTATGTGCGGCGGTCAAGGGTATTTTGTAAGCTTTTTTTAGTAAGGAAAAGTGAAGGCTCAAGAGCCAGTTTTTTTAAGAGCGTGGCAGGTCCAATAGTTTGAAACTTACATTTTTTTCATTTTTGCGAAGCGAATTTATGAGCGAAGCAGTTTTGCTATATTGTGCACGTACCTTTAACTTCTTTCCCAAGGGAAAATTTGCTATAAAATTTGCTATATAAATCACATCTTCAAACCGATGATTTTATCAAAATGACCTTGAATGGTTTGACTTGAAGCCACTAAAACTTTCTCGGTTTGGTAGCTAGGACTGCGAAAAATGCCGTTTTAAAATGGTGCACCCTAACAGTGAACAGCAACAAAATTACTGGAAGCCGAAACACGGACTTAGAATCTGAAATTGATCAAATTGCCGTGCGGGCGGCACGCATCTAAGCAATCTAAGCAGTGGCTTTTCGGTTTTAAATATTTATTTTTCTGTTAAATGGAAAAAAATTAGTTTGAACGTTGACAGAAAGGATCTTCATCATCTCTTGACTTTTAACAGCAAGTATCAAGTATCAAATAAGATTAATGATAGGTTTTTGCAAGTCGTGCGGGCGGACAGGATAAGTGCTCTTTTAGTGAACGAAACTTACCTTGCAAAACCAAGTGGATATTCTATGATAAAGAAGTACGGAGGTAATCAAATTTATCGAATTTGTCAAGAAATAAATCAAAACTGCCCAAGAACCAACAAGCCATCTTTGTACATTTTTGTTTTTGTTTTATTTTTATGTTTTGATGATTTCGACAGACGATTCGTGATTCGAATAAAAATGTTAGATCGTTCGACTAATATCGTTCGATTTTTTTTTATTAAGGCACCATTTACACTCGAATAACTAGAAGGGAAAAAAGAGCGATGCGCGGCGGGCGGCGGCAGGTGTTGTGCCGCCGTGGATTATGTGGTGTGTTTGGGGCATTAAGGTTCTTGCGACCCTGTCTCTTTAGCGGCTTTATTAGAGGGATTTTTAGAGTGTCTCTTATTTTGTTAGCAACTTGCGAATTGAGGTGGAGTCTGGATCGCTTTGCAACCCTTATACAATACGGCTAGCTGGATATGTTTTTAAGTACAATAAACTGAGTAAAATCCCAAAATATTTTGGTCTGAAAATCCATAATGGCGAATTTATGCCAATTTGAAGTTTTTGACATTTTAGGGCATTGCACTTAAAAAGCTTTTTGATATAGAACCATTCTCTCTCAAATGAAAATGAGGAATTGGATTTTGGTGATTCTAAAACTATGACCGGTAAACTATACAATTTTCAAAAAAAAATCTAAATTTTCAAAATGGTAGCTGGAGTTATGACGTCACAAAAACACTAAAAGTTTGATTTTAGGGGTATTTTAGAGCCATCTGACCTGTCCCAGGGGAGTTTGTTACTGCTCATAATAATAATTTCTGGTAGTTCAGTCCCTGGTCTATACATTTAAAATAATTGCAATAAAAAATTCCGGCCCTACTGGCCACTAGAGGCCCGAAAAGCCAATCAAGTCTCAAAAAAAGTACCAACTTTAGACCAATTTTCCTAGAAATCCCAACATTGTCTGACCTCCAACTCTTCTGTTCCTGAAAGACAACCGCCTGGTCTCTTAGGATCAAAAGAGAAACCTATGTGACCTCCTACCATTATACTTTTATCTTGATTTAAAAACTT
The DNA here is from genome assembly GCF_902728285.1 of Clytia hemisphaerica. Taxonomy (NCBI): domain Eukaryota; kingdom Metazoa; phylum Cnidaria; class Hydrozoa; order Leptothecata; family Clytiidae; genus Clytia; species Clytia hemisphaerica. The sequence continues at coordinate 2,902,414 of NW_027103836.1, read as the reverse complement.
TCTTAACATCGCTCAAAAAATGACTAAAATTTGGGATATTTTGGCCCATTGGCAAACTTCAAAGGGGTCTAGGTCACTGAATTTGTTATGATATAAGGGCTATGAGGAATCTTTTTTATGAAAACAATGAAACTAGGTGAAAAAAGTTGTCAAATGTGCTTTCTTGGGCCGAAAAAGCTTCTTTTTTTAATTTTTGGACTAGAGCTGAGATTTTTCTATTGCATCCAGTAATTGGCAGTTAGAAAGTAAATTTTATCTGAAAATCACGATTCCTTATCACATTCCAGAAAGGTTTCTGGGAATATGAAATATGATACTCTTTGAAAGCTTATAGGGGCTGAAATTTCACTCAAAGAAGCCGTCTTTTTGCCCTTAAATACTTCGAGATAAGTCCAAAAGTACAAAATATTCCTAAACCTTTCCTTTTCTTTGAATAATTTGAACTTTGAGCTCATTTAACTGCATTTAATAGCAAACAGGTTGATAGCAAAATTGTTTTATGGGGTTGGTAAAGTTCGCCTTTGAAGATTTGAGAGTTTAGAAGCACATTTTGACAGACTTGATTCTTAAATGGTAGTCCAGGAGGTAAAGACCTTGATGAAAGTTTGTACTATCCCCCATGAAACTTCCCAAAAACCAAGATTTCATTGTCTTAGGGGGCTCATTTTCTGTTCAATCTTGAGCAAAAAAAATTGTTGTTTTGAGCAGCATTGTCGAGATTTTTAGGATTTTAGAGTTAAGACGGACTTTGAGCTAGCCCTAATCCTTAAAAGAAAGGAAAAGGTTCAAACTTCTGATAAATTCTTGCACTATCTATTGGATGCTTTCACAACAAAATCAAGAATCAAGTATCAATGGGTACTCATTTTGGGCAAAAATTTCAGCCAAACATGTACTTTTAAGTCAATTTTACAAAATTAAGGGAGTAAGGGGAGTTAGGAGCCGCCTTTGAGTGAAATTTCAGCCTCTATAAGCTTTCAAAGAGTACCATATTTGATTTTCCTAAAAACCTTTCTGGAATGTGATGACGAATCATGATTTTTAGATAAAATTAACTTTCTAACTGCCAATTACTGCCTGCAATAGAATGACCTCAGCTCTAGTCAAAAAATTTTTTGGCCACCTAGTTTCACTGTTCTTACATAAAAGATTCATCATAGCCCTTATATTATAACAAATTCAGTGACCTAGACCCCTTTGAAGTTTGCCATGGGTCAAAATATCCTAACTTTTAGTCATTTTTCGAGCGATGTTAAGAAAATTTTTAAATCAAGATAAAAGTATAATGGTAGGAGGTCACCTCTTTTGATCCTAAGAGACCAGGCGGTTGTCTTTCAGGAACAGAAGAGTTGGAAATTTTGATTTTTTTTTGAAAATTGTATAGTTTACCGGCCATAGTTTCAGAATCATCAAAATCCAATTCCTCATTTTGATTTGAGAGAGCATGGTTCTATATCAAAAAACTTTTTAAGTGCAATGCCCAAAAATGTAAAAAACTTCAAATTGGCATAAATTCGCCATTGTGGATTTTCAGACCAAAATATTTTGGGATTTTACTCATTTCATTGTACTTACGCAGGCTTGGACGTAAATGCTACCGGGCCACTTAATCGCGCCATCAAAAAGGTTTAAGTGGACCCAGGGCTGGTTAAAAGCTAACTTTAGACAACTTTTTTTCATCAAAAGACAGGGCGTTTAAAAACATAAAAGAAGTAGCGGATGTTTAGTCTATAGAAAAAGTTTCAGACAAAGTTATTCTTACTTTTACCATATACCAAAAAAAAGGTGAGATTTTCAAGTTAGAAAAATAATCTTTCCGAAATTGTGCTCAATTTTCAACAGCAATTTGTCATACGAAAAAACAACAAGCTAATAGCACAAACATATCAAACCATATCTTGACAAAAATTACTCATCGTCCTCTTTTTTTTCTCACAGATTAAGTAAATAATTATAGAAAAAGGCATTCGGTCAGCAAAATAAATTTAAACTCCTTAGAAATAACAATGAACTTTAATAAAAAGTTTAAAAGCCCATTTTAAGTAGTTTCTAGTTTTGCTTTATCCTAATTATCTTAATTAGTTTTTTCGTCTCAAAAGCAAACGCAGCTTTAAAAATGCTTTCAATACTAGATGTAATATAATTTAGAATATAATATATTCATAATGTGTACACTATCAGTAGTGTAGTGACTGACAATTATCTTCACATGAAAATACCTACCAGCCTTTGGCGGCGCGATCAGCTTTTGTGGGAACTGGAAACGAAAGAACAAGTTAAATTCTTTTCGACGACGGTTTCGAAAACAATAGATACCATTGCATTGAAGTGATAAAGGAACATCAGTTTAGTAGAGCTTTTCAAATGCTAAAAATAGTTTGCACTCTTCCGCAGAGGTCCAGGGAAATGCCTCTCATGTGACATTGGTGGGAAATTTGATTGTTTTTTTTTAAGTAAGCCTATAAATACTGTGACCCGAGAACAAATCTTCCTTGTATATTCATTTCCAGGCCCCTCGAAAGTCGACCGAGTTGACAGTGCTCCATGAGTAGTCTCGAGATACTGACACCATGAACATATAAACGACTGGACATCCATCTCCTTTGTCTTTTTTTAGAAAGGGCTCCTAGCTTCGTTGCCGCCTCGTTAAAAGCATAAAATGAAACAATAGATTTTGATGATATACCACTTGGGAATACCTTGCTAACAACGTCAAAACGTCTCTGTTGTTCTACTCTTCTCAAGTCTTTTATCTATATCATAGCAAAGATAACAGAGGCAAAATCATCGTCAGCTTGTCAAAACTCCGACTAATATTTCTAAATTTTGACTTAAAAGTGTCTAATAATTTTAGAAAGTGTCACATTCTAATTTAGATATTCTTATGACACAGGCTCTCAACTTTGGCAAGCTATTTTTTTCAAGTCATAAAAAAAATTATTGGAGAGATAAAAGGGATTCAAAAGTATACACGCAGTTGAAATTTTGCATTTCAGAGTTGAAAATGTTGATAAAATATATTGCAAATTTGTTAAAAAATTCGAAAATGTTTTTTTTGTGCATTAGGATCAATGTTCAAGCTCTATCAATCCTTTTACTTAAATAATTCAAAGAAATAAAATTATTACGGAATATTGTCGGATTTTTCATACCAATTTTGAAAAACAGGCGGCAACGAAGCTCGCTTCAAAGAGACAATAAAAGATAGATGTCCAGTCGTTTATATGTTCATGCTGACACACAGTTTTGAACTCAATTGGGTGTAAACAACTAGAGAATAAGGCAGCGCACTCTCACCTCATCTAGGGTGTATTGCGGAATCAATGCCTAGCACAGTCACCGTCAGGCTTCTTGAGTTTCTGTCAACCTAACATAGCATGGGTTGACCCGGGTGAAGATACGTTTACTTGGCAAATGAATCAAAGCGCCGAGGTGGAATCTAACCACCCTGACATCCCCGATCGGTAGCATTATCTTCAGGACTGATCTTTAGTATGACCCGGTCAGGGTTTGAATCTACGAACTTGACCATCACCGAATGGCCTACCTTTACACTACGCCTGCTATCATTTAACTTTAAAAAAATAGCCCATCTTAAAATTGGCCAATTTGAAACAAGCTCAGGAATGTACGAGTTTCTAGTTCGTCTACTGACTGTTTTTTTTTTTTTTTTTTTTTCGTTTCTTTGTTGACCGATTGGACTTGCTCTTTCTCTGTTTAAAGTTTTGTCAATCACGTTCCCTTTATAACCTAACTTCAAATTCTTTTTCGGCGATCTGTCAACGTAAATTTCAGTTTGTTAGCGTATCCTTAAGTATTGCTAAATTGGTTTTCATTGTCGACGTCTGACAAATGCCAAGCCAAATCAGTGTAAAAAAGTAGTGAAAATTATGATTATATCGCAGTCAGGTTCAGGATCGGTTTGGGGTCAGATAAAAGTTAGTGTTATGGCTAGAGTTTAAAGATACCTCCTTCTATATACAGTGGAGTCTCTATAACTCGAACACGTACGGGGAACATATAATTTCAAGTTATGAAGATCAGTTCTTAAGGCATTGTTAACTGAAGGGACCATAAATCTTGTTCTTTTAAAGAAGACATTTGAGTTAAAGAGGTTCTGCTGTTTTTCCTACTGTTGCTCCCAGTTTTGAACCACAAGTGACTGTGGCTCAAAGATGCTGGTTGACCAAAGTGCAGTACACAGTGCTAGAACGAAATACATAAACCTGCTCTGCCATCCAAAATCTTTTGAGTGAATTAAGATGGACAGAAATTCTGATTTCTTCAAATTTCTATAAGCTCATTCTGTGAGATAAAATTTTTTTCTAGTCTGTGAATTTTTATAATCTGCCGGGCCTTCGTAGTCAAGAGGTAACGCTTGTGGTTTCTGAACCAAAAGTCTTTGAATTATTTGCGGGTTAGAATCCTACTAGAAATTTCAAGGTTGAACTCTATCACAAATTCCAACTAAGAAACTTCCACAGTGTTCAGAAACTCCATATGAAGGACTAGAAAATACACGTTAACTAAACTACTCTTTACGAAGAAGTCAGGACGGTAACAAGGACCATCAACTGAGTCTATCATTTCATATCATTTAACACTTTTCATCATATTGATAGTTTTCATTTCGAATCTCATTCTAGATTGGTTCACTAAAGATTCTTAAAGATATTTCAACCAATCTACAAATTCGTAAAACCATTGTCGATCTTGGTGGTCTTCAAACGATGGTCAAAATATTGAATTCTTCCAATAAAGAATTGAAATGTCTTGCAGCTGAAACTATTTCACATGTTGCACGCTTTCGTAGAGCAAGACGAACTGTTCGCCAATATGGTGGAATTCAACAGTTGGTGAGTATTTTATTTTTGTGTCCGGGTAGCTCAGTTGGTAGAGTATTCGCCTAACAATTCAAGGGTTGTGGGTTCGATCCCCGGTCAACACCAACTCAGCGAATGAGTAGCTTAGATTAGGTAATCTACTGGTAACAGCATTCGATCTCACAGGTCTAGCGCGGGGTAGATGGGGTAGACTTCCTCATTCCCGCTCCACCGACAGTCACCAGATGATTATAACTACCTAGGTATTTTTAAAGGACTAACATATCTCCTAGCATTTGCTTACTCAGCATTTTTCAACAAAAAAACGAACAACTCCCGCGCCTCGCAAGCACCAATTTAAGAACTTCTTTTGTTCATTCTGCTTTGTCAGCATAGAGGTGCGCCTCCTTTATATATTATAAAAAGCAAAATCTTTAAGTTTATTTTTTGCTTATCTTGTCTTACGAAATTGAATTTCCATGATTTTGTATTAAAGCATAAATACACAAAGCTGTGTGACTAAGCTTCAAAGACACCGCATTGTTAAACAAGATTTTTTCACTAAGTACTTGCGTTTAATATTAAACAACTGCGTCTAACATTAGACGCGTGCGACTAATGTGTGTAATCACTATTAGTGTGGCTTTTTGATGCTTTGTGGTTTTGGTTTTCAGTTTTAAACGCGTGTGCGACTAATGTTAAACGCCACTTTTTTTAAACAATTGAGTACCAAGCTTTATGGGCGCCATCTAGTCTATCAAAAAGCAATAAGAAGCCCCGGGCTATACTACATGTAGCCTATACTAGATGTGGCGACTTTTTTTCTACGTAGCACAGTAATGTCAAAAAATGCCGGTCTTTGGTGCCGCACTCGCCACACTGCATTTTACTGGTGATTATTCTACTTTTATTAAAACTGAAAACTGCAGCCCTTGGGTATGACCGCGTGATTTGTACCTTCCAAGCCAACTAATTTTGGCGGGCGGTTAAGTATCTTGAAACGTTTTAATTATTGTTTTAAATTAATAATTTTATCAACTTTTTTTCAAAAATGATTTTAGGTTTGTCTACTGAATTGTGGTGATGTACTCAAAGCTCCTGATTTTTTAATCGACGTTGCGCGTGCAGGTGCATTAGCTTTATGGAGCTGCAGCAAAAGCACCAAAAACAAGATTGCCATCAAAAATGCTGGTGGTATACCGTTACTTGCCAAGCTATTGAAGTCAAATAATGAAAATATGTTGATCCCAGTGGTAGGAACACTTCAAGAATGTGCACAAGAGGTATTTATCTTTGTTTTTTATTTAAATCTATTTTGGTACAGAAGCTTCTATATCCTTGTGCCGACAAGCTTGTTCAATATTGATATCTTTGGTTGCCATGGTAACCATTGACCTATTTTTCCATGGCAACGGCATTAGTGAGGTTAAGTAATTCGGTATAATCACGACGACGGACGAAAATCTAACAGGCTAGTGAGTTTCAACCAATCAATTTTCGTATTTTCACTAAACTGTTACATTTTTCGTCCGTCGTCGCGATTATACTGGTATACTTAACCTCACTATTATGTAAATTTTTAACCAAGGTTAATCAAGCCTGTGCACAAGAGAATCCATTATGTCCTTGCACCTCAAAATCTAGCAAATTGCGATAAAATGTTAAAAATAATTCACTGCAGAGATAAATCGGTCATTTAGTGATGATTTTCCGTGTTTGTTTTCCTTCAAAAAGAGACTGGATCTAGTGATATATATTTACCAATTTTGATTTTAAACCTAAAAAATACTGCTGTTTTGCCCTAGAAATAAAAGACAGGATGAGAAATAAAAATAGCCGAGCCCTACCAGATATTTACTATTACAGTATTACTGTAACAATTTGGCTCTTATTAAAAAACGAAAATTGAACCTACCTGATTGATACCGTCCTATTTCGTTCGTTCGTCCGTTCGCTCGCTCGCTTTTCCTTATAATAAAAATGGTTTTCATCGAAAAAGCTATTTTGGCCAATAAGTACGAGCTAATCGCACAATTTTTTCACTACTTTTTCCCCGTCAGGAAAGTAAATTACACTGAAAGTTTCACATTTTTGGACCTACCCCGGTGGAGGTCCTATAAATTAACCTTTGTCCGTTCGTCCGTTCGTTCGTTAGTTATTAGCTTTCCTCATGATTGGCTCGTTAGTTTTTTCTGATTTTTTGCACAAAGATGCATAACTATAAACCCTCAAATGTGACGGAGCCCGATTTTCAAAAAAAAAAAATTGGGGGGCAAATTTGGGCCAAAAAACGGCTAAAAAACGGGTTTTTTGGACTTTGTGAAAAATTAGGTCGTTAATTTTTTCTGATTTTTTGCATGAAAGTAGGGTACCATCGTAGGTAAAAATTGGCTTAAGCAGATTTATGCAAAAAAATTTTGTTGGCTCAAAAAACGCATGTTTATCTATGAGAATCACTATTGATAAGCATACATCAATGTTCTTAGTCAAATAACTCAATTTTTTTATGAGATAGATGTTTTTTTTGCTCAGGAGGGCTTACTTTTAAAGAGTATGTGTGTTTCGACATGAAATTTTGGTTGCTTGGCGTGTTTTTATAGAAAAACTGGCCAAATTCGATATTTTTTATAAGCACATTATCAATTACTTAGGTATTAGCTTTTCTCGAGATTGGCTCTTTCATTCTTTACGATTTTTTGCACAAAGATGCATAACTATAAACCCTCGAATGTGACTGAGCCCGATTTTTGGGCAAATTTGGGCCAAAAAACGGCTAAAAAATGTGTTTTTTGGACTTTGTGAAAAATTGGATCATTAGTTTTCTGATTTTTTGCATGAAAGTAGGGTACCATCATAGGTAAAAGATGGTTCAAACAGATTTTTGCAAAAATATTTTGTTGGCTCAAAAAACGCATGTTTATCACTATTAATAAGCATACATCAATGTTCTTGAAAATACTGAATTTTTTGATGAGATATGTTTTTTTGCTCTCGAACTCTTGAATATGAAAGAATATTTGAAGAGCATGAAATTTTGGTTTCCAAACGTGTTTTTTTATAAGAAACAAACATCTAATTTTAATAGATTGTCACTATTTGTGTTCTGAATGATTGTTTAATGGTCACGCTTATGTAGATATCAATTATATATGTGTTAAATGCATAACCAGGTAGGTCCATAAAAGTATCACTTGTTATCTTCTCTTTATGTTTTCCTTCTATTGTTTGAGTTAAAGATTTTCTTTCTCACAAAATGAATTTCGAATGCAATTAAAACTTTCGATGATTCGTTGACTAAGCGTACTTTTATAAGAACAAAAGGCTCAATTTTGACAGAAACCTAAGAACAAATTAAGAACAATCCCAGCCTTGGATTTTAAACAAAGATGAGAAAATACTGGTTTTAAAGACCTTCTCAACTCGATTGAGTATATCAGGAACATTTAAAGCCTGGAAAATAAGAACGGTGTATATTTTTTACAAATTGTTGATTAGTTAATTAATGTTCTTGTAAAATTATATGAGAATTTTCTCCTCTGTCTATGCGCTTTGACAATATTTGTCAATCAGCATCACATTTATTAATAAGTTTTTTATCAGTTAATCATTTGAATTAGATAATGCTCTTGTGTCTCATGAACACAAATGTGTTGATTAAAGTTTTTATTGGAATTTGATTTTGTTGTCAAGCAGTAGCACACTGTGTATTCATCGAATATGGATAGTTTGAAGCCAAAACAAAGACTAGCCCTCGGTGTAGCATGTGCATTAGGTTATGCATTCTTTTTCCAATTTGCAGATATGTTTTACAAGTATACCTACGATAACAGTCATGTGGAAGCTTTTGAAGCACTTTTAATACGATATATAACGAGCTTTGTCATTATATCGTCAAATATGTTAGCTTGTGGCCGATCTCCACTGGATAGCAGATCAAATATATTTTATTCAGTGTTGGCTGGTATTTTCAGAATGTCAGGGTCCTTGTTGATGCAAATGTCCTTGCAATTGATTGATCTGGGTACTACTGCTGTAATCCTGGCTGCTTTACCACCTGTTTCGACTCTGTTCGCTTGGCTGTTGTTAAAAGAGAAAACCAAACTTTCCGAATGTCTACTTGGAGCTTTATCTTATGTTGGAGTGCTACTTGTAGTGTGGACAAGGCTTAAAGCGCCTAAATCGAATCCCAACTTGTATGTCATAGGTGTTGTTCTTTGTTTTGCATCAATTGTCTGTTTCTCATTGTATTATATCACGGTGAGAAAGATTAGTGGAAAAGTCGACTTGAGAAAATCACTTTTCTACATCAATTTGGTTGGTGTTGTGACATTATCCCTGGCTCACTTCATTTTTCGGATAGATTTTGCCTTGACTAAGGTACCTGTCGAATTCTCATGGTTTATATTAACCGGAGGAGTTATGTTCTTTCTTGCTTTACTGATGGAAGTGGCAAGTTTGAAATGCTTGAACGTTGGAGTTATAATGGTGATCAGAAACACTGAATTTATATGGGCCTATTTATATGACATCGTTTTTGATAGTTTATACCCAACCTTTATCATTATACTTGGTATTTTTATTGTGGTGTTATCAGCCACTCTTATAGCTATTGACTTAATTAGAAACATACCTTATGTTAAATGCTTTAAATTTATTTTATATAAGATAATGAACATATAAACCACTGGACGCCCATCTTTGTGTTTTTGATCCGAGCTGGACGTGTAACCTCAAATTTATTAATGATATTGTACATTATTTTGCATGACATCACTTATGATTTAGGAGATACACATTTTACCAACTGCAAATGATTTAAATCAGGTTTGTTTTGATTTAACTTTGTATTTTCATTGGAGGGCGATACATGTTAGCCTCCACTAATGCAAGTTACCCGATCCCACGGTAACAATTCAAAAAATGTATTTCATTTCCTTCAAAATTGAAAAGAAAATATGTAGTATGGAGTTTGAAAGATGATCTTCAACTTTTCAGAGATATCAGAATCTTTATACAATCATTTATACAATCTCTCGATCTCTTCATGATATCAATCATTTCATATGCAATATCAATTTTCTGAAAAAGAATCAGCAGACTTAAAATATTTTCAAGCAAACAATCAAGTCTAGTGAGAATGAAACGAGTCTATTTTTACAAAATTGTGTGTTCGGCAAAAACCTTTTCAGTGCAATCTTCACTATGTTTCGTTTATAAAATTAATCAAAACTAAATTTTCAAGAACCCTGCTTTGCAGAATAAAATCCTTCAAAAGATTCTAAGATTTTGAAATATATTAAAGTAATGCCATCACTATTTACTGTAGCTTCGTGTAATGTCGACATACCTTGTCTAATTCCGTCATAGCAACTATCTTAATCTGATCTGCAAGTAGTTACGCGTAGTTAGAGCTGTTTCTTAAACAGCTTATTCAAAAAGTTTATCTATAATCTATCTGTTTTCTCCATCAATCACAATCTGCTCATATGTTCATAATGCTATGTATATTTTGGGTTTATGCTGCTTCTTTGTGCACGTTCACCTAGAACATCGCTGGTTCAGCCGGTCGGTAGTCAAAAGGCACCCCATCAAACTCTTTCACCTTAAGAGATGAAAATAATTATAATTAGAGTAAAATAGAGTAAACACACAACCTATATAAATAAATATAAGCCCAAGGAAAGAAAACATGGCCATGAAAACACATGGCCAAGAAAAAAAACATTTTGTTTTGAGATGAAATCCAATATGCAAAAAAGTCAACACTAAGAAAGAATACTATGTAACTATTCAAAGGTAGTTGAAACTATAAAGGCATAAAAATTGATCTTAACACCAATTTATCTTTTAATGGGCCATAAATAGTCCAAAATCATTGCATGTACATCTAGCCAATTAGTTTGGTCGTGTTACGAAAGTACAGGCTGTTTGTAGGAAAAAAATAATATATAGCTGAAACTTTCTCCAGTCCTTCTCTATAGGATGCTTTTGCCATGAAAAAATCCCCTAAAATCCCACTGGTAGAACATCCCTTTTTTGGGCAATTTCTTTTTTCCCCAGGAGAAAATTTCAAACTCTTTTTGAGACAACATCATGTATACCATTCGAAAGCTCTCAAAAAACTATATAGAAGACTTTTAGACGGGTATAGCCGATTTCATTACCTCACTCGAGATAATTCACGCAGAAGATGCAGTTTTTGGTCAATTTTAGACCAAAATGTGGCGAAAAGTGGAACTTGCGCATGAAATATCTCGAGTTAGGTAATGAAATCGGCCATACCCGTTTAAAAGTCTTCTGTATAGTTTTTTGAGAGCTTTCGAATGGTATACCTGATATTGCCTGAGTTTGAAATTTTCAAAACATTTCGCCCTTAGGGTTTTGCCTGGGGAAAAAAGAAATTGCCCAAAAAGGGAATGTTCCACCAGTGGGATTCTAGGGGATTTTTTTCCTGAGGCATAAGCATCCTATAGAGAAGGTCTGGAGAAAGTTTCAGCTATATATTATTTTTTTCCTGTAAATTATGCTAAACGACCCCACTAAATGTCAGTCAAAGAAAGGTCCCATTCCGAAGAGTTAAAAAATCAGAGGGTGGTTCAGTCACTTTTTGGTCGGGGTTGTGGACGACCAAAAGTGGACTTTTTTGTTTCTTCGTTTTTGACCTTTTCGATATTTTCGATTTTTGCTTATTTTGATCTTATCAGTTTTAGGGTCAGGGTTGGAGCTCGAAACATTGCGTCATTATTTAGATGATCTGTAAAGTGTAGAAGAGGCTTTCTGGGGGAAATTGTATACTCTCGGAATAGGACCTTTCTCCCTCTCGTGTACATAAAAAATTGGAGAGATTCTGTGTTGCCATCTTTATTGTTTTGAAAAATGAAACCCAGAAAAAAGGCATCTGGAAGAAGCAGGAAAAAAGCAAAAAAGATAACGTTTTGGCATTACTAATATTTTTGTACAAAAGGTGACATTTTTGTAAAAACAATTTAATTTTAAAGACTTAGAGACACGAGAAGTTTTTTCGCGTTGGTGTAATTGAACATGCTTTATCCCACCAACACAAGAAAAAAGTGCGTGTCCCATTGTTTCTTTTTTTATTTCATAGGACAAAAAGTGTGGGAAATACCCAAAAGACACGCTGATTTTGTCCCTGGGACAATGGAATTAAAATTAATTTCGCTCCATTTTCCCAGGGACAAAAGTGAGATTTCACTTTTCTTGGTAGAAAGAAAAATGGGGTGGAGACACGAGAAAGTGTTTCAGGTTGGTGGAATGGAGCATTTTACATTGCACCAACGCGAAAAAAACTTCTCGTGTCCACAAGCTTTTATTCTTAATTCTTATCTTTAATTTCAATAAACTATTCATAAAACAGACACTTTTAATAGTGCTAACGAAAAGCGATCCCATCCCATCCAACAGGAAGCAAAGTCGATACTTCGCCATTCATCCGGTTCATTTTCGTGCATTTACAATTTTTTTTTACGCCACGCGCCTATCCAGAGAAAAGATGCTACACTCCCTATTCGTCTCAAAACGGTTGTTCCGCAAAAAACATGGATAAATGAGGGGAACAATCCATTATAGGAGAATGACGTCATAAACAATACAAAACTGATGAATACAATAAATAGCCTACTTGAGGCCTTTATGCATTTCTTTTTTGGCGTATTTTGATCTGCAAGTGTTGCCAATGGTTTGGTCAATACACAACACGTAATCAAAGCAAAAGCAAAGCGTAGACCCCCAAGATATAATTACGATTTGAGGAAGGGACGTTAGGCTACATTACAAGAATATTTAAAGGCTCTCATATTCAGACAAAATTTAAGGAAAGTAATGTGTTCATAGAGATAAGCGAGCCAAAAATTTATTTCAATTTACAAACGAGATTTTACTTTAGGGAAGTCTGCAATCTATAGTGGATTGAAAACCCTTCAAAAAATACTTTACTTATACCATATTCAAGTAATGTTATATTTGTCACGAATGATGACATGTGGCTTTCCCTATCTACTTCGTGCTATACAAAGCGTAATAAGCGACGACTTACACATTTCATGCTACTTACTTTATACACACTGTCAAAAAGGTTTAAATAATATACAACTTTCGCAAAAGATGTTTATGAATAGAGATTTCAAATAAAAGAATGTTTAAAACACAGCTGATTGACTTAGGCTTCGAAGCTCTCTCTTGTTTCATTAAAACATCAGTGCGCATGCGATTTATCCGGAGAATTTCAATATTCCAAAAAAGAGCAGTGCTCGTATCCCGTAGAGTAGGAGTTTTACGCTCGAAACGAAGGAAGATATGACGTAGCGTATCAAAAACCGCAATCAAGCTGCATGTGGTCTATAACTTTCGATCAAAACAAAATCGAAGTTGAGATTTGATTTTATTATCAAGCAGTAGCAGAAATTCTATGTACGCCTAGTAGCACACTGTATTTATCGATGGTAAATATGGATAGTTTGAAGCCAAAACAAAGACTAGCCCTTGGTGTAGCATGTGCATTAGGTTTTTCTTTTTTTTTCAAATTCGCAGATATGTTTTACAAGTATACTTTCGATCACAGTTATGTGGAAGCTTTTGAAGCACTTTTGATACGATATATAACGAGTTTTGTCATTATATCGTCAAATATGTTAGCTGATGGCAAATCTCCACAGGATAGCAGATCAAACATATTATATTTAGTGTTGGCTGGTATTTTCAGAATGGGAGGGTCCTTGTTGATGCTAATGTCCTTGAAATTGATAGATCTGGGTACTACTGCTGTAATCCTGGCTGCTTTACCACCTGTTTCGACTCTGTTCGCTTGGCTGTTGTTAAAAGAGAAAGCAAAACTTTCCGAATGTCTACTTGGAGCTTTATCTTATGTTGGAGTGGTACTTGTAGTGTGGACAAGGCTTAAAGCGCGTAAATCGAATCCCAAATCGTATGCCATAGGTGTTGTTCTTTGTTTTGCATCAGTTGTCTGTTTCTCATTGTATTATATCACGGTGAGAAAGATTAGTGGAAAAGTCGACTTGAGAAAATCACTTTTCTACATCAATTTGGTTGGTGTTGTGACATTATCCCTGGCTCACTTCATTTTTCGGATAGATTTTGCCTTGACTAAGGTACCTGTCGAATTCTCATGGTTTATATTAACCGGAGGAGTTATGTTCTTTCTTGCTTTACTGATGGAAGTGGCAAGTTTGAAATGCTTGAGCGTTGGAGTTATAATGGTGATAAAAAACACCGAATTTATATGGGCCTATTTATATGACATCGTTTTTGATAGTTTATACCCAACCTTTATCATTATACTTGGTATTTTGATTGTGATGTTATCAGCCACTCTTATAGCTATTAATTTAATTATAAACATACATTATGTTAAAGGCTTTAAATTTATTTTATATAAGATAATGAACATATAAACCACTGGACGTCCATCTTCTATTGTATCTTTGATCCGAGCTTCGTTGCCGCCTGTATTTTCTCAAATATTTTCATAAGTTTGAAATATATTTTATCAGCATTCTTGGACCTACCTCGGAGGTCCTTTAAATTAATCGTTCGTTCGTTCATCCGTTCGTTCGTCTGTTACCAGCTTTTCTCGGGATTGGCTTATGGTGATTCCCAAAAAGTGACGAAGCCTGATTTTCGAGAAATAAAATCTTTCCGGCTGAAAATGTTGGGAATATGCCCGAAAACCGGCTTTTTGGCATTTTATCGATTTCATCATTAGTTTTTTGATAGCAATGCCCACCATAAAGCATGATTCAATTGTAAATAAAACTGATTTTTGAAGCCGGAACTCTCTAAAAATCGCCGGAACAGCCGAATGATTTTTTGCACAAAGATGCGTATTAGCAATGCCCAAAAAATGGTCGATTTCGATTTCTGAGAACAATTATTTTCCGGAAATCGCCGTTTTTGAAGATTTTCATTGGACTTTTTCTTAATATTTCATAATGTTTTATTTTATACCTAGCCAAACTCAAAACATAAATTATGTAAATAGTTGAACGATTCACATAAAACAATTCTATAATCGAACATTCGAATGTTTTTCTTATTTAATTATTTTCTTAAATTACTGCGAGTCATAAAATTTGTTAATGAAATCGACAACATGTTTATTTTGACAGTGTTATTTCAATGGCTAAAAGTGTTGAGAATGTTTTTAAGCCGTTTTTGTCTCTCTGAAAACTCACTTATTCGCGAAAATTTAGTTGGTTTTCAAAGGGTTGGTCCGCACATGCCCTCCACTTCCCGACCCTGGATATCTTCCGCGAGGTGTTCTTCAAACTTAACTGTTTAGCGTTTTATCTTTTTTCTTTTCTTTCAAGCCAACATATCGCAGTGCTATCCGTACAGAGGGAATGGTTGAAGATCTCGTCTTCAACTTAAAAAAAGAAAACGCTGAACTTCAAAGACATTGTGCCAGTGCCATTTTTAAGGTAACAGTATTTTTGTTTTTAAAATTTGATATAGTTTGTTTATTATGATTCATGAATGAGTGCACCAAATGATTTAAATCTAAATTTTTAAATCTTTCTCAATGTGGGTAGCTTTTCAAATACAGGTCAATACCCGTTTATCACCCAAAAACTCCTCTGGTATTCCGACGCCGCTCCTAAAGGAGAGGGTCAATTTCCCAATCGGGGAGAAATGAAAGTAAGTCTTAACCCCCCCCCCAAAAAAAAAGAAGGACTGGGATTCATGCCTCTCGCTGCGAAATCCGTGACTCAGTGGAGAAATACCATAAACGCTTTTTTTATAAGAATATACTTCATAAGAATATTTATGATGAAATTGGTGAAAAAAATAAGAATATGGTAAGAATACCACCAGCATGGAGTTTGGCAACTGAACCAAAGAATGCTACATTTTGAGAGCATTTTTGCGTTAAATTGCTATTTATTACCCAGCAATGCTAAAATGTTCAACAAAAATGCCAAAGTTTTGCTTGAAGTATGTGGGACATGCTAGATTTTGGCTGGGATTGGATCCATACCTAAGAATACCTTAACTTAATAATATTTCAGAATGATTTTCCTCAAAAAGTTAAGAATATTCATGATGAATTGAAAAACACCATTCTTATAAAAAGAAGCGTGTAATTCAACTCAATACTCCAAAAAATTATTTTATAGTCTTATAGTCTATCAATATTTTGTCAATCACTGTCATTCTTTCATAGTGCGCCGAAGACAAAGAGACACGTGACTTGGTTCGACAATATGGCGGATTAGAGCCGTTAGCAACCCTTTTGGGAAACACAGACAAGAAAGATCTTTTAGTTGCAGTGACTGGTGCTGTATGGAAATGTGCAATCAGTGAAGAAAATGTTTTGGTGTTTCAAGAATTGAAAGCGATCGAACAATTGGTGGTTTTGTTAAATAATCAGCCGGAAGAGGTTCGTTAACGATATTTTTTATGAATTAAAACAAAAACACATTTTCTGTCAACGTTTTTTTTTAATTAAGGTTGCTAAGACCCAAGCCCTTAAAATTAGCCGACTTTTTTCACTTATCTTGTAAATATAATCTAACCATGTCAAACGATAGTCCTTGACTCAATAAGCATAAAATAGGGTATGGTCAACACAATCTTTTCAATAAATGAAGTAGAGCACTAAGCAACCCCTGACCTGACCCGAAAATTGGAGTTGCTTATAACAAATGTGCACGTGAAAAATCACAGTCTCCTTCTGGGTCCCCGACCCCAGTAGTGAAATATTGCTGGCTTAAGAATATCCATCACCTGAAAATGAAAAAAACATTTTTGCATTCATAAAATCCTGCCCCTGTTTAATGTGCTTAATCACGATCAGTACTCAGTATTTTAAGATTTCTCACTTCAACCAAGGAACTTTGAAATAAAACTCTTTTTTATTTAAGTTTCTTTCTTAAACTTTATCTTTTTTGCAGTCGTAGAACGATAAAACTCTGTACACATTCACTGACCATCTGGATAAGGCTATCACTGTGCCTCACTAACATTCTGCTAATTATAGAAGTGTGAGGGTTTTGATCACATATCAATTGACTGTGCTCAGGCAGATTGTTAAGGTAGCATGGTGATAGACTCTTCACCTTCACTGATATGCTTTTTTTCCTCCAACCAGGTCTTAATAAACGTTGTCGGTGCACTTGGAGAATGCGCTAAAATCCCTATCAATCGTGCTGCTATCCGTAAAGCGAATGGTATTTCGCCAATGGTTGGACTACTGACGGGTACCAATCAACAACTCCTGGTCAATGTCACCAAGGCTGTGGGTAAATGTGCAATGGAGCAAGAAAATATGGCGTAAGCATTGATTCTTACCCCATTAACTATTAACAACATTATCTTTTTCAAGTTTTGCTCGTTGGATATCTAGTATTCTTTAAAGCTATTGTTACGGCATATATTCTCCGCACTCTTGTCAAGGTATTTGTGTGTAAAAGATATAACCAATCTTAAGGCTTGGGGACACGAGAAGTTTTTGTGAGTTGGTGCTATGCACCATGCTCCATCCCACCAACCTGCAACACTTATCTCCTGTCTCTACCCCATTTTTCTTTCTACCAATAAAAGTGAAATCTCACTTTTGTCCCTGGGACAAAATCTTTTAGGTATTTCCCTCACCTTTTGTCCCATGAAACAGAAAAGGAAACCATGGGACACGCACTTTTTTTCTTGTGTTGGTGGGATGGAGCATGTTGTATTTTACCAACGCAAAAAAAACTTCTTGTGTCTCCAAGCCTTTAACCATGCTTAAGACTGTTAAGATCAAAAGGTAATTATCAGGTTTTTTCACACTTGTCTTGTTTAGAGGACGTTAGAAAATTCAAAATGAGAAAAATTCCGAAAATTCCAACCTTTGAATTCGTTATTTTGTTTGGAGCTGTTATTGACGCAAAACAATAGAAAGTAACTATACCCTCTCTATTGAATTAGAAATGATTTTTTTTTTTTAGTATTGTTGACCGTTTGGATGGCGTGCGTTTGTTATGGTCCCTTTTAAAGAATCCAAACCCTGAGGTATGTACCAATCCCTCGAAATTCTACTGTTATTTTTATTTTTTTCTCCGACCGACTGACCTTCTTTTTTGGGTAGTTTGGCCCGTAAAACAACAAATTAAAATAGCCTCGCCTTATGAGAATACGTTCATTTTCTATTTAAATACTGTAAATCAGCTTTAGTTTCAGCATCCCTGCGCCATCTATCGCCGTGTATCCAACCGTTATATTCAAATTGTTATAATGAACATCATAGTTCGGACCCCCCCCCCTTTTTAAGGGGGGGGGGTGACACCTTCCAAAAAAGTGAAGAAAGAGGGGGATCAGAAATTTTCACTAAAAAGGGGGGGTAGCATGGAGGGGGGCTCGTTTAAGAAGGGGGCTCGTTTAAGAAGGGGGCTTACATATAATGTAGATTATTTTCCAGCCTTGTTATGAAATTTGGTCTGTATTATATTTGCCAGACTTAATTTTTCTTTACTGTTTCCCTTGCCTTTTTACCATAAAAAATTTAGCCCGAAACCCTTGGGGGATAGGCATTTTTAAAGGTTAGGGGGATGCCAAGAAGGGGGGGATCATTCAAGAAGGGGGGATCAGACCCCTTCCCGCACTATGAACATTATGGATAATGTTACGTTCAATAATGGTCATAATATTTAAAAAAATATTTGAGAAAAACTCAATGCAAATTTTAAAACCCCAAATGATTTCCCAAAAAAGAGCCGTCTTTGTGTTTTTTGTTACAAATCTGGCAAATCTTCTCATCTATTACATCTCAACTTTTTATTATCCTTAGGTCCAATCGAGTGCAGCTTGGGCAATTTGTCCGTGTATTGAAAATGCTAAAGTAAGAAGATTTTACTTTAAAACCTAACTAGTTTCTCCAATCTGTTTATTTTCTTTACTCGTCATAACTTCTTTATATGGTTGTCCTGGACGTTGTGATATTTTAATGGAAGCTTGATTGCGTGTACTCTGTACCAGAGTGTATCTCACGTTTATTGCTTCGTAGTTAGTCTAGCATGCTAGACGACTTAACTCAGTAAAAAATAGGAAGTAGAAAACTTGTCAGGAGCATCAATATAGTCGTCTAGAATATTTTGTGCACAATGTTTTTGGATAACATTTTCAGGGGGTCTTGTTGGTTTGTTTTGGTTTGTTTTTTTTTCTTTCACTTAGAAATTCTCATTGGCTGAAATTTTTATTTGTTTATGTATTTTGTTGTATATGATTGTTTTCTCACCCCGCAGAAATCTGCGGGCCCTGCTGGAACTCCCGTAAGCTACGGAAACCACCTTAGCCCAGTCGTTTATTTTAACCATATCCCGACATAAAAATTTCCCGCTTTCAACAAAAACGTTATAAACGACTGGATTCCCAGTCTACTTCGTAGTACACTCTGTGCACATTGTCTGTTTGATAAAAAAAATCCCCGTACTGAGACCTCTACGATGAAGTATGACTTATAAATAGCAACGCTTCTCTCGTCGTCTCCCCTCTCTCGCCAACTCGGCCTTATGATAGGCTAATTTGAAGGTGTTCTTGACTGACATTGTTCCGTGTTTGTTAAACCAAGATAGATGTTCCTCCTGCATTACTTTTACTTTTTTTCTAAGACAAAAGGAAGACCGAAAATATAAAATTACGAAAGATTTGTTTTATTTTATGCTTTACAAAAGATTTTTAAAATGTACATACTTTTAACCAACACTCCATCGCAGCGATCGGTTAGAAAAATCTCAAATGAGAAAAGACAATTCATAGCTTCAGCCCCCCTTACTTTTGGGGGCTAGGAAATATTTTGCCCTTTAAAGGACTAAAATTACCAAAATATTTGGGGGACCTAGATTGTTGGGGGCCTAGATGATCTGACTGAGACTCTGGGGGCTGTTCAATTAATTTCAAAAGATCTTTTATCTACTATTAAATCAAATATAAAAAGATTTGTAAATATAAATATTGATACAAGTAAAATTTTGTTTTCTTTTATCAGTATTGTACTCGCATATATTTTTTATTGACTTCTCTCTACGGGGGCCGGAGAACATCTCTGCGGGGGCCGGAGAACATCTCTACGGGGGCCGGAGAACATCTCTACGGGGGCCGGAGAACAATGTTTTTTGGGGGACCTGAAGTGTTAGGGGACCTAGCACAAGGCAATTTTTTGGGGGGAGCTAAATTGTTGGGGGGAGCTAGAAACCTGGCTGAAGCTATGGACAATGACAACAGACCCTCTACGGCAATGAATTTTGAAATAAGCCGTATACTGGGTCTGTATACAGACAAAACTAGTTTCTGCAATCAGCCATAAGCAAAAAGCTCGTACCTATGTCTATTTTTAGCTGTTAAAGCATAATAATTTGACTTGAGTTCTTTTTCAGGACATGAAACTTGGATATTCAAAATCTACTCAAAATTCCGCTTCCACTGATATATAACATGATAGGGTTATTTTCAAGTTAATATTCCGGTTTTTTTGGATTTCGGCCTAAAAATGACCCATTTTTGGCCAAAAAAGTGATGAAACGCTAAAAATCATAAATGAGAAATATGTAATTATTTTCCTGAATTTGTAAGAAATATTATAATTTTAATGTAAAGTTGTCAGAAATACATACTAGAATGAGAAAAATAAACTTAGAAAGTTAAAACATGAGCTAAATCCTAAAAAAAAACCGGGTTTTTCCAAAATTAGTCTACGAAACATTTTGATCAAAAATGAGAAAATCCACCTTGCAGGACCTCTAGTTCATTGTAATTTTGCATTTTTGACTCTATTTTTTGCATATTCTGATATACTCTACCTATTTGAAGAATTTTCAAGCAAAGAAATCTCAATTCAAGTACACTTGACGAAAAGATAGGGCAATTTTGACATTGGCCCAAATTTTCCGTCACGGCGTGACAAAAACTAAAAAGGGCTACAGAAAATCTTGTGGGTTGATTTTTGAATTTCTATTTTAGGTTTCTGATTAACACTATATATGGTTGATGTTTCATGGAGAAAATTAAGGCCTGATTCCACTCTCATAGATTTTTACAGGCTATTGAAAATTTTCCGTCACGGCGTGACAAAAACTCTGACCTAGTACTAGTCAGTGAAAAAATGGATTTGAAAGCCTCAAATCATAGATTAACCAGTCCAAGTCCTATAGAAAGTTGACTCAGCTTGAAAAAGAGGCCTTTTGGTAAGTTTTTTGAATCTATACCTGAAAAAAAAAACCTGTAATAAGGACATCATTCCAAAGCAGTTTTTTCAGTACCGTAGCAGCAGGCTCAGATTTAGCCTATGTTGATTTTTCGGGAACATATGCATGTTATATATCAAATTGTCGGAAATTTTATGTAGATTTCAAAAATGGTTAAAAGTAGGGGTTAAAAATGAAGTCAATGAGAAGAAAATGCTTTTTTCTCCTATTTTGGCCTGCGATTTTACAAAAACCTAAAAAATGCGAGGTTAAGCTCTATTTTTTTTTGCTTTTTGCTACAAAATACCATAGATTCCCATAAAAATAGGTTTTAGAGAGATTTGAAGACCTTCATTTTTTGACATTTTTAAATTTTTGGGTACGAGCTTTTTGCTTATAGCTAATCTGTTTATTTTCTTTACTCGTCAAAACTTCTTTATATGGTTGTCCTAGACCTTATGATTTTTTTAATGGAAGCTTTGGTGCGTGCGTGCGTGCGTTGAATCCCTTCCTGGAAAACTACTATGTTCCAACTCACTAAAGATAAATTGAAAAAAGAAATGTTTTATTGAGTTAAACCACTGTGTGTATTTTTCACCTCGTGAATCTGTTTGGTTGATGTGCATTACGTGATTTTTCTTTGGCAAATAATAATGATTTGTGTTTTATTTTTCAGGATGCGGGTGAAATGGTTCGATCATTCGTTGGTGGTCTGGAACTTATTGTCTCTTTGTTGAAATCTGAAGAAACTGAGGTTTGATCCAATGGAATTCTTCAAAATTATAAGGAGAATTATGTTTTGCATTGTTTTTTTCTATCACGTGGAAACCATGTATTTAGAGTAATTACTTGAAGGTGGTTTCTACATGGTGGCAAACAAAAGTACAAACTAAAAGCATGATATAAAACTGAGATAAATTGAGATCAAATATCTATATAAATTGAATTTCTATTATTCAATGAAAATTTCTAATTTTGGATCTCGCCCGCGAAAGTTTGAATTTCTATAAAGCAATAACGTCTTGATTTTTATCATCTTCTTTTAAAGCTATGGACCAACTATTTTCATCAGATTCCAAGAAAATTTAAATTTTAAGCCAGTTTACGTTTTATGTTTTTGATCTTTACCCAAGAATTTACCAAAGTCTACAATGCTCATAAGAAATAATTTTCCTAAATTTAGCGAAAGGAAATTTCGCAGAATTTCGGATCTCGCGAAAGTTTTGTCTTGCGAATTTTCCTTCACCTAAAATATTTGGAAACTAAAAAGGAATTTCTTTTCTTAAAGGTTTTGGCCAGTGTTTGTGCAGCAATTGCAAATATTGCCAAAGATGAAGAGAATCTAGCGGTGATCACAGATCATGGCGTGGTCCCTATGTTAGCGAAACTGACACATACTGTAAGTGGGCAGCTTGTGATTTTTTTTTGTATTTTTGGACCTTCCTCGAGGTCTTATAAATTAAGCTGTGTTCGTTTGTTTTGTTGATGACACCAAAAAACCAACCATACTCGGCTTGATAATTTGATTTCAACTACATCTACGTTTTGGGGGCCCCAAACCTGCGTTTTAACAACCAGGGGTGTACTGTGAAAATTTTATTGAACAGATTTATGACCTAATCCCTCTGAATCACATTTCCAAACTATGGTCAAAATTTTGTTTTCATATCTTAAAGAGATCTCTAGAAATCGCTAAAATTGCAAACCTACGTTTTGGGGGCATTAGAAAAAAGCTACCTAAAATTTTGAAAAATAACTTCCAGGAAATAGAGTAGAGATGTTAAAGTTTATGTTAAATCAACGTTTTACTTTCTCACCTTTTAACCATTCAGTGACGAGTGACGTGCTTTTTATTTCGTTTTTCCTTCTCATTGTGCTTTTTTGATTCTGTGCTTGACATTTTTTTTCTAGTTCTATTTTTATCTGACTCTCATAATCAGGTAGGTCCATTTAGCATGTGGCTTGTTGATCAAGATTAGAATCAGCTGTGGTTGAATAAAGTTGGTGAATGTTTTAAGAAAGACGTACAAATTCTACGCGTTTTAATAAGAACAAATTATATAAGAGCATACCTTATCGGGGAAAAAATATCAGAGTTTTATTTAGTCGGTTTTTTTTTTTCGTCGGGGAAAATTTCGTCACCTAGAGGCATTTTCGTCGCTTTCCCCCGACCAAAATTTCAAATTCGTCACTTTTCCCCCCTTTTCCCCAACCAAAATTTCAAATTCGTCACTTTCCGCCGACATTTTTTTCCCCGATAAGGTAATACCAAACGATGACCAAAATATTAAGAACAAGTAAAGAACTCTAAAACATCCGATTCCTTAAAAAATTGCTCGAAAATAGTCACAGAATGGTGAAAATAAGAACACTTCTAGGAACATTATTTACGCTTAAAACACGAAAAGTTATGAACATACAAAGGCTTTAGCTCAAACATAAAGGTCATTTATTTACGTTTAAATGCACGCGACTTATTACTAATGACTTGAATATTTTTTGGTAGAGGCTCCACTAGCCTTGTTTATTTTGTAAATGTTCTTGATGTTCTTTATTTGCTTACTTTATTCATTTATTGACTTAAAATTATAAAAAACAGTCATATGCTTGCACTTGTTCCTATAATTTGCTATTAGGTTTTGGCCAAACTTAAAACTTGTTTTCTTATAAACTTCAAACTTCTTCTTATAAAAAAATGTGTACATTATTGTTGTTTCTGTGTCGGATTAGGCTGCGCGCATCCCCAGAATTTATTTTGTTATAGGGGATGAGTATCGTGTATGAAATTCTCGTCCGAGAGTTACCTCAAATTTGGGGTAACTAAAATTTGCATAAATTTACATAATTTCGTCACACCCAATCAAAGAAAGAAAAAAATGAAGTCATTGTGCTGTTGTTTTTATAATTATCAATTTCATTCATTGAACAAAGGAAAAAAGAAGTCATTGTATTGCTATGACGCTTAATCAAAAAAGAAAAAAGAAACGACGGGGGTAAGTTGGGGCAGAAATATTTTAGACGATACGCATCCCCTATATCAAATCATATCAGAGGGGATGCGTGCAGCCTAGTGTCGGATAGTATAGAAATAAATCGGTATTTTCTGAAAGAACGCCTGACATATAGTACGAAACTGATAATTGTAAAACAGCCCCCATATAGTGATATTTCCTTCCGAACATAGAACAAAGCTCTGATTGATAAAAGATTTATAAATGATCAATTCTGTTGACTTGGTGATTTTCCTAGACGAAAAAGTCCCTTAAAGCTAGGAAGTATAGAGGTCTGTGATTCAGACTATTTATTGATTATTGTGTAACTTTCCTGTCCTTTTAGTTTATTCCTTAGAGAGTATTCTTGGCAAATATTGCCAATTCTTAAGAACCGAACACTTGAAATTTCTAGTAAATTCAAACAAAAATTGTTACTCATATCCAACTAAGAAGAGTACCAAGATTAAACATTGCTGGCCGAAATCGCTTTTTGAAAACTACATTCCTCTTTTTAGCGCTCAGAGTGGAAAGAAACGTCTTAAAAAATTCTTCACTTTGAATTTCATTGAAAGTTCGACTTTCAGAGGTCCCTTTTGTCTCCTTAATCGAATAATATACAAATGGATGTAAAATGTGTAAGATATGCTCTTATAATGGATTTCCTATTTTTTTCTTCGCTTATAGTCAGACGATCGACTACGTCATCATTTAGCTGAAGCGATTGCCAGATGTTGCACATGGGGTAACAATAGAGTTGCTTTCGGTCAAGCTGGTGCCGTAGCTCCACTTGTTGACTATTTGAATTCTAAAAATTCTGACGTCCATCGCGCCACGGCTAAAGCTTTGTTCCAGTTGTCACGTGACCCAAAGAATTGTATTGCGATGCATGAGAGCCTTGTGGTGGAGGTAAGAGCTATCACTCACGAGCTACAACTAAATCTGCCAGATGTATCAGTCTGTTACTTCTTATACTCTTACAGCCCTTCAACTTCACGGCTTTTTAAGCTGGTATTCTCCTCGAGCACAAAAATAAAAGAAAAATTTAGTCGATAGAGATAAGAATGTGAGATATTCAACATAATATATTCAAAATCTTGAGTTCCAAATTTTGATTAAAAGAGCCTCCAATTCTTTTAGACGTTGATCTCAAGCGGGAACTACAGACCCTAAACGTTTTTGTGAACTTAACATTGGACAAGATTTCAAAGTCTTCACTAATACACCTTTTCGTCCGTAGTCGCCAGGGCATTTTTTGTCCGCTTTATCCCACTAAAACCGTCCCAATCCTCTTTTGACGCATTTTTCTATTGTCTTTTTGTGCGAAAAAAAGGACTGGGACGGTTTTAGTGGGATAAAGCGGACAAAAAATGCCCGCGCGACTACGGACGAAAAGGTGTATTATTAGAGCATTAAAATATCACTTTTGTGGAAAAAATAATTTGTTTTGAAGATTTTTTGTTTTTCTATTTTATAGAGTTTGGTGAAAATGGTTGGTTCGAAAGATGACGTTTTACAAGAAGCTGCAGCAGGCTCATTGGCTAACATTCGGAAACTGGCTTTAGCTAACGAGAAAGCGAAATATCATTAGAATTTTCTTTCCTTTACTTTTACTTAGTTTTGTAAATATTTCTCGCATATTCTTTTTAATTTACTGTTCTGTAATAGGTTATCCAAGAGGGAAACACTTTTACGAGCCACTGTCTGTAAGACTGTAAGAATCAGACAAGGTCAGTAATTGACTTGATTTTTTAAATGTTTTGTGCAAACGGCGTGTACAAAGTAATGTACCTTAAAGGAAGAAATTTTGGCGGAAAGAAAATTTTGCGGATTTGGCGGATTTGCAAATAAAGTTCCCGCTAAGATTTCTTTTTTCCGCCATCCGCCAAATTAAACTTTTTGAAAATATGATCTCTTTTAAGATGGTTTTGCATTTTTTTTGCTGTTTTAACGCCATTTTAAGGATAAATTTTTCAGCAAACGCCAAATTAAATTCCCGCAAAATTTAGTTTTTTCGTCCACCCGCCAAATTAAATTCCCTCTAGAAAACTCTTTTGGCAATCCGCCAAATTAAATTCCCGCCAAAATTTCTTCCTTTAAGGTACCAGTTTCGAATCTCATCTTGCTCTGATAATGTAAAGTTGGAAGTATTTATGATGCATTACTTCCTCATCAATAAGGATAATTTCAGTACCTCATAGCGTTGACAATAGCTAGTTTTTAGGTTCGATTTAGGGTACCAAACTTATAACTTGACTTGTAAAATAACCATTATTTTCTTACACAAAGATCTACTATATATTTTTAGATAATATTTTTGTTAATTTTGATCAAGATGATGTTAAAGCTTGTATATGTGTAATGTTAATTCAATAATGCTATTTATTTTAAAAAATGGCAGGTCGGTTTTTTATATGTTTTCATCCGTTTATTTTGTGGGGAGCTTGTATGATCAAATCTCGATATAAATTTGTACACCAGTCATAGCCTTACCTTCCTTCATTTGTTGATAAGTTTTCCGGGTATTCTATTATGCCGTTGGTTCTGAATAAACAAAAATTGTTTTTATTTTCCTCTTTTGGCCAATCTTGCTTTACATCCTTTTCAATTCGATGTGAAAAAGTTTGTAAATCCCTCGTACAAAATAAGTTAAAATGATTCCCAATTGTGTTTGAAAAAAAATAAAGATTTCTCTAGGAGAGGGAAATAGATATCCACCCCCTACCTGAAAATTGTGGAGACAGATCTGGACGAGATGAGTTTTCACTGGGCGAAATAAGAGATTTCCAATCCTGGAAATATCTTGAACATATGATATTTCCATATACATTTGTAAATATGGAAATATGACTTTTCTATATTTCCAAACTTGAGGAAATATCATATTTCATGATATTTCCAAATCTGAAACATCATATTTTCAAAATATTTCCAACTTTTGGTTTTTGAGGAGAAACAGATCTTTCTATGAATTAGATTTTTAAACTTTGGGCAAAAGATCGAATTTATCATTAAAAGAATCATTATATGAAAAAAGCATATTTTGAGATTTTGCTGACGTCAGCACTTTACTGCAAAATTTCGTATTTTTCTGATTTCTGCTGACGTCAGCAAGATTTGAAAAAACATTTGATTAAAAATTATCCTTTTAATGATGTGCAACTTTGGTCCAAATCTCATGTACAAGCCTTGTCCGCAGTGGCTGCGTTTAGACCAGCCTAGCATTTGTAATTGCTTGCAGTATTCTTTTGAATTCTAATGTTCCGCGCAATTGTTCGGTTTGCCAAATGCCTAATGATGCCAGCGTGTTGGCATTTCGTTGGCATTTGAAATGCCATTTTGAGCAAAGGAATCCCCTTTTCTGGCATTTCAAATCAAACAAAGGAACCAAAACAAAGAGAAAAAATGACATTTTTGATTTTTTAAAGTATTTGCACGTTTTTTATTCAGTTCTTTCTATAGATTGTAAAATTTGCAAAATTTGCCATAGCCTAGCCCTACGGCAAAAAGTTTCAGTCTTAATGACTGCAGTTTTTGAGAAATTCCATGCTTTTCATTGTTTGATCTGTCAAAGTTGAACTTGAGGGAATCACCTTTTCAGTAATGACTCTAAAAAGACGATTCCTTAAATGCCATGACAGAAAATACAATGGAAAAGCTATTAAAATCGAAAATTCAAAATTTCGTGTCATTATAAGCATTTTGTTTGATTTTACTCGTCTGATGATTTTTTTCTCACACCAGATTTCATAAATGTATCCGTGTTTGGTATTCTAGCATTTATTTTCAAACTTTTGGCCAGAAAAAGTACGAATAGAAAAAGTTAGAGAACTTTTTAGAAAAAGAGTATTAATCATTTTTCAAAATCAGAGTCCTTCGAGCCGCCATGACAGTTGTCCTTTGCGGACAAACCTGTACATTGATTGTTTTCTGAAACAATAGAAAGACAATACTTTGCTCTCCACCGTTTCATTCGATGTTTATCCAGAGTCTCTATAATAAATCCATGTTCAAATCAAATAACAAGTCTTGCTGACGTCAGTATTTTTTGGTTCTTTCTTAATATTTTTTTGCTGTAAAAATTGATTATGATTAAGCCAGTCTACTAGTAGTGACCTTCACTGTAATACCAGTCTTTCGATGTATGAAGTGATATGATTTGACAAGTGGAAACGGTGATAAAAAATTACGGTAAATTTGGACGTGCCTTAATTTGGCTGAGCTTTTTTCACACCCTCAAAAGTCTCTCAAAGGGGTACAAAAAA
Source organism: Clytia hemisphaerica (assembly GCF_902728285.1). NCBI lineage: Eukaryota > Metazoa > Cnidaria > Hydrozoa > Leptothecata > Clytiidae > Clytia > Clytia hemisphaerica. Next base: position 2,874,146 of record NW_027103836.1, on the reverse strand, counting down.
TTACGAAATTCAAAATTTCCTTTATCAAAGGGTCGTGATTTTCTAAAATTTGGACAAAAATCGAGTGAAAATAAACAAAAATTATGAGAAAAGTCTCTGTAAGGGTCCCAAAAACGCTAATTTTTCCTCTCTTAGGGTCAATTTTCGATTTTTGGCTTGGACATACCCCTCACCTCTCAAACCTAGTACCCCCCCCCCCTTCGGATCAAATCATATCAGAGGGGAGGGATGTGTGAATCCTACCTTCCTCCGGGCCAAAGTCTTTTGTCCATCACCTACCGGGGATGATTACAATTCTGGATAGCGCTATAGATGCTTTATTTTTCCAGGATCGTCGAAATTGTGGTAAATAGAATGGAATAATATACAAAGCAAACATTTGATCTAATCCATCAAAAGTTGAATTTGTTATTGCTTTCGCAGGGCCAGAGTGCCGTGCGGATCGAGCAAGGATTGCTCTCATGTTTTGAAAATTGATTGAATTCAAAAGCTGTGTACTAGGGAGTTCACGTTAGTGTTTATTTAATCTGAGTCTGTTCCAGTTGACAAGGGTCCTGGTATAATATATTTTTACAAAAAAATATCATATAAAACTCTGAAAACTGACAAGAAGAGCCATGCACGCGCGTTACATAAGAACGATGAACAACGGATGGAAACGATTCAAACCTGCCGATATTAGTTCATTCTAGCTAAAATGATCCAAGCTTGGGCGGACTAGGCGGTAGTGGCCATTTTGTGGGAGAGGATTGCTCAAAACAGTAACAAAACTGAAACTGAAATCTACTTTACACTTTTTTGGAATTTCTTGGCAGTATGGTAAGACTATTTATTCTGATCTTTTACCACTAAAAATGTTTTCGTCAATCTCCTCCGGTACCTCAAAATTTATGTTGTTTGTGTTGTTTTTTTTATATTTACATTTCAACATTTTTTTTGAAAAGCTGTCATTAACAGTTGTGTTTAACTGTAATATACTAAGACTTTAAGGTATATCTTTAGTATAGTAAGACAACACAGTGTTTTAGCATTCAAATTCATTTACATAACCTTATAAAGGAGTCCCTCGCGTTAGGAAATTTTCAGTATTTTATGTCCGTCTATCCCGTCCACCCCCATCCCATGACATGTATGATCGATATGATGGACATATAAAAAATATTGAAGGGCATTTTTATGATTCTGCCAACTCTTTAGACTTTCCTGTATTTTTGTCTCATGCTAAAAAGTATTCAGTCTAGGAAATCCTTTTATTGCGCGCTTAAACTTCCGAGATTTAAATGTGCAATTACATGGTCAAAACTATCAAAACTATTACATACTATCAAAATTGCAGAGTTTTTTAAGGGTGCCACGCATACCATGAGCATATATGTCAGCCTGAAATAATTTTCAAGTTGTCGTTTATTATCTGTTTAAAAAGGTTTGGTAGAGGTCAAGTAAAAAAAGACGTTCCACGGCTTGCTAATTCCACTACTTCCAAAATCTGAACAATTTTTACAAAATTTCTGAAATTTCACTAAGAACTTGGCTGGAGGTGAATTATAAGCAGTGGCATGGTGGGAAAATTTCTCTGGGGTGGCCAAGGCAATTTATATGGCGCCCTTTTTAAAGATTTTTTGTTTTTGGCGCCTCTCTTTATACGCTCATTATGAACACAAAAAAGGGAGTGTGCGAGCGAAGCGAGCCAGAAAATTTTGAGTTTTTGAGGTGATGAGGGGCGCCATTTTTGTTTTTTCATTTGTCAATCTTTCGATATGGGCGCCTGAAAAATCCTTCTTGGCGTTGCTTATTTTTGGGCGCCCCTTCTAAAAAGGGCTCCGCTGGGGGGGCCTGGGCCCCCCTGCCACCACGCCACTGATTATAAGCATGATTCATAAGCATATAATAAGCATAAACTATGCCTGGATGCTTTCAGAATTTTTAAGCATACACAAGCCTGACCAAGGGGCATACACTTGCTTATAAAAAAAACATGTAGTGGCAAAACAATGCAGGGTGTTCAACGTCACTCGCGCGACAAGTTACACATTCGTTCTTTGTTAATCGTATCGGGCGATAGGTGGTTAGGCGGCAGGTGGTTAGGCGGCAGGTGCCTGGTATTTTACCCAAACCTGTTCGGGATAGTAATAAATACCAACCAATACATGGACATGTAATTGCGTACCAGGACTCATTTATCCCAGCATCTATTAACTGGTGGAATAAATTGCCAGCTAACATTTTGAATATGGAAGATAGGAATGACTCCACGTATCTTGGCATTCTCAGAACATTTTGTTTAGCCTTATGCTCGTTACTCTTAATCTCGATAACCTAGGCTTTGTCCTCAACCAAACATACTTTAGGTTGTTTTTTTTTAGAATTTTTAACATATTTATTATTGTTATTGAATAAACATACAAACATTTTTTATTATTAAACCAATTTCATTTATCTTATTTTTGTTAATGCTTTTATATGTAGGGAAAACAAACATTTATGTTGTTAACTACTGAAATACATAGATAGATAGGTGTTCTCTAATTCTCCAATCGGTGTCCGGTCATTTTGAATGAAAAAAAAAAAGTTAAAAAGGGCAAGCTATCATTGAAAGTTATCGTGACATGTTTTATGACAGAAAGTATGATTGGTGGAGTTATCAAAACAAATTTGTTGTCAAAGAGATTTAACAGTAAGTGAAAATACAGGCCAGATTGTCTCATCTCAAGATATTAACCCTTGAAAACCGTGTTTTTCAGCCAGAAACAGCTGTTTTGTCCAGTTTTTGCGCTTTTTGAAGCTCAATATCTCGAGTTAGGTACTGAAATCACCTATACTTGCAATTTATCTCTAATCCTAATTTTTTGAGAGCTTTCCAAAAATATACAACAGGTCTCCGTTTTCTCAAGCTAAAATTTTCATTAATCTTTAACCCTATGATTTTTGGCTGAGACCGTCATATTTGCCCGAAAATCACACCAAAGTGTCCGGAAAAAAAATTGGAAACATCGTAATTTCGATTCCCCTACCCCTTAGCTTTCCAAAAATGTATAGCAAGGGCTTATAACAAAACAATCGAGCGATTTAAAAAAATCGAACAAAATTTCCCCTACTATGGGTTTCATCGCTATTTAAGTGGTCAAAGAAAAGTTTCTGAGATTCTTCACCGTGCTGCCAGAGAAAGAAGATGTCATCGATATATCTCCACCAGACTAAAGGTTTGAGATTGTGTGGAATCTTTTCTTCAAGATCACTCATAAAGAGAATGGCATAGTTTGGTGCCATTTTAGTACCAATTGCTGTACCTTGCTTTTGTTTAAAAACCTCGCTGTTGTGTTCAAAGATGTTATTTTCTAGAACACATTTCGAAAGCTCCAAAAGACTGCTGGTAGAGATTGTTTTTTCATCCCTACTATCAAAAGCATGCCGCAGAGATTCTAGACCATCCTCATGGGGGGTACTAGGATAGAGACCAACTACGTCTGCGGTGCGGGCGATTTGCGCTAAATCTGTACCGTGTCCCGTCCGAAATCATGAAAAATAAAGTTCATTTTTTAAACATAACTCTACTTTTCTATGACAGTCTATAGCCTATATTTCATGGAAATGTACCTTGACACCACCTTTTAAGGCCTAATAATAAAGATATAGGGGCTCGTGGAGCTGTTAGAGCGTATGAAAATGGTAAATTTGTTGTAAAAAAAATCAAAACTAACTTGCACTTTAGAGAGTATCACATATTACAAGGGTTGTAACAGGTGATATTTAAGTATCACTAAACTTAGGTGAAATCCTTTTTTTGTTGCATTCTTTTGATTGGCATGTAGATATCGAAAATGATTTCGAACGGACAAAATTTGCAAAACTAAAGGCTAGAATACATCAGAACAATGTATTGAGGAAGTAAGGAAGCTGTAGAACAGCCTGAAATTGTTTGTATAAAGGCCTTCCTCAAATTAGAATACATCTTAAAAATCTGTATCACCTTTTTCATTTTTTTTCAGGGTGATTTGCACTAAATCTTTCCTGTCCCGTCCGAAATCATTTTCATAAAAATCTGTTTATTTCAAGTTTTGCTAAACTTTTTCTTTCTACATATTATCAGTAAGTATACAAGTAAATATACTACTATTCCAAATAGAAAATACTTGAGAATCTTCCACTCTTTTTGTTCCAGTAGTGGTTTTAATACAATACCTATTTTTACAGGAAAATGTCCGTCCGAAATCAATTCCTATTTTCAAGGTTAAAATAAAGGTATAAAAACTTACTTCAATTGGCCTGTTTGAACATTTTTCTTACCACTAGGTCTTGCTAATAACTTCCTGAATGTTAAACATTCATTTTATTACAAATTGAAACATATTTGAAAAGTTATGATTTCGGACAGGACAAATGATTTCGGACGGGACATTTTTTCTAGTACCCCTGGAATCAAATCTGAAGAGCTTTGAATCTTAGATTTACTCAATTAAAAATATGCTCTATCCTAGATTACAATATTCAGCCATTCAAAATCTTTCTAACCCTGCAGAAGAATTTCAGAAATATTGTCAATCTTATTGTGATTTCGGACGGGACATTTTTTGGTGTCACTTCCAATCACCAATGCACTGGGACCTGTAGAATGGTAACCTAATGGTAAAATCATATTTTTTGACAGGTTTTCAAACACATACAGATTGAGCTTACTCTCAAACTTAAAAAAACCTTCAATAAACACTCTTAAAATAGGGGCAATGTGCAATGATTTCGGACGGGACACATTTCGGTGTCAAAATGGACGTAAACAGAAAATCACTGCTAGAGCAAGATGGAAAAAGGTTTCAAAACACTTTTTTTGTAGAAAAACACATGAATAAATTGCCTATTTGGAAAATCAAAATTCCAGGTCAAATACCTTCCTGGAAAGAAAGTGCTACAATAAAACTGAAGCACTTTTTTGCTAAAAATTGCCAAAACGAGAAAAAATTGACACAAAATTTATGATTGCATACTAATGATAGACAGTTAAAACATGAAATTTTGCAGAAAGTGTACCATTACCAAGCTGTATCTGATGAAAAAAGAAAAAAATCATTAACACTTTTAAAACCTTAATGAGATATATGCAAAAAATGATTTCGGACGGGACGGTACAGATTTAGTGCAAATCGGCCAGTGCATAAAATGGTATCAGATGGTAAATTAGGAAGAGAGGAAAGCTTTTTCAAAAAATCATTTGTGTCTTTAACAAATGATTTGACCTGTTTAGCTAGAGGCTTTAGATGAAAATCAAGAAATGCCGAAATATTCTCCGTATAATACGAAGAATTTGAAATAACAGGTCTCCCGGGAACCCTGTAAAGTTGTTTGTGGATTTTTGGTAATAAATAAAAACGACCAATCTTAGGGTTTTCAACCAGAAAATAATCCAAAGTATCTCTAGGAATGTCACCTCTTTTATCAACAGAGTCAATGCAAGACTCGACAAACTCAATGAGCGGACTAACAGCATCCCCACTGAGCTTCTCATACACACTCTCATCTGCGACTCAGCTTCCCTAAGATAATCCTCCCAATCCCAAACCACAATACACGAGCCCTTGTCAGCCCCCTTGATGATAATTGAAGTGTCATTCCGTAGAGAATCAATAGCTATCCTTTCCTCCTTAGAAATATTGTGTTCCCTTATTCTAGTGTTAAGATTAAGAATTTCTTCTTCCAAACAACTAAGATACATCTCAATAGCTGCATCTTGGTTTCTTGGGTTAAAATTCTTAGACCGGTTCGATTTCTTTTTAAACTGATCCGGCACAAAATCACGTTCGTCGTTTTGAAAAAACCACTTCAACCGAAGCTTCCTCCCAAAGCGCTCAAGATCGTTTTTAAGAGCAGCTTTGTCAACGAAACGTGGTGTAGGAATGAATTTTAACCCTTTTGAAAGAAGAGATATCTCAGCCTCAGAAAGTCTACGTTTAGAAAGATTCAAAACATTCTTAGAAACAAAAACCCCTTGAAGACGCTTATTTTCTTCTTCCCCAACCTCAGACGCTACCCCTAATGGCGAGATAACATGGCTAAAATCCCCATTATTTTCTAAATTTTCTGAGTTAGAATTATCAAAATTATTGTTCATGATGTCCGTTAAATTAATTAAATTATCAATATCAGACGACAAAGTATGTCCCTGCTCAGCCAGATTACTTTTGAAATCAAAACATTTTAAATGATCATCAAACCTTTCCAGTGCCATTTCCATCCGATCCTCATCATGTTTCAGTAACTTTCTCAATTTCTTTCTTTTTCGTTTGACAATGTTCTTTTCTTCTTTTGATAAAAATCGTACCAATTTGACCCACCAATCCAGTATGTCATCAAAATCTTTCACCGACTCTTCAATCTCACATAACTTTTCCCAGAATGTTATTTCAAATCCCATCATTTTATCAACTATACCAATTATCAGAGTTTCTAAAAGATCCCGTTCCGTACTAGCGATGGTTTGGTTCCAAAAAAC